>NC_048597.1:64086685-64430018 GCF_003668045.3 Cricetulus griseus | reverse complement strand
GTTTTTGGCTTTTTGAATGTAAGGACCACATCTTTTCTCATCTTTTCTCTGCCCAAATGTCCACACACATGTATGCTAGGTAGCTGCTTGTTGAGAAATGAAAATGCCTTTGCAAAGGAGAACATTTTATGAAGCTACCCTATATTTACCGGGAAAGAGAAATGCATACCTTTAAAAGGCAACTCATTTTCTTAAGACAGTCACCCCAAATAAAGAACATGGAGGCAAGTGTTTATTTACTTCTTGATGTAATTACTATTCTCATCAGGTATCCCTGTCAGCTCCGATCCTGATAAAGAATCTTTCAAAATACTTAACCTCACACCCCCTCTGGGTGAGGGAGATAGAACAGAATGCTGCCTACACATGTTAATCCTCACCTCTGCTCAGATGTTCTGTGAATGCCTCCAGTCTAGCTTAGTCTCCGTTCTTCTGTGCTTTGATCCTTACCTATGCCTATCTGTCAGAGGATGTGTGGATAATAGTGGAAGAGCAGGTTTAATCTTAGACTAAATTGACTTTTTCTCTCCTTATTTTATTGTATTATACTTTATAATGAGCCAAATGCTCTCTGAACTAGAGGCCCCCAGTCTTGCATTCTGTACTTTCGTTTAACTCTTTCTCATGTGGTGTGCAGCCTAGTACTTGGTGATGGACCAGGTTTTGTGTGTTGTTATTTTGTCAGGGTAGATTCAAGAGCTTCGATTCTTCCAGCTAAGGGCACCCCAAAACCAGGCATAGTGTGGCCTTCTTGTTCAGGGTCCATCCTTCCAGAATCTATTATCCCTCCATTGCTTTCTAATTCTACTTAGGCATAGCCTACTTGATTCTCCTGTAGAACAGAAAGGAAAATACTGGTTACTCTCGTGAGTGACAATGCTGAAGACCCCGTTTGCTTCCAGGCTCTGCTATTTGCTAGTTGTGTCACTTGAGGCAAACAGCTCATTGCCAGTGAACATTCTTTTTTTTTTTTTTTTTTTGTTCATGTGCCTAAAGTTGTCCAGTGTCTTCTGCCTTACAAAATACTGTTATTCCTTAATGTATGTAGGATACCTGTCTCCTGCTGATACTTGGGATTTATAAACACTGAATTAATAGATTTTTTCCACATATGTCTGATTTTGCTGGTCATAGACCAATAACCCTCTTCTGTCCTCACTTCGGAGGAGAGAGAAGGGCATTGGAGTGGTTGTGTGGTAAAGTCCACTTTAATTCTAGCTGTGAGAAAAAGAACAGTGAAAATGTGGTAAGCAATTGCTTCTAAAAAGCTTGGGCTAAAAGCACTTGATGGATTTGTGCTGGCTTCCCGGTAGACTGATCTCAGTGCTGCCCACATAGCACAATTAATAGTTATTACTTGAGAAGGAACAAATAAAAAGAGAAAGAGGGAGGGAGGGAGGGAGGGAGAGAGAGAGAGAGAGAGAGAGAGAGAGAGAGAGAGAGAGAGAGAGAGAGCCTAAAAGCATCCTTTCTTCTTCCTGCCTGAGATGTCTCCTTTGTCAGGCCTATGGAGCCATACCTTTGAATGATCTTGGGGAAGCACAGTGTGGAGGACTAGAGGGTAGATTTTGTGGCTCATTTCTTACCCACTTCCTGTGGTGGGGAGAAGCATCTAAGCTCATCTTTCTTAGCTGCTGATGTCTTGTCAATATCTCTTGCCATTCACCATGCATCTTCAACAGTGCAGGCCTCTTTCTCACATCCTTGCTGCAAGCACACCACTGTGTGGAGGTACAACTCCTTTTCTTTTGCAGACCATGTTTCATAAGTTTGAAGTTAAGTGTGGGGCTGTAGAAGTGTCCTGTGCTAGGAGAATGGAGACTTTAGCACCTTTGATGGGATTAGGGAATGGCCTGGGCACTACTCAAGCTATGTTCCAGGTCCGAAATAAATCCCAGCTTCTGCTGGACCAGCTGCTTCTCCTTCAAGTGCTTCATGCCACCGCTGAGTCCGCGTCAGAATTTGTCAGGTGGAGTCGTGAGTTACAGGAAAAGGGAAGTCTGATGTTGAAGATCAGTGTTCCAAGTGAGCATGCCACTGCTCCCTAAATTCAGTATTGTAGGCAGGGTGAAAGATGGGCTCCTGACGTTAGGGTTTGTTGCATGAAGGAGTCCAAATGATTCTGATGTGATTCTGAATGTTACACAATCAATGTCTGTGAGCACCAGTTTGACATTTGCTAAATTAAAGTGAAGCTGTTGTCAGGTTAGAAGACAGCGCACCTGTAACTGACGGAAACTAGGCTCTCAACAAACGACCGCTGTTTTTATTATTGTCTATAGCCATAACCATTTCCCATGACTCTAGACTTTTGGCTAGATGAAATTGGTTGTGAAAGTATTCTGCATGGGATAGATAGAAACTACATGGTTCTATAGTGGTAAGGTGTCAGTAAGTTTGGAATCAATAATTCAATAGTTTACTAATTGATACATCATTTTTCCTTTAACTTCAATTATTTTCTTACCTCTTGATTTTTTTCCTTCTCTTCTTCATAGTCTGCCTATTCTACTCGACCCTAAACTCTCTTTCCTTCCCCTCCTAATTGTGTTGCTGCCTCTGTAGTTCCTTAGGCAGTTCTCTGAATGTGGTCCACAGAGCAGTAGTAAAATCTGAGAGCTTGCTGGAAAGCCACTTATTAATCCTCACCCAGACCTGCTGGTTGGATCATGGTCATGTTTCCTCACATGGTTCAGGGCCTCTGTCTTACCCATTTTACCACATGCTTGCCAGTGTATGTTTATCCTCTTTCCAGAGTTCTCCCTGACTGGGACTGAACTGCCCTTTTCAATTCACCCAAACCATTATTTTGAACATCACAGTAAATCTGCTGTGGTCTCTTTCTGTACCTCATAGAGGGATCCCCTAAAATTTTTGAGTGTGCCATATTAACCCAGCTTTCCCTTGGAAAACACAGAGTGGATTTTCTTTTGTTTGGAAACATTTAAGGAATGTTTCCATGGTCCTTGAGGCCCTACGTGATATGCTATCACCACTCATCATTTCACTTGCTGAACTCTAGACATACAGGTTTGTCCTTGGCCCAGTGTATAAATCAAGTTTGTTTTTACTTGACAGTCCTCTTATCTTAGATGAAATTGATAATAGAGTCATAATGTAAGGACCTCAAGTGCCAGGTCTTTAAGAGACCATCCCTAATCTTGAACTCAAGCATCCTGTTTGATGTTTTCTTCTGTTGTCCTGTTTTTATATTCTGTCTTGTGCATACCGCTAGTATTGGGATGTTTTTGTTTCCTTTATTCATGTTTCAAACTCTTGGCAGGAGGTACCTGTTCTAGGAGAGTTTTCTATTATATATGATACACTCTGTGCAGTAAACAGATGATCAATAAACTTGATTGTTTCATTCTCATTAATGGATTGCTAATCTATATTTTTATCTTCCTTTTGTCTTAGGATGTCAGCTCCTTGAGGGTAGGGCCTATGTTTGCTTGTCACATTGAAAGACTTGGTTTGCAGAAAATCCCTTCCCATAGTTACGTTTGCTCAGGAAGTGTTTGATTAGGAAATGGTTGGATCCTAGAGAATGCCACTTGAAAACAGGTCTACAGGAAGCACAGCATCTCTTTCATTACTGATTGTAGGTACGCCTCGAGAAAATTCATCAAGTGCTTGTTGTTTTCCTTTTGTCTAAGAAAGGGAACAGGAACTGGGGTTTGATCTAGGCTTTCTTTTCTGGCCCTGGGCACAGATGAAGATTCTGAATTGACCTGACCATTTTGGGAGAGTCTCACTTGAATGGGAAAAAAACTCTTTCTATACCTCCAGTTTGGTGTTTGGTGTGGCTGGAAATACCAGACCTTCTGACTTTTACGTTCATTTTGCGCACATTAGTGATGTGCGTATATGAACCTTTTATTATTATGGACTCAGCCAGCTGTAACCGTGGTGAGTAGACCTATCACACAGCATTTTTTTCTGAGTCAGTTTAAAATGCTGACAATTAAATATACCGTACTCTTTTAAGCAATCCATCAGTCTCCCTTGTTGTCATGGTGACCGGAGTATATTTAGAAATGTGACAAGTACACTGAGTTCAATTGCACTTTTGCCAAAACATAGTTTTGCAGCTAAAATTGAATTTCCTGATTGAAGATCCAAGTGCTGTTAAGGGGATGATCGTTTCTATACATTAGTCTACAAGTATAACGTATCGTCCTGTTAAATCAGCCCTCGAGGCCCCACAGGCTGTGAAGATGCTGCTGGAGGTGATTTTACTTTAAGTTAATGAGGAAAAGTCAAATAAAGGGGTCGCTGTGCTCTTTTTTTCTTTACACGTGAACTTACACCTGACTAATATAATTACTTTAATGATTACCTCCTTTATATATTTATCTGTGAATTCTGTGTGACTTTTGTATGCCTGTTCTCCAGCATTATATTTCTAACCTAGGGAATCATCAGGGTTTTCTCTTCCTCACTTTCCCGCTTACAGTCTATTCTTAGAAAAATGAGAGCATCTTTTTGTCTTTGGCTCTGACCTTGGATAGACAAGCACCCCCACTTTCCCCAATCTTATGCTTTTTGGATTTTAAATGAAGTATAGGGATAGTGTTGAATAAGACTTTTGTTTAGTCAAAGGAGAAGTGGAAAAAGTTCTGTCTTATCAAATTATGATTGGACTTGGTTGGACTCTTCACTCCCTTTCTTCCTTGTCAGTGAATGACCATGGTTGAGCTACTTGCTCACTGGAATGCATAAGTTTTGGAACATACATATTTTCTTGGTCATATTCACAATCCTGATTTCGTTCCTGGCAAAGTTTAAGTCTTCTTCTCTTGAGGTGAGAAACCAGTACCCTGTCATCTTCATATTCTCTCTGATGTATTCTTTGTGCAAAGCAATAGATTTCTCTTCTATGTCTAACCCAATGAGTCCTCTACTGTGGCCCGTTTTGAGCCAGTGGCTGTATATGGTTAGACAGTCTTTCTATGTTTTGAGAACATTGCATATAAGCTTTATTGGTAAGAAATGTCTGAGATAAAATAACAATGGGTAAGGTATGGTGAGTGTTTATCCTAGATGATGAGCATATTGTTATCTCATGGGTTATTCATTGGGTCTACCTTGTTTCTTACAACGTACCCTCACTATTCTTACTTTACAATAAGGAACAGGCTCAAAATCAAGAAAAGAGAATAGATCAAGTAGTAGGGACAGATGTATTCCGATTTGAGTAACTTGTAACCAGTGCTTCAAGGAAGATAAACAGTGTATGATTACTTTTACTAAGGAATGGTCTACTGCATAGTGAGTTTATACACAGTTGTTCCAGAGGCTCTGTAAAAATTCCATTTCCCAAGAATGAACAGATAACAGGTGTTTCTCTTCTCCTGGCTTTAGAATCTAAAGATTCTACTGAGCAGGGAGAGAGCTTAAATCCCTCCTAGTCCAATGACTTCATCTCTGAATTCCTTTAAACTCATGAAAAATGAACTTTTATTCAACTGCATTAGATCTAATATTATCTCTCATACTAGAAATTTAGAATTAGAAAAGATTACCAATGAAAATGTTTGCATGAAAACTACATTTTCATTGATGTGCTGTCAGAGCAAACAAAAAAGGTACGTTTTACAACCTCTGCCTTTTTCACGTATGAATGGTGTCTGTACATATGTATATTTGTTAACATGGATGCATGTGGATGGGATCATGTATGTGTGTGTATTTTCCTGTATAGGTCTGACCTTGAAATTGGGAAACTTCTTCAATTAGGCTTTCACTTCATTTTGATGGGGAGGGTATCTCAGTCACACCCAGAGCTCACCCTTAATACATGTCTGGTTAGGCAGCTTGCTCATGGGATCCCTGGTCTCTTGCCTTCCAAGACAGGGTTCACAGCCATACCCATCCAGTGTTTTACATAGGATTTGGGAATTAAACTTGAGACCTCTTGCCTGTGAAGCAGGCATTTTAACTGCTGCTCCATCTCCCTAGCCTCAAGAAGTACATCTCCCAAAGAAAACAGAAGAAAACAAAAGTGAGACAGTGTCTGGAGTCTGCATTTCACTTGTCGTGATGCATTTTTTTTTGATTGAAGATTACAAAGAAATTCCAGTCTCAAAACAGTTATCTAGTTGGAAGAGGAAGGAAGGAGAAAGAAATAAAAAGGAAATTTTCTTTTTTGATACTATACCAAAGCTTAGTCTCAATAATTACTGAGATTTGGTAATTTCTTAAAGGTTAGTTTTAATGAGGAATCTGAAATTAACATAATAACACTTCTGCACTATATGTATTGAAACCCACTGGCCTATTCACTGGGTCTCCTGAGATTTCATAACATCATGTGTCCATCATCTAAAAATGCACTTTTGCTGAGTTATTCAGATCATGCAAAAGCTGCCACATTTCATTCCATATGACAAGAGTCATCTTTATGAATTTCATCAAAAATTTTATTGGAAAAAGGAAACAGTTCAATAGTTAGATGCACAGTGGTATCTTTCAGACTATCAGAATTCTCATTTTTTTCATTTTAAAACTTATATTGTTATTAATACCAAATGTTACTGATTGTTTTCCTCGGCCTATCCTTTAGAAAGTCTATGTAACCATGTACTTAAAGAACTTGAGTTTGAGACAGGTTGAGAAATGGAATCGAAGACCCAGGTGTTAACCCACAAACCTATGGACACCTGATTTTTTGACAAAGAAGTCAAAATTATACAATGGAAAAAAGAAAACATCTTCAACAAGTGATGCTGATATAACTGAATGTCTGCATGTAGATGAATGCAAATAGGTCCACATCTATCACCCTGCACAAAACTCAAGTCCAAGTGGATCAAAGACCTCAGCATAAAACCAGATGTACTGAATCTGATAGAAGAGAAACTGGGAAAGAGCTTTGAGTGCTTTGGTACAGGAGCAAACTTCCAGAACAGAACACTGATAGCTCAAGTCTAAGATTTACAATTAGTAAATGGAACCTCATGAACCTGAAAACCTTCACACTGTCAGTAGGACGAAATGTCAGCCCACAGCATGGGATAAAAATCTTCACCAACCCCCACATCTAACAGAGAACTAATTTCCAAAGTACAAAAAGAACTCAAGAAACTATACATCAACAAACAGAATAATCCAATTAAAAATGGGGTACAGATCTAAACAGAATTCTCAACAGAGGAATCTCAAATAGCAGATAAACACTTAAAAAATATTTACCATCCTTAGCCATCAGTGGAATGCAAATCAAATGACTTGAGATTCCATGTTACAACTGTCAGA
This sequence comes from Cricetulus griseus, assembly GCF_003668045.3. Lineage (NCBI taxonomy): Eukaryota > Metazoa > Chordata > Mammalia > Rodentia > Cricetidae > Cricetulus > Cricetulus griseus. Next base: position 64,422,761 of record NC_048597.1, on the reverse strand, counting down.
CTGGCTAAGATCAAAACACAAATGAAAGCTGATGCTGGAGAGGATGTGGAGTAGGGGAACACTCCTCCATTGCTGGTGGGAGTGCAAACTTATATAGCCACTTTGGAAATCAGTATGGTGGTTTCTAAGAAAATTGAGAATCAATCTACCTCAAGACCCAGCGATACGACTCTTGGGCATATACTAAAAGGATGTTCAGTCATATCATAGGACACTTTCTCAACTGTGTCAGAGTAGTTTTATTAGTAAAAATCCAGAACCTAGAAAGAACCTAGATGTCCCTCAACTGAAGAATGGATCCATTTGCCTGCAAATAGCATGATGTTAGTTTTTTTTTTTTTTAACACAATGGAGTATTACTCAGCTGTTAATAACAAGTAACATCATGCTATTTGCAGGCAAATGGATGGAACTAGAAAAATCATTGTGAATGATGTAAACCTAGATCCAGAAAGACAAACATGGTATGTACTCACTTGTAAGTGGTTACTAGCTATAAAGACAGCCAGGCTACAATACACAAGTGCAAAGAAGCTAGGTAACAAGGAGGGCTCAAGATGGGGATGCTTGGATCTCCCTGGGAAGGGGAAATAGAATAGATTTTGTAGGTGGACTGGGGGTAGGTGGGGATGGGAACATAAGTGATCCGGTTTGGAAGTGTAAGCTGAATAAACCCTTTCCTTCCCAACTTGCTTTATGGCCATGCTGTTTGGTTGCAGCAAAAGAAATCCTAACTAAAATACATTGGTAGTAGTGTTTTAAAGTATTGCTATGAGGGACTTGCCCATGTTTTAGGGAGGATTGTGTAAGGACTGTGGAACTTTGGCTAGAAGAGCTAATGAGATTTAAGAGCCGTGTGTGTAGGATGTTTTGTGGGAGCTTGGAAGATAAGTATGTTGAGGGCAGTGCAGAGGATGGTGGCCTGGCTAGTGGAGTTTCAGAGGGATTGTATGAGGCCCATTTGTTATTATGAATTAAGATTCTGTGGTTCTAGCTAGCTGGGGCTGAAGAATCAGCTGTGATTAACAAGATATCAGAGCTACTTAAGCTCTTTTCGTGGATACTTGATGCTGGTCAGCTGGAGCTAAGAAATTGGTGGCAATTAAGAAGAAACCAGTCAGGTAGACCTGGCACAATGGAAGCTCCCAGGAATCTATAAGGAGGACCCCACCTAAGAGTCCTAGCAATAGGGAATACAGAGCCTGAACTGGCCATCTCCTGTGACCAGACAAGACTTCCAGTGGAATGTTGGGACACCACCCTAGCCACAAAACCTTTGACCTAGAGTCTGTTCTGCTTGTAGGATATTCTGGGATTGGTGTCTAGTCCAGTTGACATCAGAGAGGCTTCATCCAGCAACTGATAGAAACAGATGTAGAGATCTACAGCCAAACATTAGGCTGAGCTTAGGGAATCCTGCAGAGGAGAAGGAGGAAGGATTATAGGATTTAGGGGATCAATAATACCACAAGGAAACCTACAGAATCAACTGACTTGGGCTCCTAGGGGTTTACAGAGACTGAATTGACAACCAGGGATCCTGCATGGGAGTCACCTATGCCCTCTAGATATATGTGACAGTTGTGTAGCTTGGTCCTCCCGTGGGACTCCTAACAGTGGAAGAAGGGGTTGTCTCTGACTTGTTTGCTGACTTTTGGGACCCTACTTTTCATACTGGGTTACCTTATCCAGCCGTACTATGAGGGGAAGTGCTTAGTTTTACTGCAACTTGATATGCCATGTTTTTTTGAGATCCTTGGGAGAAGGGGTGGTGGTGGTGGGGGGGGCAGGATCTGTGGTTTCTTCCTTAATTGTAAGAAAAAAAAGTGCCCCAATGAAACCTGATATTTCATATGCTAATTAATTTTTTTTTAAAGGAAGAGAACATAGGTTTGCTCATTACTGTTTCAGGCTCCATGGAATGGTCAGTTAGCATCTCTCAAGGCCATCACTCAGGGACAGGTTTAGAAATAACTATTATTGCTTGTTTTTTTAACATAGACATTTCCTTAATACTTGACATTTCCTCAGAGTATCAAATAGGTTTGTACTAAAGAATTTAGAGATAGTAACATTGATAGTATGTATCAGTGAAAGTCTCAAGTAAAACTGCTTTTTTTCCCCAGCTTTATTGTATGCAACAAAAGGTAGCAAGTACAGTGACTACCAGTACCATTTTCTGCCACTGCCTTGGTTCATTGAAAAGTGCAGCAGTTGTCAGCACTTTGGCACATGACCATTGATATGTAATTGGTGCAAATGTCAGCATACTGAGAAAGTTTATCGTATCTAGTGTATTCTAAAAAGAGTTTTGAACTTGGGGTGTCCTGCTCAGGTCTTGGGGACTCCTACATGATCATGGACCTCTCCTTTTGAGTAACTGGAGGAAATCTGGGCCTTTTATTTGCTTGCTTATCTTTCAGTGTTCTAGATGGAACCAGTCAACTTGTACATGACAGTCAACTGCTCTACCACTGAGCATATTCTAGTTTGTATGTTTTAATGATTGTGCAGAATTATGGGATGACACATGTATACTGTATGATCAATTGAAAGCCATTGCGTTTCTGTTACCTCAAAAACCACTTCTTGGATTTCAGTTTGGATCCTCTACTTTCCCCTTACCCCCTTCTCCTTTGTGTTCATTCCACTATTCCCTCTTTCTCTCTTCATTTCCATCAGGGATGGAATAATATAAATAATATAATAAAATTTTCCTTCTTTCCCTTTTAGCTGTGGATACTATTTTCTGTGATTTGTTTTGTTTAGTGAAAACTCAACTGTGAAACTGTGGAAAAATAGGAAGGTGGTAGAAGTAGACCTAGCGACTGCACATATATCTGTATGTCACTTCCGCTTTAGGGTAGCATGGGGACTGGGCGTGGGACACTGGTCCTTGCTGATAAATACAAGTAGGTTGCAGCTTCTTGAATACATGGTCGTAATTGCAAAGGGACTGGGTGTTCTTTCACAGGTTCTCATTTCCTCTAACATTTGCTGGCTCTCTTCCACCTGTGAACTTTTCGAGTTAAATAGTAGGAATTTCTTCCTGATTCCTCATTGTCTTTCTCAGTCACCCTTAAGTGTGATCTGATTGGATTTTAGGCTTCCTTAGTGAATTAGAACTGCAGTTCCATGACTTTGGTGGCTGACTTAGTACAGCAGCTGATTGAACGCTAACATGTTCTGCCTCCTTGCAGTTGGGTAACACCCTGCATCATTCACTTGAAAAACAAGGAAGGACAATAGAATGTGCTCATCCTTGATGAATCCCAGGAGGGCCTGGATATGTTGAATAGTTTTTATCCAGGACTCCTTTCTAGAAGCCTTGTTCCAAAGTTTTATCCAGAGACCTGCGATCTTGTTTTTCTCCTCAGGTTGGGCTGCTTAAGCCTCTGAAACACAGAATGCAATTTCCTATCCTTCACTGCAGACTCCCTGTTATGGTCATGATATGACACATGGCTTCCCTTACAGATGGCAGTTTGACCCCTCTTTGATAAATCCAAGCTGTGGATGAAACAGTTGTGTTCTCCTGTGGACAGCCTGGCATTTAGAGTGGTCTTCCAAATTGTTCTGAAACAGAGTTTTCTGTTATTTCAGTCTTCGTGTTGTAGTGTTCACATGTGCATGGTTTACACAGGCATATCCGAAGGGGCAGCTTTAGTTCCTCCTGGTTATTTCCTTCAGTGCGTTCCTGTCACCAACATTTCCCTCTCACTTGGATAAACACTGTTTTTGTCTTTTCTATGTCATCCTCTGGATTTCTTCATGCTGTTCCACTCTAGGGCCTCCTTCAGGCCCTCCTCTCTGTGTTCTGAGAACATGCTGGATGCAGTAGGAGGCTGTAAATCTAAAAGCTATAATATACTTTACAATATACTTTCTAGCATGACACGTCCCAGGTAATTGTAAGCTTAATTAGGGTATTTACTCTTTATTTTAATGACTTGATTTTGCATGCATGAGTGTTTGCCTGTCTGTGTACCTCTTACATATCTAGGGCCCTGGGGATGTCAGAAGAGGGAGTTGGATCCCCTGTAACTGGTGTTTCGGATGATTGTGAACTTCAGTGTTAGTCCTGGGAGCCAAAACCCTGGTCCTGTGCAAGAGCAACAAGTGCTTTTTTTTGTTTTTTTTTTTTTTGTTTTTTTTTTGTTTGTTTTTGTTTTTGTTTTTCGAGACAGGGTTTCTCTGTGGCTTTGGAGGCTGTCCTGGAACTAGCTCTTGTAGACCAGGCTGGTCTTGAACTCACAGAGATCTGCCTGCCTCTGCCTCCCGAGTGCTGGGATTAAAGGTGTGCCCGGCACAGCAAGTGCTCTTAACCACTGAGACATCTCTTTAGACTTCACTTAATCTTTCTAGGTTCTGGTTACTCCAGATGTAAAGTAGATTTGGTAATGACTTCCAAAAAATAATTTAAAGGATAAATGTATTTAAGATATCTAACTTTGTTCTGAAACTTTTTTTAAATATTACTCCACAAATTTTATTTACTGTGAAATTTTTGGGTGCAAATTTTTTTCCTTTTAAAAATTATTGGGTATCTTTTATATCCATAACAATAGATATACATTTAGTAGAATGACCAGTATAGTCCAATACATTTAACATATCTACCATATCCAGTTCTTATGTGACAAGGACAGCTATCCGTTTGTTTAGAAAGAAAAAAAAACTTTTATTAGTCCTTTTACTATTAAGAGTCCTTATGATTTATATTAGGTAATTGACTTGTTCATTCTGCATATTTGCCGCATTGTATTTTTTGGATTACACACCCCCATTTTCTACCTTAGGACCCTGATAACAGTTGTATGTATTATATATGTTACTTCTAGCTAGATTAATTGTTTTTCTATGCAATAGTTTTGCTTTTAAAATAATACTTACACTTGAGTTTTAGAATATATTATTTCAACAGTTATTCTTTTATGTGTCCCCTTGTCCCCAGGGCACTGGATTTTACCAACACAGCTGTGAAAAACTTGTGAAAACTTGCAACTTCAGTAGGCTTATTTCCTTTTGTATTTTTCACCTAGAGTTTAATTTTTTTTCTGCAGAAATAGTTTTCCTAGTCATGAAATTTCTCAGTGGCTCATACTCGACCTCTTGAGGTTCTAAAGCTGTTTTCTTTATAAGACCTAACCTTTATTTATATTCCCCTGCCTCCTCTCCCTCCCCCTATTGCATGAACCCAGTGGCTTCCTTTCTTCTGTTCAATTCAGGACCCTCCAAATGGGCACAGGTGACTCATATGCAGGCTTACCACTCTTATGGGCTCACTTTGCGACACAGTTATTATTACATGCATGCACCTGTCTATTTCTAGGTGTGAATAACATTAGTGTATTAAAACAGTCTCATGCCAGGTCACCTTACAGAGTATTTATTTTCCTATCATTTCATTTATTTCCTCTAAAAGAGTTTAGTGTTTGATGTTTCCTAAGTGTATTTTAAACACTGTTTCTGATAGATAATATCAGAATAATTATGTATGGAGGACCTACACTGTTTCCCTTCCTCTCTTCTGAGTAATTGTGATGCATTGCTCAGTTCACATAGATCACGAGTCCAGACTTGTCCATTAATAGGTGTCTAGTTGTTTTGCTGGATCTGGAGAGATAGCTCAGCACTTGCCGCTCATCTAGAGGACCTGGGTTAGATTTCCTGCACCCACATGGCATCTCACAGCTGTCTGTAGCTCCAGTTCCCCAGAGGATCTGATATCCTCTACTAGGCACCAGTCACACACATGGTACACAGGCAAATGTGTGGGCAAAACACCTAAACACATTAAAAAAAAAAAAGACTTCCTTTATTGTTCTCAGCCTCATCTTTGCCTCTTATGCAAAGATTGCTACAATTACTAATAACAGCGCCCAAATACATATATCAAGCTGTTAACAGTTGTCATTATGAAATGCAACTTCCCTAGTAGCTAGATTATTGATTATTACTGATTATATTTTCTGTTATTATATATACACATTATTAAGTTATATTATAAGGTAAGCTCATGTTTATTCTTCCTTCCTAACCTATCTCTCAAATATTCTGAGATAATTACACCTCTTCCTGCCTGTGGGCAGGCACTGTCCACTGTTGTTCAGAGAACACCAGCTGATTAAATTTACTTTTAAAGATAGTCTTGGCCTTTTACTGTCCAGTCCTGTAGGTGTGAAAATAACTTATATTTATCCTTAGGGTCCCTAAAGTCTTCCATTTATGTTCCATTGTAGGCCATATCACATTATGAAGTTGTGCATTACCTGCAGGCCAAAGCAATTTTACTTAAAAAAAAAAAAACTTGATTAATTTGAACATAATCAGCCAGTATGTCAGATGATTTCACTGTTTCTGATCGATGCTGACAGGTGAGGAAATTAAAATCAGGGAGGGAAGCAATTAAATACTGACAAACATTACCTTAATGAGACAACCAGATCATTTATAAGCCATGGAACATGTTGTATTCTTGATAAGTATCTTAGAACAGTGGGTGAGATAGTGCAGTTCAAAATCACTTGGGCTTTGATGGTCAGGATTGTGGGCCACACATAGTTGTCATCCAATGCCTTTGTCCTAATCTAACATTTCAGTTGCTTCTGGAGCCTGAATTCCACATTTAACATCACAACACCATTTACTTTAAATTATTCTTACTATAAGTAATCCTTTTGCCATTTGAAATTTATGGAAGTACAAAAGTGTAGATGAAATGACTTTTGGTGTTCTCTAAGTGGTTTATAGGGAGCCATAGTCTATAGCTATGAAAAGGGAAACTGAAAAACATATCTTTTCTTACAAGCCCTGGCCATTAGACTGGGGAACTCCATAGGGACCAGGTCCTCAGTTCTCCACGCGCAGGCTCTTTGCTTGGCAACTTTGCCTATTCAGAGATGTCTGGGATGATGGGCTAACTTGGCATCAGCAGAATTGTTTTTCTGCAAAGCTCTGTCTTATTAATCATTAGTTACATTTGACTTTGCTACTTAGACATCTTGTTAATAATCATTTTAGGATTTTAAATTTTCTTTCTTGCTTGAAGTGATATATTTGAACCATGCCTTTTGGAAAGCTCATTGAAATAGACTCTATTGTATACCATGGTCTGTGTTTCTATCTCTCTGTCTCTGTCTCTCTTTGTCTATCTTTCTCTCTCTCTCTATGTGTGTGTGTGTGTATCTGTCTTTATTGTCAGTCTTTCTTCTTGTTTTTACTGTTCTCCAATACAGATTTATGTTTCTGCTTGGTTTTTATCTTAAATAAAACAGAAAGTTTTAATAATGCTATTTTACTTTCAGTTAGTTTCTAAGCCTAGCTTTGCATAAATTCCAACTAATAGGTTGAGAATTTACAATGAGCTTGATTATATTGATTATTTTTGGTTGAAATTGCTTGGAGGTGAGAACATTCTTCCTGGGAGAAGAAAGGTAGTTTGAGAAATGATTCCTCCATTTTGGGTTCTGAGTCAGCAGACTTAAGAATCACAGAAGTAACCAAGGGTGTCTGGCTTCGTTGCCAGAGGTTGTCCTGGGGTTTGCCAGTCGTCCTGTCCCTTTATGGGGTATGAAGAGTTTCACTGCCTTCTGAAACACCTGAGATCTGCAGAGGACACATAACACTCAAACCACAGGACAGGCTGGTTAACTGCAGGGCTCGAAGGCTTCAGCTTTTCCACTCCCTGTGAGGAGAGTTTTTGCTGAAAGTCTGTATGAAAGCCACAGCTGCAGACTCTTGTTTAGTGGCTTGTGTTTTAACACGTTGGGCGAGGACAATGCATCTGTTATACTTGACTGGGGAGGCCTGAGAAAGTGTTCATGTTAACCGAGAGCCGAGCACTGTGCTTCACTCAGTCATGTGTCGCCTTCTGACAAGACCACAGATGGGAAGTTGTTTCTCCCCTTTTACCTGGTGGTGAGGCATAATCACAAACTAAAGTGTACTTTTGGGTTAAGTTTTCATTTAGTACATATTACTTGTATACAAGACTGACTTTCATCATGAACTGTACACAGTATACACAATGTACTGTTCATTCACATGTCATCCACTCTTGGACCCCTTTGCTCTATCAGTGTCCCCTCTCTCAAGTGGGATCTTTGTAACTTTCATTAAAATTCATTACTTTCATTGCATTTCATTTGTTTCTTAACTCCCTGCCTTCCTCCCTCCCTTCTTCCCTCCCTCCCTCACTCCTTATTCTTTCTAAAAATCTGTTTTTCATTCTGCATATGTGAGAAAACAGGAGATACTTATTTTTTTCTGAATTTTGCATTCTTTGCTTAATTGTAATTTCTGTTTTACATTCTGTTTTCCAGTTCCTGAAGTAAGGTCACTGTCTCTAATCAGGAGGCTTTTCACCTCATATAAGAGGCAAATGCTTGGTATGAGGGTTCAAGGATAAATTTTCAACTGCTCTGTGTTAGTTTTGTGACCTTTGAAGTTTGGTTGCTAGATTTGTAAAGTTGGGGCAGAAAAGACTCACTGAGCATATAATGAACATGATTTAGGCTGTAATGAGCATGCACTATTTTCTAGACTACAAAATAAAGTGTGATGTTAAAGGATGGTTAAGGTTTTGACTTTGGGGGGTAAGAGATGAGTTGCTGGCAGGGCATCTTACCAGCCATGTTTCCCAATTACATTTTGAATGCTTTATGAAACCTGGACATTTTAGTGAACCTGTTTGCAATCCTTCTGTGTAAAATTTCAAATGAGTTTTCTCTGTTCCAGCAGTTCTGCCAGCAGCTCCGTTTCTTTGAGCCTCAGGCAGTGCTGTAGGCACAGACTTGGAAAGGTTGCAAACCAGGAGCAGCCGTGCCACCCAAAGCTCTGGCTTTAGGTTTTGGGATTTGAGAAGACACTTGAATGTGTGCGGGTATACTATATGTATTCCTGTGTGTGTGTGTGTGTGTGTGTGTGTGTGTGTGTGTGTGTGTGTGTGTGTGTGTGTGTTGAGGCCACATGAAATTGATAATTTCATGGTATTTTATAAGTAGGATTACAAATCACAGGACTAGCCATCTTGTAATATGCTCTCATAGTGTGTGTTTGTTTCATGAAAAGAAATATTACATAATATTATTTTGTACATGAGCACCTTGGATATGCAGGAAAATCTCCCTGTCCTGCCATCCTACCAAAGGTTTAGCTCAGGACAGTTTTGACTAGGTAGTATAGATAGATAGTCTTCATTCTCACATGAGGAAGTTAATGGGGACCTTGAGTAACTTGCCCGTGGCCATTGGAGAGAGGAAGACAGTTGACTGGCTCTAAATGCCATGTGCTGTTGCTGTTCCTCAGGCCAGTCAGACATCTGATTTGACTATAGTTACCAAGACTTAAAGATGAGGTTAGTGAGCTGTGTGTGTTCCTTCTCCTTATGACCTAGGTGAAGGAGAGACAGAAAATGTAGATGACTAGGCTAGTGGCAAAGCTCCTGCTTCTGAATTCATGTTCTGCTACATAATTGTATGGTAATATTCTTGGGCAAATCATCATTTCTGAACTAATGACCACTTTTCATGTTATATTTGTGAAAATTTTCACACGAGTTCCCAGTTCTCTTGTCCTTCTCTGCCCCTGTATGAAGTTCTACATCTCACTTATGAGGAGAATAATCTCTTCCTGCTTCTTCATCAGGTTCATGTGGGGTGAAATGAGATCATGAATGTGGCAATGTTTTGTAAAATAAATTTCTACATAGATATAAGGTTGTTTTTACTAATGGATTAAAGTAGTCTTGGTGTCCAGTGCCCACAAGTAACTCCTGCCTGTTTAATTTACAGAGACTAACACATCATCTGGCTGAGCCTGTGTCCATTGTCCATTCCAAAAGCCAGAAGCTGCTTGAGGTAAGAGAGGATTGGAGTCTTCACAATCATATTATGACAATAGGCACTTGAACCTATGATGCTTAATGTTGATTCCCAATGGAAGACACACAAAAGTACTTTATGTTCAAGAGGATCATGAAAAATATCCAAGAAGGTAACTTGCCCTCTCAGCCTTCTTGGTTTAATTTTTCCTTAAAAGGGGTCCATCCAGACAATCTGGAAAATTGACATTTAATGAACATATGAGAATCCACAGTGGTGCTATACAGTAGGAAATCTTTTCCACCATTTTATCATGCCGTTCATTGGCTAGTGTATGGCAGGCTGGCTTTCCACCTTGTCTTCCCAGCTTTCCTTCTGTGCGTATAATTTTTACTGTACTATGTAGCCAGAATTGTTTGGCTCTGAACGAATGAACTAATGAATGCTTCTAGGAGTTAGTCATTGTATCTTATATGCCTGATAACCATCTAGCCCTGCACCAACCACTGCAAGGTTGCAATGAAGCACCTCTGTTGGTGATCTATTGCAAAGGACAAAGAGATCATTGGGGAGATCCTCAGCATGTGGTTACTGAGAAGATGGAGGCTGTTAGCAGAGAAAGGGGACATCTTTAGTTCAGCTCCTCTATTTTCCCTTAGAGCCAGCCGGCTGCTGATATTTGTACCTCCCAGTGATGCTTCTGTGTTCAATATGATCTTTTCAGCTTTTTTGCCAGGAGATGAAGTTGTCAAAACGATGTTCCTAACCTGAGGCCTTGGAGAATAAAGCTGTCTATGATTTGGACTCATCATTTAGATTACTATCAACCATTTGTTCCATAGAGCATTTTGTTAATAACTTTGGTGTACTATTTCAGTGATGATGAATTACAAATATGACTTCACACAGTTCTTAAAAACAAACAAACAAACAAAAAAAACAAACCTGAAATTTTTGGTACTGTCCCATAATCACAGGAATTACCAATTTAGAATCAAGTGGAAATTATGGTTTTAGGCTAATAGTAATTTCAAAGCTAATATTTATCAGATATGCTAAATATCAAACAGGTGGGTGACATTGAATTGAAAAACTTCTGTAATTTGCTCAGTTGTGAGTATAGTTGGATTTTTTTCTTATTCTTACAAAAGAAAATGTTATCAAGAATTGGGTATGCAAAAATATGCAAGAAATTTTTTCTTTTAGTCCTATTATGTTATATAAAATGTCCATACAAAAACTTGTTTCTAACATATCGTGTTCATGGACAGATAGATCAAAAGAGAACTTCCTGAAACATCTCTTGTTAGAGTTTTTGATAGCCCCCATGACATGTACTTTCAAGTTAGAAAGGAAGAAAGTCAACTTTCCTCTGTTCTCTGATGTCATTATGGGCCTAACTTTCAGGGCATCTGGCAAGTTCCCTCACTGTCAACACCATAAAGAAGAGGGAGATTCCCATCTGTGCCCTGACTTACCCCAGGTGAATCATTAGACCCATTGAGACAGGTCAGAATGCTCAAACCAAAGGGGATTTGAAAAGTGAATCTACCTAAATTTTCTACTTCAGAGACCTCCTTGAGAGAGCTGTTTGTTTATGGACTGTGGTTATCACTTGCTTATCCCTTAGCTTCCACTAAGGAATGTGAAAGAATAAGCTTTGAAGATTATTTAGTTAGCTGCATTCACTGTCCCAACTGAAAATCTGTCTCAACACTAAAGGAAATATTTTAAACCTTGAAAAGTGCAAAAATTGCTCTTTAAAATGGGGGTTTTCTTCTATCTACCTACTACCTATACCCACCCGCTTATCCATCTGTCTGTCTGTCTATCTATCTATCTATCTATCTATCTATCTATCTATCTATGTTTGTCTGTCTATCTACCTACTTACCTATGTATCTGTTTGTCACCCATCCATGTCTGTTTGTCAGTCATCTGTCTATCCAGCAATGTAATCCCTATCTTTCAGACTTACAGACTCATGGGGACTAAGAGAATTATCTCAACCTTTGCAAGATGGAGAACTAAATACTCTGGGAGCATGATGTACACATGTAAAACTGTCTTGTGGTAAAAATGGGCATTAGTGGGAATAATAAAGAATAGCAGTTTAAATCCGTAATTAGACTCGACAGTATGCATGTCAGCAGATATCAATGAGTGTAATCATTGTTTTTCCTCTGCTTTTGATGTTGATCCGCCAACTGTGGTGTGTTCCTTGTCCCGTTTCCAAACCAAATCTATTTAAAGCCACACTTCATGGGATTTGAAATTGTACACCCTGTTTACTCTTAAAGAACATGAGGTATCATTTCCAAATCGGTCTCTACCAGAGCAAAAGCTGACTTCTGGCCTCTTGCAGACCATTGGCTGTCTCCATTTTCTACATGGTGACTCATTGGGGGACTAATACCAAATTAATTCTCATGGACTTACTTGTATTGCCCTATGAATTTTCAGTTTTGGGAAATTGTCTTGGTCTGCCTTGAATAATCTTAGTCAATGGCTGCTTGTTTTTTTTTGTTGTTGTTTTGTTTTTTTTTGTTTTGTTTTGTTTTGTTTTTAAATGGGGGTAGAAGCAGTAATCATGTGTGGATTTCTTCCTTTGCTCCCTGAATAGACTCTCATTGCTTTGGGGAGTGAAGCAGTATGTTCTGTGTGTCATGTGGGCTGGACGCAATGAGAATATAACTATCCCTAGTCTTGGTGTCAGCTGGCTGTGTCAACTTGGGCAGGGCCTCCTTCCTCTGAGTCCAGTCCAGTATCTGCTAATAGACAAAGGTGAACCAGTTGATGAGGGTTTTTCATCTGTTTAATATTCTAGTAACTAGGATGTCATCCTTCTCCCTTTCTGCTGTGTTTCCAAAATCCTGTGACTTCATCACAGAGCCTTGTGTGGAAAATTGGTACTGTGCCTAATCCTTGATTCTTTGATCTAACAGAGCACAGTTACTGATGGGAATTCTAGAGTATGTGTATTCTTTGATTGGGTTTTGAACACCTGGCTGTCCCAAGCTCCAGCAACATGCAGTTTCAAGTTAGAAAGGAAGGGAGTCAGCCGTCTATGCCAGTGGCTGTCAATCTTCCTAATGCTGAAACCCTTTAATACAGTTCCTCATGCTGTGGGGATCCCCAAGTATACAATTATTTTGTTGCTACTTCGTAACTGTCATTTTGCTACTGTTATGAACTGTACTGCAAATATTTTTGGAGTTAGAGGTTTGCCAGAGGGTTCATGACCCACAGGTTGAGAATCACTGCTCTATCAATGCCATTGTTCTGCATCCTCATTTTCAAGGATTTGGTAAACTCACCTACCACTAACACCATTAAATAAAGGTTAGTTCCTCTTCTGTTGTCTGAGTTGTCCAGTGTAAATCATCATCAGGCTCGTTAGGGCAAGTCAGAATGTCAAAGCCAGAGGGTCTTTTACGAGTCAATCTCCCCAACATTTCTAACTTAAGAGTTGGGAAATTTTGGGATCATGGAGAGAATCTAATGGTTCTAGGTTTGTTAATGACAATGCTGGACCAAAGTTTCTTTTTGTTTCACACTTGTGTGTGTATGTTGTAGTTGTGCACATTTGTGCTCCTGCATGTGCCTGTGGAAGCCAGAAATTAGTGTTGGGTGTCTTTTTTTCCTCTGCCACTCTCCACTTATTTATTTATTTATTTATTTATTTATTTATTTATTTATGGGGCAGTGTCTCTCACTGAATCTGGTGCTCAGTGATTGGCTAGACTGGCTGACTAGAGAACCCTAGGCATCTGTCTCTATCTCGCCAGGGTTGGGGGGGGTGTGGTGTCAGGCACTTTCCCCGACCCCTCTTGTGCCCTGGTGGCCTGGGACTAGGCTGGGTGGAGAAGATGCTGGTGTTTCCATGGGACATCAGATTGAAGATAATGCAGAGACCGCTGGACATAGGCACTCACTTTTAACCACACAGTACAAAGATTCAGATACTGGGAATTACTTTACTGTCTGAGGAGTAGATACTCACTCTGATCATTGTGCTGTGATGTTGGTGAGGGCAGGTTTTTCTCTGGACTTCTCCAGTGAGGTGAGTGTTGGTAGAGATTCTTGCAGAGGTTCGCTGACTCTGATTTTCTTGAGTTTCCAGCTTGCCTCAGCTCTCTTAGCAGGTTTTCAGCCATGCTATTTGCATTGCTCTTGATTCATGTGATCATCATTAGAATGTGGGTTGGGAGAGCAGGGGAAAGGGGGCACACACAAATCTGTGAACTATCTCAAGCATACACATCCTCAGAGAATACCAGCTACAACTTCAAGGCTTTCTAGATACTCTCTAGGCTTTATATACCTGAGTTCTAGGCTAGACAAATGATATTTCTATAGTGAGAAGCTGCATCTTCCATTTTGCTGGTCCATGCTTCCTGTCTCTTGGATTTTTTACCACAGACCCTCTGTTATTCTTCTCTGCCAGCCTCCTTTTCCACAACTCTGGATATTCTCACACAAACACACACACACACACACACACACACACACACACACACACACCTGTTAAGTGATGTTTTGACCTTGAAATTCTTATTCTTCTTGTTCCATTTATTAACTTATTCTTTCAGTAAATGGACTCAGTATTTGTTAAATGCATTTAATTTTAATACAGTACATTATTTACTTTGGAATTTTTTTTTCATATAAAGAACTCAAGCTCCCGTTCCCCACCCTTGTATAAAGGAGTGAAACTTAGGAAGTTAAAATATCTGCTCAAGCAGCCAAGTTTGGATTTAAATCCAGAACAATGGCAAAACACAAGTCATCCCAGAGATAGCAGGGAATATGAGCAGGAGTCCAGATAGAATATAGTGAATGGGTTGCAAAAGAATGCAGGGGTTACAGTCTGGGTGATTTTGGTGAAGAATAAGCTTACACCTTCTGAGTCACTTATGTGATAACTCACTAGTTTAATTATGTCAGCCTTCGGGCAGAATATAGTTTTCTCTTGGGTTTGGAACTGCTCGTGTGGTTATCTTTGTGAGATGAGGGAGAAAAAAAAAAAAAAAAAAAAAAAAAAAAAAAAAAAAAAAAACAGGGTCACAGTATCCTGAGTAGAGTCTGAGTTAACCTGCTGGTGTGGCATGTTGGTGCTTTGGGGAATGGTTCCTGTCATCCTGATCATGGGACTTTTTACAGAGACAATTTCTGTCCATCCATAGCTCCACGAAATTCCAGATGTGAACAGCTAGAATTTGCTTCCTGCCAAGTTGTAATGACTGCCACATGTGTGAAACTCACACTTAGTGGTGGTGACCAACTGTGAGCTTATGTGGGAACCAGAGAGTGAAAGCCTATGCCAGAAGCAGAGGAGGCCTCAGGGGTTGCCAGGGGCAACACCCTCACTGTCCAGTGGCCAATAGAGTGGATGCAAGTCAGTGCAGTTCAGGCAGCAGGTACGCAGTTCCATGAGAGAATGGAGATGAGCCATGGTCCATAGCAGTTGTGCACAGGGATGCCTTCTGTATTCCCCTTCTTCCGATGGGCTGCCTCGCTCTGAGAGGCCAGCGTGCCAGAGCCCTTAACTACATGGCCCTCTGAGAGGCCAGCATGCCTTTAGCTACATGGTGCTCCCAAGGGTGCTTGATTCCCTCTGTTCTCAGCTTTGTGGTCTCTAAATATCAAATCATACCCTAATTATCAGGCAGTTGGATAATACTGTCCTCTAAATCATTGGTTCTCAACCTTCCTAATGCTGCAATCCTTTAGGTCCTTATGCTGTGATGACCCCCAACCGTTAACTTATTTTAGTCATGTTACATAACTGTTATTTTGCTACTGTTATGAATTGTAATGTAAATATCTGATATGCAGACTATCTGATACACACCTCTATGTAAAGGTTGTTTGATCCCCAAAGGGGTGTCAACCCACAGATTGAACACTGCTGGCTTAAATCCTTAGTCGTCCTCATTCTGGCTTGATGAGATAGACACAGTTCCTTTGTTGTTACTTGTTCTGTTTCCTCATTTGATGTGTTTTAGGTCCTGCCCCACCAGAGTCTTGTCTGAAGATCAGCAATGCCCATGCTACTTGGCAGTCTCCTAGAAATGCAGATGCCAGACCACACCCTAAACATCTTAAATCACTTTGCACTATTACAAGACCCTCAGGTAGTTCCCATGTATTGTTAGCATTTAAGGGACATTCTTAGAGGCCACAGCCTGCTTGGAACCACTGGCTCACTGCCAGCATTCTTAGGGCATGTGGTACCCAGGCCTCCAGATACAGGGAGGGAACACCATGAGATTACTCCTTGGGAATAGTGGAGGACTAGGTTGAAGGGATCCAGCCAGCTTTATCTTTTCAACACCCTTCATTTCCTCAGAAGTGCTGTTCACAGAAGCCAAGCTGGAGTGGATTCCAAAGTCTTTCTGATCCCCAAATCCATGTTCTTTTTATTAAATCATAATGTCTCAGTCAAGAGGAATGTAGGGTAACGTGTATGATAACGCTCCATTCCCTGTAATGTGACTGTTTCCACGCTGGCTGTTCTACTCTCTTACTCAGTTCTTACAGGGGAAGGGGAAAAAAAAAAAAAAAAAAAAAAAAAAAAAAAAAAAAAAAAAAAAAAAAAAAAAAAAGGAAAAGCTTGAGATGAAAGCCAGGATCCTGCAGCTTAATCAGTTATTTTCGTTTTTTTAATGAGGGTGACTATTGTGAAATAAGTAATTATTAATTACTCAAAACTAATGAAATATTTTAGTTTCCTCACTAAAAAAGCATATGGAAGCTAAAAGAAAGCATATGGGTGTTTTTTGTGGAGCATATTGGTGGATGGACAAATTACGGTTGTGCCAATATGCCTTAGCTGTCTGGCTGGGGCCATCCCTATACTACATGTGCTGGCATCTGAGTTTTTGTCTGCTGAAGGGCTTTGAAAGCCTCTTGTCTTATCTGTGCCTTGGGTTGCATTGGGAGTTGCAGAGTTCTGTGTCATAAATCCTCCCCATTCAGCCATTCTTGGTTGAATGTGGATGCAGTGTAAAAACTTTAAAGCAAGTGGCTGCTATGGGGCTCCCTTGACAGATGTCTTTATTCCAGCGCACTAGATGGAGTGAGCCTGCCCAGCTAAGGACTAGCCATTGAGAGCTTGCCTACCCAACACTTCCCACATGCTACAATGAGAGAGCTGAGCTGGGACCTCCCTGTTCCATGAGGGACCCTGTGTGAGTCCCATGGGCAGACATCCCATCTCTGCATTGTGACGTAGTTGCTTCTAAAGAGGCACAGTAGCAGTGGTGTTCCATTGTTCATGTGCATAGCTGCATATCCAAGTTTGTGTCTACAGTTCTGCTCCAACCTTAGCCTGTTAAGACACTTGGTAGATTGGAAGGTGATTGGAAATAGTGTGTTTGATTGTATACATTAAGGCTTGTCAAGTTCTGAGTCAACATGGTATTTTTGAGATGGTACCTGGCAAAGTGACAGAGAAACAAGATTTTATAGCAAGCCAAGTTCCTGAGTATTTTTTTTTTTTGTCTCCTATGTAAAATAGCTTGTACTGGCTTTATGGATGGAGTCAGTAGGTACATGGAGCTGAATTTGTCCCAGGGCCAGTCAGGATTCAGGGCAGAGTGTGAGCCCATTGATAGGTTGGGAAGTGATGTGTAATCCCAGTAGTACCTTGTTGGGTGAGGGAATGCTGTTTTTTCTTAAAGGTGTCTTAGGAGCCCAGAGACTGGAGTTAGCCTTGAAGATGGTTAATTGGATCTTGATAGAGCAATAAAAGGAGCTGAAGTGTCTGTCTCTGATATGCAAGTAAACATTGGCTCCAGGCCCCTAAGTATCAGGGATGGCAGGGAAGTCGAGGGAGATCGCAGAAATGCCTTCTTGAAAAACAACAACAAAACAAAACAAAAAAAACTTTATTTTTGGTGACCTTTAAGTTTCTCCATCTGCATCACTTGAGCCTTGGAGAAGATAATTTTCCAGATGTTTTGTACTACAGCTGGAATTCTACAAGATTTCTTTTCTTTAGTTTGGCTTTTGGAGACAGGGTTTCACTGTGTAACAGCCCTGGGTGTCCTGGAACTCGTTTTGTAGACCAGGCTGACCTGGAACTCACAGAGTTCTGCCTTCGTCTGCCTCCAAAGTTGCTTGTTTGTCCAGCCAGATAAGCCCCTTAGCTAAATTTGCCATGCAAATAGCAAAAGAGCAAGCCTATAGCCCTCAAGGACTTCATTGCTCTTTCTTTTTCTTGCATAGCACTTCAGTGACAGCTGGGTGGGTGGTCATTATTCTAGTTTCCAGTGTAGGAAACATGGAGTGTTAAAGTGACACAAGATGTGGAGCTATCTTAGACAGCCTTTCTGCTGCAGGGGACTAGGTCTTATGAACACCCCTCCCCACTACACACATACACATACTCCAGTGTGGTTTTTGTTTTCCTGACTAAAGGACTAGAACCTAACTCTCTGTCTCAGAAAGCTCCCTGAATCTATAACTTAGCTTTGCTATCAGCCTTAGCATTTAACTATTTTTTTTTCCTTTATTTTTCTTTTGGGGCAGAGTCTGTTATCCAGGCTGGTCTTGAAGTCCCAGGCTCAAGTGACATTCTGGCCTCCGCTTCCCAAGGAGCTGGGATTAAAAACACATGCCATTACACCTGGTTTAATTTTGTTTTCTACCTACATTTTATTTTGTTTTGGCCTCTCCTTTAATTTCACTACACAGGGTTTTCAAAGAAGGGTATTCTTCAATAATGTTTCCCTCTGCTCTTGCCTGTGTCTGAGCTGGGTATATGAGGTTTACATGCTTATTGAGTTTAGAACTCTGAAAGATCTTAAAATAACCTGTTTACTGCAGTATTGCAGACACCCACCCCCCATTATCTGTCTGGTTTCCTTTAGACCTGAAGTTGGTGTCCCAATCTGAGCAAGCCTTAGAGAGAGGTCTGGTTTCAGAGTCACTGTGTACCACTTAGCAGGCCTTGGCTGTCTCCTTTGTTTCTCTGAGAGACCATTAGGACTAATGCAGTACAGGTGGCATCAGTACTGAACCCTGCAGGTGGACACAAAACTGCAGTCACTGGGTACCTGCTGTGTGCCAGGTTCTGTCCTGGCTGCTGTTACCAAAAGCTAAGAGTTCCCATTCCTCCACAAGGGAGGGAGACAGGTTGCCTAGCAATAGGGAGGGCTGTTAGCAGAAGCTCTCACTTGTAGGCACTGAAAAGTAATATATGGTGTCTAGGTGCTTCCTTTTACAAAGCGGGTGCAGGGCTCTGTGGCATGGTGTGCAAGCCTGCTATAAGAGATGAGCATCATGGAGGCGACTGAAAACTGCCAGAGGTTGTGGTTTGGTGAGGAGGGAAGAGGACCCAGCTTGCCCAGATTCTTGCCCATGTGCATTTTTGACTCTCTGGAGGAGTAGGGCATGATGGCTTACTGAGAAGATTGTAGTGTGCTTTCACGTGCTCTTGCATCATACTGTCCTTTCCTTACTGTCTTTTGGTCCCAGTGAGAACCTTTTCCCTTTAATATTCATCTGTCTTCTGTTTCTTTTGCTTCTCCCACCCAAGTAGCCCAGGGTCCTGCAGGCGTGCCTGTAGCACCATCCTCTGTATTGGACTGTGGACGTGCAGACAGAGAAGACAAGTCACAGATCTGTTAAGCCCACAGTAAAAATAGCTTGTGATCTATGGGACTCAGTATTAAGCAAGATGATATTAGCGAGGTTTGAGTGCTACTCTGAAATGTGGCAGCTGCACACGCATATTGGCTGTGTCTCTCCCTACCTCTGGCAGCTTGCGAGCAGTGTTACCATGACACTCCCCGGGCTCTGTTTAGATCAGCTATTTTTCTGAAGGAGTCCCTGACCTTCCCCACAATTGAAACTGTGGATGTGGTTATGTCAGAGCCTCTCCAGTCCTCTCCAGTATCAGTTTGACTACCACGCCTTCAGTTGTCACTTGGAAACTGTAGGTCACAGATATTGAATGTGTAGGAGCAAGAAGTGCCATTAAACAGCTTATAGCACTGCTCATCAGTAGGTATTGTGGCCACTGAATGTAAGTGGCTTGAGGTCTGATTCGCGGCCAGGTGGTATTTCACCTTGCCACATTGAGCCCTGCCTCTCTTCCTACTTGAACTCACATGGCTATGTGGGACACCATGGTTCCTGGAAATGGTCAGAGATGGTACAAAAAAAGGGACAGTAGCTCAGTACAGAGGAAGAAATGCAGCAAGATGTTGTACCTTATACATGTCCCCCAAATCAATGAGTTTGAAACATAACTCCAATGCAGCAGGATGGCCGGTGGGACCTTACAGCAGATGGCACTGCCATCATGAATGCTGTTGTCAAAGGAGCAGGATACTTGTCTCCAAATGGAGTTATGATAACAGTTTTCCCTTCTTGCTCATGGGGTGAATAGGAGTCTTCCCCTCTTGCTCTCCTGCTTTAATCCTCTCTTCCCTTAGACCCTCTATCATGAGATGATATGGCACAGTCCCCTCCCCCATCAGATGCAGCTGCAATGTTCTTGGACTTCCCATGGACCATGGTCTAGATAAGTCTCCTTCTTTCTTTCTCAGTTGTATAGTATGAGCTATTCTGTTAGCTCAACATGGACTATGATAAGGATTAATGCACTCAGACTAACTTGCAGAGGTGCTGAATTGCTACAGTGCCCCTTTGCAGAGTCATGTAGGGCCAGGCTTTCCTTTCCTATTCCACATCTTCAGTTGGAGGAACAATGGCATGGCCTCTGTTGTCTGAGCCATTTTCTGTGGCCATGTCCAGCATCCCTAAGTTGCACAGAAGCCATTTAGGACCAGTATCAGGCTTTAAATTTTTTTTTCTTGTCTAATATCATGTGTTATTTTAAAAGTCCACTGTCTCATTGTAAGATGGGCAAATGTTCTTAGGGACCAAGACCGTGACTTGGATGATTTTTCCTTCCTTCTTCCTTTCCTTGTCTGTCAATCCTGGCATAAAGTAGTGACCTAAGCTAACAGGTCAAGCATTTACAGCAAATTTTTGTTGAATTGAACTTAGTGGGATTCCTATGAGCTCTTAATGTTTTTATTAATTGCTAACGAAAATTGGCAAATTTAGATTTTTGGGAAAAGTGTTCTCACTAATTTAGATTTTATTAAGACTTCTGGTATGTTATTTAATATTCATAACAGCCAAAATAATTTTATTGTCCTCATTTTGCCATAAACATGTGAAAGTGAAATTGACCTCAAATAAGTGCTTGTTGTGGTGAGATGGTTCAGTGGTTAAGAGCACTTGCTGCTGTTCTAGAGAACCTAGAGTCTTAGCCCCCCATGGTGGGTCACAAATATCTCTACCTCTAGTTCCAGGGGGTCTGACAGCCACTTCTGGCTTTTAAGGCCACCATGCATGTGGTACCTAGACAGACATGCAGACAAAACATCCATTCATATTAAATAAAATCATAAGGATACATCTAAAAAAATAAATGATTGAGAATTGATTAGCACCAAATCTATGCTCTCATGCTGTACCATCCCTCCTGTTCTACCCTACGTAGCACTTAGAGGCTTCATTCCTCACCAGCAAGCCCTTCGGGCCCCACTGAGGAGTCTCTAGACTTTGAAGGATGTGGTCTATGTCTTTAAGAGTTACCCGAAGTTCAAAGAAATATGTTATACTTCAAGGGGCACAGTAACTGATGTGTTTTCTCAGTAGGCTGACTAAAAAGTACTACGTTTCTACCCTAGTTTCTAAAATTCCCAGCACTTTTACAATAGTTCATGTGATTCTTTACCTTTTAACAGTGGCTTATACAGCCTCCTTGCTCTACATGTTTTGCTTCGTTTAAAGATAATGCAACTAGATTCCTTTTAGGATTATTGAAGGATGCAGGAATTTCTGAATTTGACCACTTAAGGAATTATTCTATATTTTCCTTATTTATTAAATGGTACTCATTTGGTTTTTCTAAGTTATTTAGACTTTGGATGAGTTTTATTTACAAATTATAGTGTGTGTGTGTGTGTGTGTGTGTGTGTGTGTGTACATGTGTACAGCAATTTGTGTGAAGGTTAAGGACAGCTTTATTAAGTCACTCTGCTCTTACTTTTGCCTGGTTACTCAGGCTGCCAGGCTTACACAGCAGACACCTTTACCAACTGAGCTTGGATGGGCATTATTGATAGCATTTTATTTATTGATAGCATTTGCATCTTTTCTGAGAAATCACAAACCTGGATAACAAAACTGGATCAATTCTCTTTTATATAAAGTAGGATGTACTCAGAGAGAGAACATTGCTACCTAATCTAAACCAGTATTGAGGCAAAATTAATCTGCAGTAAGTATAAATCTGGCTATATATAGCTCTCAAGTTTCTCTTTTGTTCTTTTTGGGGTGTTGGAGGAGAGCGAGTGGGGTAATAATCATATAGAGTCCAGAGAGAAAGTTTAATACAAAAGACAAGTGTCCATGTTAGTCACTTGTATTTTATACGTGTGCGCCTGTGTGTGAGTGTACGTGTTTGTATACATGCAAGTGCACTTGCATGCCTGTCTGCTCATACATATGTGTGATAAGATTGTTTTAGTTTGCTAAAGTTGTCTTAATTAGGAAGTACATAATAAGCTTGGAATTAACAAGAAATCGAAAGTTACCCAAAGCTTGGGTATTCCAGGGAGGGAGGAATATTTAGGAATTGCAGAGAGGTATGCCTCTTATATTTCTGATCTCTCCAGGATTTTTATCAAAGGCTTTTTCAGCATCTAATGATATTATCATGAGGTTCTTCCTTCCTTCCTTCCTTCCTTCCTTCCTTCCTTCCTTCCTTCCTTCCTTCCTTCCTTTCTATTTATATGGTGGATTATATTTGCTGAGTTTCATATATTAAACCTTCTCAGCAACTCTGGAATGAAGCCTACTTGATCATGGTGGAGGATAATCTTTTTGATGTGTTCTTGGATTTGGTTTGCAAGTACTTTGAGTATTTTTGCATCTATGTTTAAAAGGGAAATTGTAAGTGTCTATCTTTATTGAGTCTTTATGTGGTTTGGTTATCAGGGTAACTGTGGTCTCATAATTGGGTGTAAATGAAGTGGGTAGTTTTTCTTGTGTTTTTATTTTGTGGAATAATTTGAGGAGTATTGGTGTTAAGTCTTGTTGAATTCTGTGCTAAAACCATCTGGCTTTAATCTGTTTTGCTTGATAGACTTTTATTGACTGTTTTCTATTTCTCTAGGGGTTATAGTTCTATTTAAATTGTTTATCTGATCTTGATTTAACTTTGGTTAGTGTTACTATTTAGTGAGTTATCTATTTCTGTTAGATTTTCCAAATTGGTGGAATACAGGTTTTGGATGTATGATCTAGTTTGGATAAGGGTTTGTCTATCTTGTGAATTTTCTCAAAGAACCAGGTTTTTATTTCATGGACTCTTTGTATTGTTCTCTTTGTTTCTATATTATTGATTTTACCCCTCAGTTTGATTATTTGCTGGCATCTAATCCTCCTGGGTGAGTTTGCTTCTATTTGTTCTAGTGCTTTTAGGTGTGCTGCTAAGTAGCTAGCATGAGATCTTTCCAATCTTTTTATGTAGGCAATAACCTGAGCACCACCCCAGCCACAAAACCTTTAGCCTACAATCTGTCATGCCTGCAAGATATGCTGGGGCAATGATAGTGCAGGACTTGTGGAGGTTGAGAACCAATGTCTGACTTGAACTTGAGGCCCACACCACAAGAATGAGCCTGTGCCCAACACTGGATGACTAGAAACAGGAGACTGGATAGGCTAGACACCTAGGGTAGAACCAAACAAGACTGGAAAAAAAAAACAAAGGAAAAATCAATAAATAAAAGTGATTATTAATGATACTATGCTATACTCATGGGTATAGGTTGATGCCTTCCTTGTCCACTGATCATCAGAGAGTCATCCTCCGACAGCAGATGGGAGTGGGTACAGAGATCCACAGCCATACATAATGTGGTCAGAGTGTACATTGGTGGTCTCTATTGGTTTTCTCCCCTTGGAGCTCAGGGAACTCACAGAAGAGAGGGATGGCAGATTGTAGGAGTCATAGGGGATGGAGGAAACCAGGAGAACATGGCTCACTGAATAAACTGAGCAGAGTTCACACAGCTCACAGAGATAAAAGTGCAAGCATGGGGCCTGTATGGGTCTGCACCAGAGCCGCTGCATTATGTTATGGTTGTTAGCTTGCTGTTTTCATGAGACTCCCAATAGTGAGAATGGGGATGCTTGTTCTTAGGACACTTCTCTTCCTGTTGGGTTCCTATTTCCAGCCTTGGTGTGAGGGCTTTTTGCCTTGCCTTATTATCTATCTTGTATAGTCCTGCTTGGCTGTAGTCTCAGAGGCCTGCTCTTTTCTGAAAGGAAACCAGGGGAGGGGAAGTGAATTGAGGGGAGGCAGTGGTGGAGGTGAGCTGGGAGGAGTGAAGGCGGGGGGGGGGGGGGGCGGTGGTGGTGGTGGTGGTGGTGGTGGGAATCTGTAGTTTGGATATAGTGTATGAGAGAAGAATCTATTTTAAATGAAAAAAAAAAAAGAATTGCAGGCAAAGTGAAAAGTTGGTAGGCGTTGGTATTAGAAGGAAGTCAAATATACTTTCTTCGAAAAGAATGCCATAAATCTCAATGTTTATGTTTACTTAATTTCTTAACTTCTATTGATAGCCATATTTTGCTTAGTTATATTAAATTGCTTGTGAACAGTTGATTTCCCTAATAAAGTAAGATGCAAAAAGAAAACCAACAAAAAAAATAATACTCCCTTAGAAACCCCAAAAGCAAAAGCAAAACTAGAACCCCCAAAAGCATCACTTTGCACATTTGCTCTTCCCACATTCGCCTCATTCTGGGGTTTCTCCTGCTGTCTGTTTTCCCTAGGAGCTGTGGAGCACCATGCAGACAGGAGGTATCTAACATGTTTGTGACAGTGGTTTTATGAAGCTGGGAACAGAAAGTTAATGTAATCTTTCTAAAATTCTTAGTGGGAACACAGAAGGCTTCTTTGGAGTCTCTTTACAAGTCACTCTGTCAGTCACCCCATGTCCCACTCCATAGGCTTCTTGCCAAAGAAATACACACTTCAGGAGTGGAATAGCCAATGTATACACTATCCCAAAATGTCAGTGAAGGCGAAGGTTTCATATATTATAAACTGTTTCAGAGCTAGACAAATATACGTGTGTAATAATATATAGAGTGAATATATGTACATGTATATGATCTGTTCCCTGTCATAATATTTAACCCAAAGTGCTATTTACAGTAATGAATCAAAATGTCAGATTTAAAAATACGAAGTGTCAGAGTGTTCCCACGTTGCAGAAAAGTTTGATGTGACAGTCTGTTAATCATCTGACTATTACATCAAATGTGTCTTACAAGGTTTTTTTACTCAACACTGTGTCTTGTGGGCTCTTCATATTCTTTTGGTGAATTCCTGGTTCAAGTTACATTTGGGTTGCATGTCTCCTGTACCTCACACAAAGGCTGCTATGTTTTTCTGTACTTAAAAAATGAATGGATTTCACATCATTTCAGAAGTTTGATTTTGTGTCTGACACATTTATGAGTAGTAAGCTGTTTCTTTTTTTTTTTTTTAACTTTAGTGTTTCTGTTTTCACTGCAGAAACTTCCATGGAATATGAGCATATAGAATGGGTGTTTAGAGTTTTTACCAACTGGTCTCCTCAAGGTTTCATTAGCTCTCTTTGTTACTGGTCACTCCTTGACCTTGGATGCAGTTATGAGTTTTGTTTGGTACATTGTTTATGTCAATTAGGTCATCCTTCTACAGGGGCTGAATTTGGGAAAAGGCAACCTTGTTTCTTTTAGGAAAATTGACGTCTGTGCTATTTACTACTTCTGCACCCATGGAGCACTCTTATTTATTATCTGTGCTTCAGCTTCTTCTGAAAAGTCATTGAGGGTGAAATTTGAGTATGCCTGTTAATTTTTTACTTTGAAATGTTTCCTCTAAGCATCCTAAGGCTGGAGAAGTAAAGCTTTGTAAGACAGTGAATGACCTGGGCAGTGGTTCTCCGAATCAAGGGAACCTGTGTGCACTGCTCTCGATTTGCTAATGTTTTGCACCAAGATAAGAGTTGCACACTGTTAGTGCCAGGTATCCCAGTACTTCAGAAGGCAGGGTGTTCGCTGACTTCTGTGGCTCGTTCCCTAAGTTTCTTGTGGACATCAGTGCCAACTGCTCCTGCCTACGTTGGTCCCTATTTAAGTCCTTTCAGGTTGGATTTCTACACACTGAGAACTGTGCTGTGGATTTCTGCGAACTCGTCATCTGTGTCTAACATGAGTCTTTACTTCATTTTTATCTCTTCTTTCCTTTTTGCTTTGTGTTGCTGGGGATGGAATCCAGTGCCTTGTACATGGTAGGTAAGCTCTCTACCACTCAGCTGCATCAGTTTATGAACTGTCGCTGAATCCCGGCAATGCAGCGGCTTTGTCAATGGTTGCATCTGTTTCTAGTGGAGCACATGGATTTTCTTCTTCTTGAGCTCCCGATTGGGGAAGAGGGTGCATACTCAAAGAAGCCCCAAATCTTTGTTACTGTCACTCCTTGACCGTTTCGCTTGTTGATCTCTGCTCTCTGTACTCTCCTCCTGCCTTCATACTGACCAGTCACCGCCATGAGCCTCTGCATGGTGTGTTTCTCCCCATGTCCTCAGATATGGCAGAGTAGCGTAATTTAAAGCTGTGAATTATAAATCAGGCTGGAGACTGTCAGCACACCAGGCGGTCATAGGCAGGAATTTGTAAGAAATTTCAAAAGCCTGTAAGTATCGATAAAACCAAATTGAAGAAAAAAATTTCTCAAGGATAAAATAAGTATAGTAAGTATGAAAAAAAGATGAATAAGTGTTTCCTAGATATTGAACCATTATTACTAAATTTCTTAAACTAGAAAATTGTGGAATTAGTTTGGCATAGCTATTTTAATGGCTGAAATCCACATGGGAGAGAATGACCAAAAATTCAGAACGAATGCTGAACTCTTTCTCATAGTCAGACACACTCATAATAACATATGCCTAAAACTGTTGAGCCCAGAAACAGCAGCCAAGGGCCAGCTTTGAAATGCTGTTTCCAAAGTTCCCTGTCAGCCATGGAGATGTACCTAATAGATCATGACTTTCTTGACTCAACATCTCTTTTTTATTATTAACTCCCTTCCTTCTTGTGTGTGTCTGCCTTTGTATTTGCCTAGGTTCTACCTGAGCCGTGAGCCCATACTTCAATCACATCTGTTTATTAGAAATAACTATGAATCCTGCCCTTTGCTCATGTGGTTTGTAGTGTGGGGTTATTTGTGTTTTTGCTCATCTCCTAGATGATGTTGAAAGTTTGTGGACTCATTGTGCTTATTGCTGCTTTTGTTTAAATTCTGAACTTCTCATATGGACATTCACGTAATGACATCTTAATGCCTGTTGTCATGCATAGGTTTGGAAGCTGATAGTTTTGAATAAATACATTGTCTGCCATCAGAATACATTGTGAGGAAGTCTTTAGAATTTTGTAAGAAAACGCTCTTTCCTCAAGGATGCTATTAGTTATTCTTCACAATGCTGAAAAATGTCACAACAGCAGCATGTCAAGGACTTGGGCTTTTATTTACTAGGTATAGTCCATAATGGCAGGGGAAGCCATGGTGTCACATTGCTTGTACCATTACCAAGCTGAGTGGCAAATGGTGGTACTCTGCTCACTTTTTCCTTTAGTCCAGGCCTTCAGTCCATGTAGTGGTGCTGCCAAAATTAAGGTAGGTCTTTTTGTCTTAGACAACCTAGTCTAGACTCCCTTACAGGTATGACCACAGTTATGGTTTGTTCCCTAGATGATTCTAGACCTTGTCAAGTTGACAGTAGGAATGCATTTGGGCTCTGAGGACTTTCATTTGCTGGAGATCACAATTTAAAGGAGACTAATCCACCATTGTATAAAGCACAGTTCACCATGGGGACAATGGTGAGGTAAGTAGAGAAGTCCCTGGGAACCTTCGAATGGGCTTAGGTGAGGTGCTACAGGAGGTGATGGCCTTTGAAGTCACTGTCAATGTTGACAAGTTTCAGCAGATGGTCTCAAGACTAGGAATGGACAGAGGAATGGACGGAGTGCTAGTACACTGAACACCTCTTCATGTTTTCCAGACAAGGTTGTGGGCAAAGAAATGCGGGGA
Source organism: Cricetulus griseus (assembly GCF_003668045.3). Classification (NCBI taxonomy): domain Eukaryota; kingdom Metazoa; phylum Chordata; class Mammalia; order Rodentia; family Cricetidae; genus Cricetulus; species Cricetulus griseus. The sequence continues at coordinate 64,394,750 of NC_048597.1, read as the reverse complement.
TATCTCCTTTGACCATTCTCTGCTGATATGCTGGGCTATTTGACTATGCTTATCACTACTGTTTTTTATTTGTGCACTGTTTTACACTTACTTGTAAATTATTTCTTTGGCTATTTCCCATTCATACTTTTCTTCCCTGGTCCTACAATTCTGCCCCACGTGGCTGATCAATGCTGCCTTGTTTCTTTGGCTTTCCTATTTCTCCTTCAGATATTTAGTTAAACTACTCTCCCTCGTTTATTGTTGAGATCCTTTATGATTTGCAGCACTAGCAATAGATGCTGCTTTGTTTCCCTGTGTTGGTTCAATCAGTGTGTTTGTGCTAAGGGCACACTGGTTTTCCTCTTTCTGATGTTTGGGTCATCTTGTTCACAATGTTATGTGTAGGCAGCCATGTGTGTATTGTGGCTAGTATTAATGGGGAGAGACGAAGACACAGCAAGGAAGTATGTTATCAGACTCCATCAGAGTGAAACCTTGAATGCCAGGCTCGTCAGAAAATGTAGTAGAGACTACATTCTGTGGTCCTGTCAACAAGCCTCTTGCTTTTAGAACATTATATTTTGATACTTATGATAATATAAGATACATTTATATCAATTGGATCTAGGCAGCTTTGCTATCCACTACATTATTAATTCCAGATGGGAAAATTCATTAGGCCTCAAATTTTGTTTGAGGCCCAACTGTTCCTTAAATTATTATTACAATTATTATCTATTTTTTTTTACAACTGATGGGAAGAGAAATTTAACAGCTGTGTGATTAACAGGGCATGAAATTAAAAATGTTTTGCGTAGCATCAAGAGGTTGTTTACTACAGAATTTCTCATTGGAGAATCAAGTGTCATTAAGATTGGCCACAAGATGCCCTCTTTCACTGTTAAAGTTTGATTTCTTCACCCATTTCTTTGCTAGAAGGCCTTTAGCCTTCCTTGGCAGGGACTCGCCTGAGGACGCTTCATGCAGGCAGCATCGGCTCTCCTAATGGTGATAGTGAAGGTAGCAGCCATGGGCCCTGAACTCACTATGTAACACAGCTAGCATTCAGCCTTACTGCTTCATTGAAGAATATGTAAGTTCCAGTCTGAAGAAAAGAGACACCTTAGCAAAGATTTCAGCCCAGTTGGCAACTCTGGTCTCTGTTGTCAACTACCAGGACATTTATATGTTTAAGGAGGCAGACTAGCACTCTGGGCAGTCATGTTTATCTTTGTATTGTCCTTCACATCTGTAGACCTTATATTTGTTAGGTCATTTGCACAAATCTTCTTTTAATCTGCTTGTAGAAAATACTACACCCTTCCCTTGGGTTAGATGTTTGCCACCTTTTGTAGAAGCCAAACACATAGCTAGAATGCCTTAACTTAGGATTGAAGCCAATTTTATTCCTTTGTTGAAGGACATAAATTCTGTGTATCTCAGGTCTCATTCCCTTCTTATCTAATTCAGGCAAAATAGTGACTCTTAACGGTTACTGTCGGGCATGACAGAGTTAGTACTGGGAAATATTTAAATGTTTGACAGTGATTCATGGTTTATACTCAGTTAATGTTAGCTACCTCTTCCTTCCCCTCTTCCTTCCCCTTCCCTTCTCCCCACCAGCCTCCTCCACTTTTCCCGTTTCTAGTGATACTGGGGAATCAAACCCAGGGCTTTACACATGCATGTGCTCTACCACTGAGTGCCATCCTCAGCCCCACCTTTAGCTGTTCACATTTGAAATGTGTTGTTCTGTATTTGAAGGCATTTCCTATGTATTGCAGAGTACATTGCTCAGCTTCCAACCTGGAATTCTTCAGTTCTCTTTGTCCTACTGCCTTTAATAGTCTTTCCTGTGTCATACTTATTTGCATTATTCTTTAGACAAATTTTACCTTTTAAGACATCTTTTTATTACATTTAGTGGTATGTGAGGGCTTTTGCATGAGCATGCATGTGTGTACATGCATGTGGAGGTCGGAGTTCAAATTATGGGAGTTGCCTTGTGAGTCCTGGGGGTTGCTGGTCATTAGGTTTGGTGGAAAGTACTGTTACCCACTGAGCTATGTCACCAGCTCCAACTTTATCTTCATAATTGCTAAATTAAACCTACATAATCTACCTTTGCCCTTAAAGGTTTGTCATTTGGGCAAATGAGTTTCAAGGCAATTAATACAGGTAGCCTCTTTTAGAGATAGACATGAGAACCCTTTAGATACACAGTTAGGGGATTTGTGGTCATCAGAGGACAGAAACATCAATTTTTTGTTGGTATCTGAGGCATGTATAGACCAATAGAGCCTTCTAGAAGGAGAAGTAGTTTGAGGTATCAGTAGCATGTTGGGCATAATTTGACATGGCTCACAGAGGAGGCTGTGAGTGGTGTGAGCGTTGCCTGTTTTTAATCATTCCCTCTTTGTTACCATGGTCTGCACTGTGGAGAGATGCCTATTGCAGCTACCAAGGCTCTAGCATCAGGGGATGTGATCAATTAGAGAAACACTGTGAGAGTACTTCAGTCTGTCGGGACAGGAACCACATGGCAGTAGGAATGGTTCAGGTTGTGTCAGAAGGGGCTTGTGGCAGTGTCACGTTGTAGCTATATTCGGAAAGCAAGGTACATAGCACCTTCACTTCAGAGGCCTGCCCTTAGTAGCCATGTGTGCAAAGCTAGGCTCACATCCTAAAGGTTCCATTTTCGTAAAACTACTTCCTTATCCTCGGAACAGGAGACCAAACACATGAGCTGGAACGGATGTTTCCTCCATGTTCCATGAATACAATGTGCCAAGAAGGAACTGCTGGTACATTCTAGCGTTTGTCTCCTAAAAGGGGCAGACGTTAATAGGAGGGACAAAGGCTGAAAATGGTGGAAGTGTGTAGAAGAATTGGAGAGAGAGAGAGAGAGCACTCAACTTTTAAAGGAATACTACTCAGGTCCTAAGTAGTATTTATTTATTTATTCTTCACAAGTTTTAAAACATAATCTAAATACATAATTTAATTTTAAGTTAAATGCAAATTAAAATATCAAATTTCATTCCTTACATTGTTAATTTCTTGGACGCTAACACTAAACTGTCCTTGTTCTTTGCCATTAAAATGTGAACTGGGTGGAGTATAGGCAGGAGAGACTGCCCCAGAATGTCCTTGTGCCTTTTTTGTAGGCAGTCATTAGGATGCTACCAGCAGCCCTGCACTGGGTGGCTAGTGTGTTTCCTGTACTATTGTTGCTGTTTCTCCTCTCTACATGTAATAGTGGTTTTAAATTTACTGTCACTTTTGGCTAGTGCCCTGATGAGGCAAAGAAATGTGCTTGTGGCTGGCCAAACATTATATGCCATAACTGTGAAATCATAAGGCTGTAGTTGTGGCCAACACCCCAGAACATGTAGCAGCAAGTGTTGGAGGTAATCAGACAGCAGTTTCTGCGTGGATGGAATGCAGACACAGGGAACAGTAACTCCTGAGTGGCTGCCATTGTTCAAAACATCCTTTGAATTTTTTTTCCTCTGTCTTCTCTGAAAAGTTTTTATTTTTATTTAAAAGCATTTCCAGCTTTATTCTTGTATAATTGGCATATGAAAAGTTTATATGTTTAAGTTGGGTAGTATGTTTTGATATATGTTATGCTTTGAAATGGATATGACAATCAAGCTAGTTAACAGATCTGTCAGCCCACATAGTTAGCTTTTTTGAGTGTTGGGATGATAGCATTTTCAGGTATTGCTTAGCAAGTTTCAGGTTTACAAGGCAGTATTGACCCTTGCCCTCATGCTGTACATTGGTTTCTAGAACTTCTCACCTTGAATCCCTGAGTTTCTGTATCCTGTCATCAAAAGCTCCCTACTCTTCCTCCTTAGTTCCTGGGAACCACCAATCTCTCTGCTCCCCTGGCTAATTATTACTAACCCCCCTACATGTAATTAACATCATGTGTTATGGTAATTTTTTTCTGTTCTTGGCATATTTTAGTGGACATGATTTCTCCAGATCCCATCCATATTGCCAGAAGTTGCAGAAACTAACTTTTAAAAATTTCCATTTACTTATTTATTTATTTATTTTTTAGATGAGATCAACCTTGATAGCTTTCTATTTACTTAAAAGCTGAATTATTTTAATTGTGTGTGGGTACCTATATCTGCCTGCCCTCCTTCCCTCCCATGTTTCAACAGCTGTCAGTAGACACTGGCTTGATTCTGTGTCCATCCTTGTGAATGCTGCAGGTGTTTCTCTGAGAGCTTGCTTTTACCGTGAGAACAGGTCTGGTGCTAGGTCCAGTGGATGCTTGCTTTAGTCCTCTCTGCTCATCTGGGAGCCACATCTCCTTGCACTGTGCTTTGCAGGCTCTGGTAGAAGGGTGGCACAGGAAATGGAGATACCTTCCCATCTCTTTCTATCATCTTTTCTCATTTCTACGGTCTTTCATTTGGATGCCTTAGCTGTTGTACAGGTACTTGTGCATATGGATACTTCCACAGTTTGCTTTCTGGGAAGGGTATCACTGCTAACTTTGTCTTCTTCATGGTGACACTCTACTTTTGAATTGTCTTCAGTGATAACAGGGGGCCAGCCCTTGAAGTCACACAGAAGTGTCATGTGGAAATATATCTCATGTATGTGAGAAAACTAAGGCAAATCCTGACATGTACTGCGGGGCCCTTTAGTTAGATAGGACTCTGTTGATTCATTCCCTTGCTAGTTCTTTGCGTGATATTGTCATGTTTTATTTTTTCCATAAAGAAAATTGACTCATTTTTAGTCAGCTGTATTGGGGGAGACGGTGAGAAGAAGGAGAGAGGAGGTAGAGATGGAGGATGAGGAAGAAGCAGCAGAGAGAGAGAGAGAGAGAGAGAGAGAGAGAGAGAGAGAGAGAGAGAGAGAGAGATTTCCCTAGGCATTGCCTAATGTCATTTCACACATCATTAGTAGAGGGAGAAGCAGTCCTTCAGGGGTGCTTTTAAATCTCAGGAAACTCTCAAGAAACAGAAGTCCTTTTAACTGACAAAGATTTGAGCTAGATGTTGTCTATGAATTACATGACAGATTTGTTATAGTTAAAAATAGCTTTAAATATACTAGCTGATGTGTAAATAAGAAGCTGGTAAAATAGTTAAGCCTGCAAGTTCTCAGTGTACTGTTTAGCTTCATTTTTGTGATAAGGGTGCTGTCAGATGTAAAGCCATGTCCTGTCATAGTCACTTTGCATGTTTGACGAGTGTTTCCTAAATTTCGCTGCAGAGTGCCAGCTCCACAGATGGCCACGTCACTTCAGGAACCCATATTCCGTAGTCCATCCATGTTGGGGAATGGCCTTGTATGTTTGACAAGTTTAGCCATGAGGAGGTCAAAACAAACAAAAATAAACGAACTCAACTTTCCTTTCTACTGCACTCAATTTCAAATTAATACTCTATTGGAATGGTTTTGTCAATAATATCCCTAGACTCTAGGATAATTCTTAGGCCATGCTGACTACATTGTTAAAATCCTTAAGGTCCATACCTGTGTTCGTGTAATCTTGTGTGAAATAGGAAGTCATTTTGGCTGAGCTGTAGTCCTGTACCTGCCCTCTCTACAGGAGAAATAACAGTTTTGTTTAAGTCATCAAATGGCATGTAAGGTGGAGGAAACCATTTAAAGTCTGGTTAATAACAGGGAAAAGACATCATTGCCCTGGCCAGACCAACGTGTGACTTTGACCTTTAACCCAGATGGGTTTCTGAAAACAGCCTGATTTTCAGCAAATGCCTGTTATTTATTGGTGCTAGCCAATATTGAAAACTCTGTCTCAGAAAAACAAAAAATAAACAACAAGTAACACATATATTTTGGGGATCCTTAAACCAGCTTGCTTTTGTATTCAGCATCTGAGCTTGATCAGAATTAGCACTTTGTTTAATTATTTAGAAATAGTGGGTTGGACCATCGTGACTTTTTTCTCTTTGCTTGTTTGGAGTTTTTAGTTGTTTAGTTTGGAAAGACCCATAGAGATTGCATAGAATCCCACACAGTTCAGATGAGGACACTGAGGCAGTTAGCAACCTTTCTTCTATGTCCATGCTAGTGACCGTGCTAGCATGGGCATCATCACCTTTTGCTTCCCTGCCATTTATCTTTTATGCACTGTAAAACAAAACAAGACAGATCCAAAAAACAACAACAAAAACAAAACAAAAAATAAGAACAACAAACACAAACTGAGTCAACTGTCTCTTTGATTAGGTTATAGATACATGAATAGGAGATAGGTAGATATGTAGCTGGCTATATTTGGAAGAGTCTCCATAGGACTTTGGCTGTTCACTTTTTAAAAGACCTCAGGCCAGTCTTTAAAAAGTTGATTCATTTCATCAGTCTTATGAGAAAGTATCAATGTGTTATTTTTTAACATGTGCCATAGGAATTGAATACTGGCTAAGTGGTGGTGTGGTGGGCTGTTGCTTACTTATGTGTCCAGTGTTTACTTCTATCCAGTTCCAACTCCAATGTCTTTGTTGAAAGCTGAGGCCCACCTCACCATAGACAAGGAAGTAAACTCTAGCAAAGATTTTTGTTTTGCTCTGTTTAATCAATTCAGAGTATACTCAAAGTATAGTTAACACGAGCCTTGGTTTTCTTGACTCATGCCAGAAGATTTGATAAATTAGGGATCATGGGCAAGACCTGTTGTTTAAATTCCTTATTTAAAAAGTTTTCTTGGTATCGAATCTTATGTAGTATCCTGTGAGGGGAATGGGTAATTGTTACAGCCTGGGTGTCTCTGGAAATAGCAGAGACACACAGTAAAGTCAAGAGCCATCGTAGCAAGGCTTCACCCAGTTTCTTCCTTTTGGCTCCAACAGTTGTGATCCTGGTTTTAGCTGCCTCCTGGGGTAGTTGTAGGGATTAAATAAGGCAATGGATATGGAAATACCCGATATGAAAGCCACATTATTACCAGGATAGCAAACACACAGTGCTGCTGGCTAACACATTTCTCTCCCAAGCACTAGGCCTTTTGGGTACCTGTGACTCTTACAGCAGTCCTTGTCAGTGAATGGCTCCAAAGCATTGTGAAGCAGAGGCTGTTGGCTCCCAAGTGTTCCATGATTTACTGTGTGTTTTTAGGCTCAGCCCTTTTCTTTCCAGGCTTGAGCATTCCTGTTGGAGATAAAACAATAGGCTCCAGTGGATTGTAAGGCTCCTTCTCTCCCAAACTTGCGATTCTTTCAAATGATTTTCTTGGGTCTTTCAGGCCCAGTTGCTAGTTATTCATCCAAGTTCACTTTTAACTGTGTGCTCTGACAATCTTTGTGTCACAGATAAGGAGCTTGGGAATCGCAGAGTGCCCTTGTCAGCTCTTGAAGACTGCACAGCCAGTAGCGAGTGGCACCAGCCCTCAGAACTGGCTCTTGATGGCAGCTCAATACAAGTGTATGACTTGCTGGCAGTGCAGGTGTGTGTTGTCATTAGAATCTGTCCACAACTAATCAGCAGCACGATCATCAGCCAGCTCCTTAGGTTTTTCAGTTGGTCCTGTCCTTTAATATTAGCTTTCCAATATCTTGATTGCAGGGTTTCTGTACTGGAATGTGTACTTCCAGCCTTGCTCAGGGCTGCTCAGAGGTCACGTCCTGCTGAATGAACACAGTATGTTTTTGGCTTGTCCTTTTGATTCTTTGAACTCCTCAGGCAGACCTGCTGCTGGCATCTACCACAATTGGGTTTGGCAGAGCTATTTCGCATTGCCCCATGCAGGGCGGGGAAGGGCATTTGAGGAGGCTGCTCTGGTGCGAATCTGAACTAGTCTCCCCCCAGGGGAAACATGGTTTCAAGTTGTGGCCTGCTTGTTTTCCACATGGCATGTGTGTTGACCCTCATTTTTTTCTCAGGATAACTCATCTAAGGTCTTCTGGGTGTTTCAGCCTTGTTTTGCTTGTTTTATTGTGGTTCCCAGGGGATCTGGGTTTCTGAGGTGCTGACCAGATACAACACAGGATCATTGCAGAGAATTGCACCTGACAGAGTCATAGCCATGGACACCAGGAGAGAGTTGACTCTTGGATGGCCCGGAAGCTGATGTGGCGCAGGCTTGTTTCTCTGCATTGAGAACTATTTGAAGTCTCCTCTAGTACCATCTTTCTGTTAACATAAGCAGTGCCCTTGTTTCACCAATAACACCTCAGAAATAGCCTTTGAATCCAATTAAATGGTCTGCATTGGAATTATCAGTCATCTAATAAAAATTGGAATTTTTTGATATCTGTCTGTTGGATACTGAACCTACCTTAGAGAATGCTAACTTGGATTGATTGAGTCGATAATTTCTGAGATCTAAGGCTCTGAAGGGGGAGTAACAGTCACCAATACCAATGACAAAGATAATAGGTGTTGCCTTGAAATTATAGACAGCAGGCAGATACAAGTACCCTTGATGCAAGCTTTGGTCTAGGGGACAAAGCTATCACATTCAGAACTTTGCACCTAGTTTTGTAATTCTGATTGCCATTGACAGTCTTGCAAATGTTGCAGTAATTGTAAGTGCTGAGTGGAAAGGCACCCTGAGCTGTGGGACAAGCAGATGTTTGTTCTGACTTTGTTTGAGGGAGGAGTACCATTGCTCTTAGGGAAGGTAGAGAGGGTGGCAGCCCAGGTGTGAGTGTTGTGGTATGAGAAGCATCATGGACAGAAAAAAAAAAAAAAGACTTGAATTTGGGCTAGGAAAATGGTGCAGCCACTTAAGCGCTTGCTTTGTAATAGAACCTGAGTTTGGGTCCCCAACCTTGACAGAGAAGCTGAGTATGGTGGTGTGTGTCTGGGACCCCAGCTTAGGGCTTTTCAGACAGTCACATTGCCTGGAGCCCACTTGCCACCAGCCTAGCTGAGAGCTCCAGTTTCAGAACAGAAAATGTCTCCAAAACTAAGGTAGGAAGCAACTAAGGAAATTACCTACAGTTGACTTCTGACCTCTTCAGGCACATGCACACATTTGCATACACAGAACCATGGAGATACAGAAACCCAGAATTTTATTTTCCCTTTATTAGTGTAGAAAGACCATGACGATGCTTTGCATGTACAACACACACACACACACACACACACACACACACACACACACACACACACACACACACACACACACAAGAGGACAGAGTCTCTTTTCAGCTTATTCTCTTCCTGTCTTACTTCCTATTACTTCCTATAAAAGTGGTCAGGGATAGCAGCATAAAACTTTGGTTGTCACTGTTATGAGGTAAGGAAAGTATCTTTTGTTTTTGTTACCTAGTTATATTAAAACTATGTACTATATTTCATTTGTACAGAACTTTGAATTAAGTTAGTGAGTAGAAGGCTTTTCATGATCTTATATAATGAGAAAAAGATCATGTGGTAAGAGAGACACACACACACACACACATACACACACACACAGAGAGAGAGGGAGAGAGAGAGAGAGAGAGAGAGAGAGAGAGAGAGAGAGAGAGAGAGAGAGAGACCAAAACACCCAGACAGACAGACTGACCAACCTGAATTTTTGTTCCAACCAGGGATGCCTTCCTGTAAGAAATATCTGCAGAGAAGTCTTTTCATTGTGTGTGGTGATTCTTTTCTTCAGTCCCATGTGCATGCTTTTTGGACTGTTGGGGAAGGGAAGAGGTAGGTAGGGCCAAGGGTGCTGCTTATACCTATTTAAGCTGTGTTTTGCAAGTTGGCTAAAAATCATCATCTCCATTTGCTATGTGTGATGAGGTTCATTTTTCTGTTTTGTTTTTTATTTGTTTTGTAACTATCCCAGAAGTACTTAACTCTTACCAGAGGACTGGGTATAGAAATATAAAACTTGTTTGTTTTCTCTGAAAGCATGCACAAGCTATTCGTGGAGCCAGACATTGAAATAACCACAAATAATTAAACTGCTGGCCAGGATGGCATATGCTAACTGGGAGTCTGAGTACCATTTGCAGGGGATGCTAGTAGAATGGGGAGTGTCAAGTTATGTAACCTGTGAATAGCCTAGAGTGTTAAGTTTTCTTAGGGCTTCATTAATATGTAATTCAATTAACTGAAAGTGGTCAGTTATTTCAGTGCTTTTTTTTTTGATGTATTTCCCACATTGTATAATCAACAGTATCACTTTTGAAAATGATTTATCACCTTAAATTAAGCACTCTGCTCATAGACCTTCACTCCTTTCCCCCAAACCTCCTTTTCCCTCAAACTAAAAAACTGACAGTCTACACTCTGCTTTGTGGTGTTGCCTACTCTGGAAGATCCTGATTCCAGAGCAGGCACTATCTAATTCCAGCCACTTTTTAATGTCCTTAACCTCTCAACACCATCTTGTGATATATTTCTGTAGTTCTGCTCATTTACAGTACTGATTAAATATCAGCATATGGTGCCTTGGGGTATACTCATACCATACCCAAACCACCGCCATTTAACCTCAAAATGATGCATTAGAAGAATCTCTGAGCCTGGCTTTCATGAGAAGCCATGGCATGCACAGGCATGGCTGAAGCAGAACTCTAGGCTCACAAAGTAGAGTTCATGGACGGGATGTTACAGATGAAGGTGCAGGATAAACGAGGTAGATCCTGTGGGTTAGGAAGCACCTTTCTAATTTGACCTACTCAGGTAGGTAGTAAAGGGTAGCTGCAAAACCAGAAGGTCCCCACTCTGATATCTTCCTGTCTTTGCTTTATACCTCCATAAGGAGTGACAATAATCTTCCACTGAACTCCTTACCTTCCTATAGTGGGTTAGTTGTAGCCTTGAGTAGTTTTCTTATGTTTTTAGAATATGGGATTTACCTATTAATTGGATAGTTGAGTAAACATGGGAAGTGACTGGGAGAAAGGCAGGGTTCAATCACACCCTCCCCATGACAGGGCTGGAAAGTCAGGGTGAGCTAAGCTATACCTGCAGGTCCTTGGGGCCCACAGGTCAACCTAGAGCCCATGGACCAACCTGCAGCCCGTGCAAGCACCATGGCCACACACTGGAAGGTATGCTATGCTTTTTTTTTTTTTTTTTCAAACTACTAATAGTTATAATCAGCAAAAAATGCTAAGGACTGTTCTAAGGCACACATCTAAAGGAGAAGACAGCCATTTTCACATGAACATTCAGATACCATCTTGGATGAGAGTAGCATTGCTGTGGACAGGACGTATACATTAGGAAAAACCTAAGTGGAGACTTGTACTATGTGGCCAGGATGCTCCTCTCATGCATGGTGTAGTTAATCCAAAATTCCATCTTCCTGCTGAGCCTGCTGCTTTTGTGTTTGCCATTTTTTACTTCCAGTCTCCTGGCTATTATGTTTATCATGATTTGAAGAATATTGTGAAGGAATATAAGACTCTCTTTTTAAAGTGGCCAGCACTAACAAACCTCACAAAATGAGAGATGGCTGTTTTGAATTTCAACCTGGAGGAAACAATAGGCATTAAGAATGTGTCAGGCACTTGGTCCTGCTTTCACCAGTGGCTGGGGAGGGCGGCTCAGACCCTTAGCAGGCTCTACTGCAGGTACATACACACGAGCATGTGTTTGTATGCGTCTGCCTGCCTCACCCGCCATTTCTTCCTGTCTTTCATCTGATGATTTCTTTTCCTTGTTCCTTTCTAAATATTACCTCCGCTGGGACCTAATTACAGCTGTTGGGAATGTACAGAACATCAGAATGCTTGTGGCCTCCCGATGTTATCTTTAGCTCTCACAGAATATTAGGCACTAATTATAGACATCCATTGCATATCCAGGTATAAAAACTCTTCCAAGTTTGTTGTCAAATTGCAGTGAGGGAAAGTCAAGGAAATAGTTCTCATTAGCGATTGAATCTCACGTAAAATTCCTCTCCAAGGGTGAAAAATATTGCAGCAATTGACTTTAGGTTCTAAAGCAAACACCCAGAGCCAAACTTCACTTTTACTTTTCCATTAGTGTTTTTGTTAATGCTAAAATTTTAGAAAAGGCTGTTTCTTACTATATTAAAAAAAAAACAAAAAAACGAAAGCTTTGTAGAAAATACGTTCTTTGATGCCAGCTGCTTTGTTGAATAGCCATATTTAAAGAGGAGTTTAATTCAAACTCCAGCTCATCTTAGCATTTTTCTGAAAATTTAAAAGCAATTGCTGTCATTGGCATGTAACTGAACACTGCTATTTTCAATTACACATGTACAGTATATGAAAACATTACACTCACCGGATTTTGCTTACCTGTAGAGAAGCAAGGAAACAAAATGCTATGTAGAAAAGAAGAATAAGTAAATGCAATGTCTTAAATCTGGAGACCTAGATGTGTTTCATTTCTGTTTGGAGGGTCTCAGAAGAGACCTTTTCTCTCAGGTAATTCATTTTCACACCTTCCATCAACACTGAAATTCCTTTGTTTTTTAAAAAAATTTTTTTTTAATAGGCTTTCTCTTGGTAGCCAAGCCTGTCCTGTAACTCATCATACAATGGAGGGTGGTCTTTAATTCAGAACAGTCTACCTGTTTCAGCCTCTAGAGTACCGACTTTACAGGAGAAGCTGCCACGCCTTCCTTGAATTTATACTGTTATGATGTCGTAGGCACCTAAGATGTGATGGCTTCTGTATTTTATACACGCCCCCATACACAATTCAACTTAATTGAATAAAGTTTCAACACTGTATCTCAGTTAAAGTAGGGGATGAATCGGTGTCATCTGTAAATCTACCTCAATACTATCACTTTATGACTGTCTTTCTGGGGTCTTACTGTTAGCATGAACTGTGTAGTACTGTGTATCTCAGCTCTATACATTAAGCATCTCACCCACTGCCACATTCTATTGAATGATTATAATTTTAATATCTTCTTGTTTTCATTGAATTGTTTCATACATCTTAGTTAGGCCTTCTCTTATTTTAAAATTTTGCTGTGATGAACACTTTAGTTCTTCAGAAATCTCAATGTGAGGTCCCAAGGTTGCGAGGTCAGGGGTGAGAGGCTAACATTTTATATTTATTAGTATATATTGATGATTTTTCCCTTTATATGATGTTTATGTGACTTTCACAGGAATGTGGGAGTCTCAATGTATTCTTAGTCATTGCCATGTGATAGATATGTATATACATCTATGTAATTAGAGTTTTCTGGTTGTTGTAGGGTTAAATATATTTCCACATTTAGTATGCCTAATAAAAATTTCATATCTCATTTGAAACTGAATAGTTTGTGATGTTAGGATCCCATTCATATCAAAACAAAAAGTAAACATTTTAATAAGCAATGTGAATTATTTTACAAAGAAGTTTTAAAACTTTTTTTGGTCATGCACTGAGCCCTCTGAAAAAGTTGAGAAGTATGCCTTATTTTGAAATGGAATTGTAGAGATTGGTAAGTGGTCATTTACCCCCTGCAGTTCTTGTAATTTCAGCACATTTTCAAGCCAAATGTTCTTGAATTCCTTTTTTTTTTTTTTAGTAAATTTTTTAATATTTGAGAATTTCGTACACGAGTACTATATTTACTCATTTCTATCTATTCCTCTTCCCCAGCAACTCCTCTCTCATTTCCACATGTCCTCTTAGATCCATGACTTCTCCTTCAATTATTATTGTTTACATAATTACACAAATGCATATGTATGTGTCATTAGTCCTCAGATCTTCTGAGTCATTAGTGTTGTATAGATGCATATGTTTAGGGCTAACTAGTGACTCCATTGAATTAGGGATCATCCCTGGGGAGGATATGTTCTCCCTGTCTCATGTTATTGATTGCCTGTAACTAATCATCTAGAAGTAGAGCCTGGTGACACTTCTCCCATTCCTATTGGGGTGCCAATAGGTGTGGTCACTGAGCTCCTCTGTCTTAGGTAGCCGTATTTTTGAGACTTCCTGGCTGCATTTCCCTGTTACAAACACACAGTCATTTTGAAGATGTCCTGGTCTCCTGGTCCTTATAATCTTTCTGCCGCCTTTTCTGCAGTGTTCTCTGTGCCATAGGAATAGGGGTTTCATTTTAGATGTACCAGTTGGGGCAGGCATTCCATGGACCATTGCTGACCAGAGGTGGTTTCTGCAGTGGTTTCTATCTGCTGAAGAATGAAGGTCCGTTGATGAAGGGTGAGAGCTACCTTTGTCTGCAGGTATAGGAGTAACTACTTAGAATGCCTTTAGAAATCATACTGGCTTAGCAAAGTGATAATAGTAGGCTCACCTCTAGGGATCAGGATTCCACAACCCACAGCTAGTTGACTAGGTTTATAGTACCAGGGAGAATTCTCTTACATTGAGCTGGCCTCATGTTCAGTTTGATGGATGCTGATTGTCTACAAGGTATTATTGCCTTTTGACTTTCCTAATTTCTGCATTTACTTCAGGCTGCATACTCACATCTAATGATTTGGAGCTAGGATCCAACAATAGAGGATGTGCAGTGCTTGATTTTTCTGGGCCTGGATTACCTCAGTCAGTACACTACTCTCTACTTCCAGCCATTTACCTGCAAATGTCAAGATTTAATTTTAATTTTTCTTTGGGCCCAGATTGATTCACAGCAGTTCTACCAGTCTTTTACTCCTTCTATGAAGCTAGTAGTACACTAATGCCCGAGCAAGGTAAAGACTGATCAACAGCAAAAAATAGAGTATTACAGGCCAATGTCCCTTATGATCATAGTTGTAAAAACTCTGAATCATATACTTGCAAACTGAATACAAGCTTTTATAATAAGAATATTCACCAAGATTAAGTTGTGTTTGTCTTTGATATACAGGGATGGTTCAACATACATAAGCCAATAAATATAATAAATCTCATAAATGGACTTAGAAAAATCACATGGTAATCTGAATAGATGGAGAGAAGGCCTTTGACTAAGTATAACATGCTTTCATGATAAAAGTCCTAGAGAGGGCAGGAATGGAGGGATCAGATCTCATTATAATAAGAGGTGTACCTATGACAAACAAATAGCCATTGTCCTCCTAAATGGAGAAAAATAAATTCAGGAATGAATTTGTTCACAATTGTCCACCAAACCTATTTCCTTTCAATATAGTGCTTGAAGCGCTAGTTAGAGCAATGAGAAAAAAGAAGGAAACTAAAGGGCTGAATATAAGAAAAGAAGAAATCATGTCATCCTTATTTGCAGATGATTTGATACTATACATAAAGCCCATATGATACGATATGATATTATGCATTAGCAATCCCAAAAACTTCACCAGAAAAAAAATCTAGAAATGATTGACTTCTCCAGCAAAGGGGTAGGAAAGCCAGTGTACAAAACTTTCTGTATACCAAGGCAAACACACAGAGACAGAGATCATGGAAGCATTCCCATTTACAATAGCTTCAAAAAAGTATCTATGAATCAAACCAAAGAGCTGAAGACCTCTGCCCTGGAAATTTGTGAGCATGTGCATGTGGAGGCCAAAGGTAATCCATGGATGTCATTCCTCAGGGGCTGTCTACCTTGTCTTTGAGACAAGGTCTCTCTTAGTTTGGAGTTCACTGATTAGGGTACAATGGTTGTCAGGTCTCATCCTGGCTTCACCTTCCCAGCACTGAGGTTACATTTATGTGCCAGAATGCTTGACTCTTTCATCAGAATTCTAGGGATCCAACAGCAGTGCTTATGCTAGCAAGACAACCCCCCCCCCCCTTACTGACCATTCTCCCAGGGCTTAGATACCGGGCTTAGATACCCATAAGCACACATGTTAAGATCATCATTACTCAGTAGAAGTCTCAGTTTCTCAGGGCTGTGTCCCATGTCCTTGGTGTCATAGTTGAAATGTTTTGCTGCCCCTCCCTGCAATCTTTCCATTGTTGTGTGTGCTACAGGAACTGAGAGGATTGTGACAGCCTCAGCTGGTTTCTCTTCTCCTTTAGACATCATTGTTGAGAACAGTTCTGATCACTGTCTTTCCCCATCTATCACATTTCACATTACTGCTATATTTAATTTCCTTTTGTTACCCTGGCTTGAGAATATTCATTTGTAACTTTCATTGAAATGCCTTTGTTAATACTTTTCTTGTTTGTGCATGTGTGAGTGTGCTTGTGCGCATGTGCGCGCGCGCACACACACACACACACACACACACACACACACACACACACACTACAAAATGCTCATGCACTCATTATTTCACTCAGTTTTTCTGAGCCAGTCACGGAATTGTGTTTTCATTTATAGCTGAAGAAACGGAGGCCTGTGAGCCCTACAAGGCCTGAAAGCACTAGTGTGAGCTCAGTGCTGGAGTTGGTGCAACTACACTTTCCTGGCCCTTCTTGCATTTTTCATCTTAATTGCCAAACTCATTCTACCTTAGGAGTTTCTGAAATTTTCTTCTTTTGTGCATGAGTGAATTAGTAATTTTCCTTGAGTCACGTCAATATTATTGTGTTTGGCTCATATTTTGCTCCTGCTTTCTGTTGGTCTCTGTTCTTCAAGAGGATCTAGGCTGTGAGCTTTCTTCCCTTCACTTAAGATGTTGAGGCATTTCCAAAGAGAGATACTGATGAGAAACTGAGCTCCTAGTCTTACATTCGTGAGTCCCACAGCTACTCCTTTGGAGTTTTCTCTCTAAGGCATTCTAATTGTAGATTGAATATTTGGGGTCAGGCATTCCTTTGCCTCTTTAAGCTGCATCATGTCTGTTCTGTGACCTTTGTTTCTCCACTTTCATCTTTGAGGGAACTGAAAGTTTAGGAAGCTCTGTTACAACTGGAATCCAAGTAAATTCCCTCATGAACACGAAGACTGAGTTGTAAATGTTGGAGGCAAGGACCTTCCCAGTGTGTTATCTTTGGCTAGAGAAACAGCCTGTTAGTGATAGAGCCCAGGGCAGAATGCAGAGAGTAGATTTTTTGGGTACCTGTTGGCTCAATCATCAGCACTGGGTGCTTTGTGGGTGGAGCCCCAGTCTTCCCAGAGTCCACAAACTCTAAGAAGGTGGTCTGGATGCTGTCTGCATGGCTCCATTTCCTGGGATGGCTTGTCACTCTGTACAGACATAATGAGTGACCTGAACATGTCTCCGCTCTGTACAGACATAATGAGTGACCTGAACATGTCTCTTTCTCATAAAATATTCTTGTCCATTTGTGAATCAAAGTGTTAGAATCTTGAAGGGTTTTGTTTGTCTTTTAAGTCAGGGTTTTCTATAAGAAAACAGCTGTTCTAGGTGTTTAAGCAGAAGAGATTCAATAGAGTTTTAGTAGCTCAGAAATCATCAGAAGGCCCACATGGAGTAGCTGCTAGAAGGAACATTTGGAATTGAATCCCAGTACTACAAATAACCCCATTATTTAATATCCAAGAAAGAGAAAGGACTTTCTTTCAACTGTCAAGTTCAAGAATGTACTATATAATTGAAGTCATCAGAAAGGTGTTGAGTGGCCTCTGAGACATGGGATCCAGGTACTCTCTGTCAGAGCTGCTGCTTGAAAGGCTCCCATGCTGAAGAGTGACTATAAGACTGTCAATGCAGAGCCCCTAACACCCCATGTGCCCTCCACTAGGCTTCCAATAGGAAACAGGCAGAGCCATGAGACATGGCCTCTGCCCCTCCCCCTGGCTTCCAAATCTCAAGGCAGTGCATATATTTCGGCAGAATTTCTTTCTTTCTTTTTTTTTTTTATCGCTCCTTGAAGGGTTTGTTTATTTATTTATTTTTGTTTTTCATTTAAATTCTTTAATTGCTACTCATATTTACATATCCATCCCCCCCCATTCACTTGCCCTCCCATCCTCCCATGTTCCACACCACCCTTCCCCAACTCATCCCCCATCTCCTTCCCAGGGATAGTGAGGCCCTCCATGAGGGACCTTCAAAGTCCTTCATATCATTCAGGGGAGGGCCTGTGCCCTCCTTGCTGTATCTGGTCTGTAATAGCATCCCTCCATAGGGAATGGGCTCCCAAAGTCCATTTGTGCTCTAGGGTTAAAGACTGGCTCCACTGTTAGAGGTCCCATAGACTGTCTTGGCCTCCTAGCTGGCACCCACATTCAGAGGGCTTGTTTGGGTCCAATGCTGTTTCCCCAGCTTTATGACTAGGGTCTCCACACTCTCACTAGATCAGGCCAACTGTTTCTTTGGGTTTCTGCAGTACCGTCTTGGCTCCTTTGTTCATCCCACCTCCCTCTCCATAACTGGATTCCAGGAATATGGTTCAGTGCTTAGCTGTGGGTGCCTGTATCTGCTTCGAACAGCTACTGGATGAAGTCTCTAGGAATGGTAACCAAGGTAGATACCAATCTCATTATAGGGGAAGGGCATCAATGGCATCTTCTCCACCATTGCCTGGATTCTTAGTTGGGGTCAGCCCTGTGGATCCCCTAACGTTTCCCCTGTGCCAGACCTCTCTCCATATCTGTACTGTCTCCCTCTATCAAGGCATCTCCTTTCTTGCCCTCCTCTATTCCTCCCCTGTCTCAGTCCTCTTGTTCTCCTCCCTCCAGACCAGAATTTCTTTTATAATCCACACCTAGCAAAAGTGCAGCCACTGTGTTGTGTGGCATATGTGGGTGCTGATTGACTGTCCTCCACAGTCAGTTTGAGGGATTTTACCGTGTTCTCTATGGCTTGGATGTGTGGTCAACACTCAGTTGGGGAGTTCTATTAAGCCTCAGCTTGTCATTTTCATCTATTATATAACAGCTTACTTCAGGGAAACCCTTTGGGGAATTCCTGTTTATCAGAAAGAGAGTCTAAGAAGGGAAGACCATGACCTGGAAGAATAAACTGTTTACTTGCAACATTTTGGAAAGTACTAGAGGGAGACCCAGAGTATTACGGTTGTGGTCACTGTGTCCGGGTGAGGTCTGTCTTAAGCAAAGGTTGCCACATTCTCACCCTGTGTTCCCCACTCTGCACAATTCCTTCCCTATCTTTAAATGTGTGCTTAGAATTTGCAGTGGAAATCAAATAAACGTTTATTTAGACTATATCATATAGACCTGTTGGCCTGGACAGGATAATTCTGACTTCTTCCTTTATGCCTCTGTAACACTGATTTAGAAACGTGAAAAAATTGTTAGCACTTCTGCTCCCATTACTCATACTGCCCAATAAAGTGAATTGCATTAAACACGTGGTAGATACCATTTTTCATGTTCCAAATTAAGACCCAGGTGAAATTCTTGCAATACTTACAAGAAAATAAATAGTAGTATAGGGCCCGGGAAAGAGATGGTTGATACAAATGTACTTGGAGTGTTTCAGATTGTCTTTGCAGCATGTGACATTTGTTGCTCTAGAACAAGGCTCAAGAGCTGGAGAGAGATTACAGTTTGAGATCTTTTGCTCCCTTCTAGACAACTGGGGTTTTCTTACCCATTCTTTCTGTCTTTCAGGGTTTTTTTTTTTTTTGAGATTTTATTAGTTTTATTTTGCATTTATAAGTGTTTGCCTGAATGATGTCTGTTCACCACTGAGTACAGTGTGCACTGAAGCCAGAAGAGGGTATTGAATCTTCTGAGACTAAAGATACAGATGCTCACAAGACAACATTGGTGCTGGGAATTGAGTTGGGTTGCTCTGGAAGAGAAGCCAGTGCTCTTGTCTGCTGAGCCATCTCTCTGTCCTCCAGTCTTTCCTTCTTAATTGGGGGCATGCACGTGCTCTAAGGTAGCACTCCTAAAGTCTGTCTCTTGTTGCTATTTGCCCTGTGCAACTGTAATCACATTTCCAGACGTGAGAGGTTCTTAACTCTCTGGAACCGAACCCATGGATCAGTAGCTGACTATGTTTGAGCTTCACATTTTTTTTTTGCAGATTTTTTATTTGAATTAGAAACAAGATTGTTTTACCACGACAATCCCAGTTCCCTTCTTCCTCCCGTCCTCCTCTACCTCCCCCCCCCCCCCAACTAAAACCCTATCTATCACATATCCTTTCTGCTCCCCCTGGATGGTGAGGCCTTCCATAGGGTGTCATCAGAGTCTATCATATCCTTTGGGGTAGGGCCTAGGCCCACCCCCGTGTGTCTTCACTTCTACCAAGACACCATCACAACTCCTTGACCGTGTTACTTATTATCTCATTGGCGATACTTTGAACAGGTCTTGTTAATGGGTACACAAAGTAAAATGACAGGCATGAATTGAATTTTTAGTCACTCATAGTTATGAGGAACCATGGAGAACAGTGTCTGGTATATGACCTGTAATGATTTAAACTTAGAACTTAACTCTTAGTACTCCCAAACGTACGTGTGTGTGTGTGTGTGTGTGTGTGTGTGTGTGTGTGTGTGTGCCTGTGTGTGTGTGTGTGTGTGTGTGTGTGTGTGTGTGTGTGTGTGTGTGTGTGTGTGTGTATTTGTGTGTGTAGAAATTTCCACTGTCTGGTCATTTAAAATGTCAACTTACTTACATCTCTATTTCATTTTTAAAATAGAAACTTCAAATCACAAATAGAGACACAGCTTACACCACAGGGTTTATCTTAGCATCTCAATTCAATGATATTAACTCCAGTCAATTAGAGTGATCAAACTTTAAGAGCCTTTAAGATAGTTTTGCTCAGTGGTTGTCACCCAGGCTATATGGAACACATTTGACAGGTTTTGGTGAGCGATGTGGTTTTTTACTAAATCAGAAGAAATACAGCTTTATAGACAACATGTGGTGCTGACGTATAGCAGTATATCAGTAGCATTCTTCTAATAAAAAATTATTTCTACGTCTTCAACTTATTAGTAGGATGAACTTTGTTGTCTTATCCTTACTTTTGTTAGGATACAAACAAGAGTATTAAAAAATTAAAAGTAATTAAAACATACCTCAAGTGCTAATAAAATTCCACAGCCTATGCAATGGGTACAGCAGACGTGTAAACAGATAGCTAAAGCATGGCGTCTAATACAAGTTTGTACACGCTGCTGCTGAAGGAACGCAGACTACTGAGCAGTAATTAACTTGCAGACCCAAGCACTTATTGGTAGGTTTAGAAGGAGAGATTCCAGATAACCACTAAAGAAACTCCTAAGCTTTATTAGGGATTACATGGTTGATTTTTCCCATCATCACTTTCTCACTCTTTTGGAAGGGCAAAACCTTTGTGAATTAGGCACATAGCATCTTAGATTCCTACGTCCTGATTTCCACATTCAGAAGTTAATTCCTGAGTTCACACAAACTCTTTGCCCCTCATTTTTTAACTTCTCACACATGCCCACAGAAGTTTGATGTTTTTGCCAGAGACTCAGAAGAAGCCTCCTGGGGACCACATTTTTATGTAAGCATAGGGTGCTGCCCAGAAGAACAGTGTTATCACAGAGTATAAAAATGCTGTGTGAGGGAATTTATTTCACAACTGGGGAAACTGAGTCTAGAGATAATGTTTGCTTGCTCTCTGTGTCAGATGGAACTATTGCTGTTTAATGTGTTTTAGAGTGAATGGTTCGAGGTCCTTTGTCATCAGTGGTTATTCCCAATGGGATATGTACTGAATCTTTTGGAAGAAAGATGCTTTGCTGTCATGACTACTTCAGTTGTCTTTTATCCAGTCCACCTGGTTATCATTCAATGAACAGTAGTGTTACTGACTAGCCTAGGCAAACTTCCCACTATGAGTTTTCTTTTGTGGTAGAACATTTGGGTCCTCCCCCCTGCCTCTGACAGCTTCTAACTGCTCTTTAAATTGGGTAAGCCCTTCAGCTTCTGTAAATGTGTGGGGATTTTTGCATGTAACATAGAAGAAACACATTAGTTGCTAATGTGTGTAGGGACTCCCAGCAACTTCTTTACTCTCTATAACTTATCTTGTCTGCTGTCAGCCATCTTTCCTTTTCCCATGACTGCTAAGAAAATGTGGCAACAGAAGTCTGGCTAGCACCAGTCCACTATCTCCTAGCCTTCTCTGGAACCCTCATGTTCAGTGCTGTTTGTCTCCTCCTTGCCAGTTCCTTGTTTCCTTTTCCAGTGATGTTGTCCGTCTGACGGTAAGGTGCATTGTAGGGGCCCATCTCTACCCTGTGTCACTTCTAATGTCAGGGACTTACTTTTAAGCTCCAGGACCTGCTGCTTCTCCTTTTGCTGCTCCTGGTTCCTTTGGGGTTTTCAAATACTGTCTGACTTTGCTGGCTTCCCACAGTTTTGCCAGGAGTAGCAGGCACATGAATTATATTATTTTCTGTGCCAGGCAGATCAAGGATCTGTCTTCATTCTTACCCTATCCCCCACCTTACTTTATACCTCCTCGGTCTGGGGCAGGGGTAAGAATACCTAGTTATTAGAGCATCGTTTTATATGAAACCTCAGTTGACTCAGCTTATAGTCTTGGGGAACTGTGGGACATGAGAGTTGCTGGACAGAACATTTGCAAGAAAGTAATTTTAGATTCCAGCTAAGGAGATGTACTGAGGTTTAAAGATGTACAGGGCTAAAGTCACAGAGCCAGTTAGTGACTGAGCAAGCAGTTGTGGCCGGCTGTTCTGTGTCTAAGTCTAGTACTGCTTCAAGTATTTCCAGTGTCTCTGAGAAAGCCTATATAAAGGGTTGGCATTTCTGTGGCGTTGTCCTCCTTGCTCCTTCTGAGCAATACCAGCTGTCCATTCAGGGAGTGGGGCCAGTATCCTCCCAAAGCTGTCTGTAGAGAGAAGTTAAGGGAATGCATGCATTTTCAGCCTGGTGCATGCAGGTTCTGCTTTACCCTTCCTACTCTTGATGATTTACTCTTCTGAACATGATGGAGTTTGCCGTTCCACTAGCAATTGTGTGTAATTTTCAGCCTGCTTCATTCTTCAGTGCTGCCTTCCCACGCTTCCATCACATGCTGTGGCATATCTGCTTTGTAATTACACTGGTAGGGACTTACCTATACCGTTTGGAAAATGTTTGCCTAAAGTGCTTATTTACTTGTGCATAGTAAGTCTTGATTGATACCTTGGTAATCACTGAGATTAATCCAAGACTCCCTCCCACAATGGGAAGGGTCAAAGAATTAGGAAAACAGGTAACAAGAAAAAGGGAAGGGGGAGACAGTGAACTTCCTCTCGAGCTGAGAGGAAAAGTAGAGATAATTTGGGATCTCCAGACCTAACTTTACTTGGTTTTTAATAGGTTTTCTGTCAGGATCTTTTCAAAATTCATAAGGCATGTCAGTGAACTCATATTTAGTCTGCCCCCAACCGAACTGTGGCATCCTCAGAGGACATTTGCTCCCAAAGAACTAAAGTTGTGCTGTAGGCTCCTGTCTGAGCTCAGTCTGGAAGCTCATTGTGAATTCTGAATGTCAGAAAGCCTCCATCCACATATCAGCATGTAGTACCTGGATGAATAGCTGTACCCTACGTGGGGGAGCCCATCATTACATCTGAATAGGTACTATAGGTGTATGGATCCGGAGCTGACCG
Source organism: Cricetulus griseus (assembly GCF_003668045.3). NCBI lineage: Eukaryota > Metazoa > Chordata > Mammalia > Rodentia > Cricetidae > Cricetulus > Cricetulus griseus. The sequence continues at coordinate 64,371,431 of NC_048597.1, read as the reverse complement.
GAAGAGCACTTGTCCAGAATGAGCAGTCGTCTAGCACATCATTAAATCTGAAAAGATAATGATAGGTGTGGGCATTGGCTACTGACAGGAAGAGGAGTTGTCCAGAATGAACAGTGGTCTGTTTTCAGATCCCAGCTTGGCGAGTAGTGGGGTGGGGGACATTGAAAAGGAGAAGGAAGGAGTGATGTAAGGCAGCTTTGGATTACAGTGAGATTCCCTTGTTCATGCCCACACGACTATCATCAAACACGATCACCAGTTGCTGGTAAAGGCATGGGAAAAGAGGAAGCTTTCTCAGATACAGCATCAACAGTTGACTTCGTTATGGAATCAGCCTCTTTGGCACTGTAGAAGAGCGAGGAAAGAAAATGCAGTGTATACACATGGGGCTCTACTCAGCTACAAAGAAGAGCCAAGTTAGGTTGCCAGAAAACGTTTGCAACCAATGATCATGCATGTTTAAGGAACAAAACCCAGATTCATAAAGGCAAATATGTTTGTCATGTATGTGGAATAAAGGGAGAAATGTGAAAGTAGGCAGGGAGCTATTTGGGGAGAGGAAGGGGACCAGAAGGAGGTGGGGCAAGAGACTAACAGGAGGTTTGAACTCATTCAGAGTGTATATAAACATGGATGAAAATGTCATAGTGAAATTCCTCTTTCTGTATAATTAACAATGCGAACAAGAATCTTCCAGCATTGGTTTGTTCCTAACAAGGCACTGACTTTCCCCTTAGAGGTCAGTTAAGGAAAACCCTTCCATGGTTTAAGAACATGTTATTTAAGTCTTAAATGCTTGTTCAAATAAAACATACTGTTGGTGATGGACACAAATGCTAAACTGAAGTCTGCCATCAACTTCTTATGTTTGAGCCATAGCCACCTCTGTCTCCAGTTCTACATCACTGAATTACTGGGTGTTAATTTCTGTTCTCCTCCCTCTGTATCATCAGTTTGTCCATTATACACTGACAAAGCAGCTATTGAGGAACTAATGCTAAGATTAATATGGATGCTTGATGCCACTTAGCCACAAACTGGGAGTCATAATGTCTACATAAAGATCTGGGGCTCTATCTCAGTGGTACAGTGCCAGCTTTCCACACCACAGTACCTGTGTGACCCCATCAGTGCAAGGTAAATAACCAGAAACATACACAGAATAATCCCACATGAGCTCAATTTGGGGATGGTTTTAGAAAACACAATTTGAGGCTTATAGCACCAGATGTTATGTAATGCCATGTAATGTTTGTTCCTCAGGAATCTTAGAAGTGCTTATAAAATTGAATATTGATTTGGAGGGAAGAAAAAGAAAAGTCTGATCCAGTATCAGTCCGTTCTCTGTTCACAAATGCCAGTGAATTGGTATTCATAGATTCATGCAAAGGGTTCTTTACTTTATTGTGACCCTCTGTTCCTCTGTTTTCATACCTATACAGGGAGGGTCTTGATCATCATCTGGTCTTTTGAACAACTTGCATGCTTTGATTAGTTTGATCTGTTGGATATTGGCCTCATCAGTCTTTGATTGGGGAGTATGACAGAAAGAATGTATTATAACCACTGCGATTCAAGACGGGGATGTGAGGATGGTAAGAGCCCAGAGCACTATTTCCAGACATAGCCTACAAGGAAGAATTCATGCTGAAGCTCTTATAGTTTGTAATTTGCTGGCTGTATATACTAATCAAGTTGTGTTACCTCTTGGAACTTTACTTTTGGGGGTGGCTGGGCAGGTAGTGTTCCTAGGGATCGAATCCAAAACGGATACTAGGCAAGTGTTCTGCCAGTGAGCTAGATACCCAGCCTCAGCCTCATGTTCTTGATTTTTTAAAATGTGAGTCATGATAGTGCACCCCCATAGAGTGCTGTGATGACTCTGTGGTCATTAGATATCACTTCATGTATAGTCCTTAGTTAACATTTGGTATTTCTTGTCAATCTGTGGCTTTACTGTCCCTATATAATTGCTGGGGACAGATGGCAGAGAGCCATGGAGAAGGTGATCAGTGAAACCATATAGGTTTCCCCTGCTTGCTTTTCATACAGCCCAGACCTGAAGACAGGGCACCTTGTCTGTAACTATTTTTGGTAGCAGGCATATGGCTGGGATTGGGGACTTTTCTCATGTTTGCCTCTCTCCTGGTGCTGCTGCTTCATTTTCAGTGTCTGGGGCGGGGGGTCCTCTGTTTCACTTCTCATTTTCACAATGATCATAAGGCTAGAGTGAAACCTACCTCAAGACAGAAGAAGGAAGAGCAAGGTGAGGGCTGGGACCTTGGCATCCTGCTCTCGCCCTGCCTGTTTGTGTGTTTTTCACTGTTTCTGTGTCTGAGAAGCTACTGGGGGCCTCAATAGGCCTGTGCTAATCCATCCATTCAAATCCACTTATCAAGAGCAAGGTTCAGATTTAGAGAAAGAAAACAACCATAAAAGCTTAGAGGTTTGGAAGTTTACAGATGTTCAGTTTACGATGCACACCTTTTCTTGTAAAAGTCACTCTAATGTAACGGAGACTCCAGTGAGGGCCAGAGGGATGCCACGTTCCTCAGATCCATCTTGCATGGACTAATTTTGTCCTGTGGCTCACACATGCTTTGATTTGTTTCTGTCTCTTTTTCCCTCCCTACTTCCTTTCTCCTTCTCTTGCCCTTCCCTCCTTCCTTCTGCTCCCTTCCTCCCCCTCTTTCCCTCTCCCTCTTCTGTTGGCTCCCTTTTCTTCCCCCTATTGTGTACGTGTATCATGTCAGGTCAGAGTATAACTTCAGGGGTCAGTCTTTGTCTATTATCTTGTTTTTGAGGCAGAGTTTCATTGTTTTCTATCATGAGGGCTAGGTGACTTGGACTTTCTGGGGGATTCTGCTATCCCTAGCTCCCATCTCCCTACAGTAGCATTGGAATTACAGACTGCAATACTGTGTCCAACTTTTATGTCAGGTTTGGGGATTTGAACTCAGGTCCTTACATAGACATGGCAAGTACGTTATCCCACCGAGTCATCTCAATGTCTGTGTTGTTCATTCTTGCCATTGTTCTTGGTTCTGTTATAGTTTCAGATCTCAAGGATTTCTAAGTCGTGATAGGAGCCACCTCTCCAAACCTGCTCTTGACCGATCCTCACATTTTTCTGTCTCTTTTCTGTTACTTTCTTTCATTGCACTTAGAGAAATGTAACTCCGCTGACTTTATGTGTTTTGAGTGAAGGAGGAGAATCTGATTCATCTGGAGAAATAGTGATAGGAATGTGTTTATTTGATCATTAAGTTAATCTGTATTTTCATTGAGTTCTTATCATGAACTAGACTTGGGATTATAATGGTAGGAGTTTTAATCTCAAGCGTTGGAGGGTTTACTTTGGGATATGGGCATGCAGCCAGTCATGTGATGAGTGCTTACCAGCAGGGGTAATGCTTGCAGGGGCTCATCAGGGTATACCACCTGAGCAAAGGATTAAATGCATGGCTTACATTCTAAAGAACTAACAGGAAGTAATCACCAGGATATGAATGATGCATTCTGGGAGAGAAATTATTTGCAGCTTGTTTAAATGGGTGCAGTGATAAAATCTTGAGTAAAAGATGAATTTTCTTAAGATGTAAATGCTGTCACATCATCTGAGAAGTATTCTCATGAAAGGTATTAGAAACAAGATTAGTATCTGTTATTAAATAAAGTATCACCACATGCACAAGTATTTTCACTGAATTCTGATGAACCTTTAAAGATCAGATTATTCAAGGTCATTATTAAGTTAATTGAGACTGCACTGGGATTGATAACCTCTGAGAGTGAAAGCCTGATAATAAAGAACCAAGGGCACATCTCTGCAGAATGACCTTATGGTCTCAGGCACAAACTCAAAACAAAAGTTGAAGTTTTCATCAGTATAGCAAAACAGGAATTTTTTCCCCTAGGATTGCAAAAATGTTTCAGTATCTGGGAATCTATCAGCATGATTCATTACTTGTAAAGAGCGGTAAAGAAATTGTGTCAATGAAGCTAATGGGGAGATAGATAGAGATTCTGTACAGTTTTAAGTAATTTCAGGGGAGGCACATGTTATTTAACTACTCCTGCAGAAGAGATTTTCAAATTGTCTTACGGTAGTACAGCCATACCACCCAGGGATTTCCAGGTCATTGTGGCATTACTTTCTAGTAAACTGATGTTAGTATGAAAAAGTATTAGAAGACTCCAGTAAAAGAATATGCTGCTACTCCCCTTTAGGGAGGAGTCATTCATATCCAGGCATGAGGCAATATAAAACCAGTAGGCTTAGTAGTCAGGGATTGGAAGGAAGTAGAATTGGTGGTGGTGGGCACACCATAAGGACAGGGTCAGGAGAACAGAAGTTCATTAGAAACCCTGGATTATTGCTGACATGTGGAAGATGCTGTGGTGGTCATCTGCAGACAGATGTAGTTCTCAATGGAGGGCAAGCTCAAAGTGCTTCATGTCAGGATGAAGGCTTCACCAGGGAGATTCACAAGACTATAGAGCCTTTCACTATTCACAAGGTGCAGAGCTGACTCTTGTTCTCATATTGAGTCTTGCCCCTTTCCTCTTAATACAGCCCCAGCAATGACCCATTTCCTTGTATCTGAGGCATAGCTAATTAGCCCAACATTACAGCTGGTAAGTGGTACAGGATTGCTCTGCAAATTTCATTTTTGTCCCAGAGACCATAACATGTTATATTCATTTGCAATGAAAAGCTTTTGTTTTGAAATAACTAGATTTACAGCAAAGTTTCGATGATGCTATTTACCCATTTAAAGAAAAACAATCCAAATTTATACTACAAGCACAATAGAACTTTAGAATTTTTAAACCTTTCTTGATTTCATTTATTCCTTGTTTTATATTCACCTTTGTCATGCAGAAAGTCAAAATAGTACTGTCATCCCAAATTTGTCAAAGAGAGGCTCAATTAATAAGAAAAAAGGTTTTTTGTTTTTGTTTTTGTTTTTGTTTTTTTTGCTATTCCAACCTTAGAGATAGGCTTAATTTCCATACTTAAGACTCTTTAAATGATTCCAAATGTTCAGATTTAAAAACTCTGAGTAAAACAGACATTTGTTGATTATTGTTCTTTATTGGTTTTGTGGCATGCCTTTGTGGTAATTCAAGGATATCTGAAACATGGTCCATCATAAGCTCACTATTTTTCAAGTATATGTGTGTCAGTGCACATACAAGGGTCGGAAAAGGAAAAGAACGCTGAGACCAGAGGGACCCCAGTGTCACCTTTGGCTTCAGCAATCTACATCTTCTATCTCAATTTCTTCCCCTTTGGTTATTCATGGAGTTATCTCCATCTTTTGGTAGAACAGCACCTGTTTCCCTTTGGGTAAAATTGTCTATAATTCTCAGTCACTTTCTATGAGAATGGAGGTATCCTCCCACCCCCAGTTTTCATTGTAATCGATGATATATGCATCTAGCCCTTCAATATTTTTATTGGTTTACATAAAAGCTCCATGAATTAAGGAGGCTTGGGATTTGTAAATCATAATCTTTTGACCATGCCATCAGATGGGCTCCAGACTGTACTGTTTGTTCACGACTTGGGCACATATGAATCTCTCCCAATGTTATGTGGCAGCATTTCCCTATCTCTTGATTGCTAGGCCACAGGCTGGGGCCTTCATTTGTTCCTGCATTTGCTCCTTGCTTTGTCTTTATAGACATCTGGAGGTAATCATGTAGCCCTCTTAATTAATTCAGTTCAATTAATAAATTACTAGGTAGATGTGGGGCTAGGGGTGGGTGCAGGGCACCTTCCGGCCTCGCTGTGTTGGAGAGTTCTTGCAATCAGACCTGGAGAGCCCTCCTCAAAAGTCTGTGAGACTCTTGCCCAGCAGGCAGGCTGCTGGGAGGAGTGATTGGCAGATCCTGACAAGAGAACTCAATTCTCTCTGCACACAGTATGGATACCCTGCAAGAACAGTGTCAGGGCAGGGTGTCCCTCATGGAGTTACAGTAACTTTTCATAATTTTCCAGCTTCGTTAGGTGTTAACGGCCATTTCTTTGATTTACACGGCCATCACTGCATTGCTGCTGTTGGATATACTTTCTCTAATAAATTTCAGTATTTATTCCAGGCATTTTGGCAACCACTGCCTCTGTGCCCCGCCCCCAAGTGCCTCTGGGGGGAAGGGCAGTCTTGTAGAGAAGATATTTTAAAGTATACTGTCATGTATCCGCTAACAAATATTTCCTGTTTCCCTGGTGCCTACTGGATAAATTTAAATTCAAGTGTGTGTGTGAAGAATTTTCTCTTTGGCCCCCATCACCTAATCTAACTCTTTGGTCAGCTTCTTTCTCATGTGTCCCTGCAGCCACACTGAACATTGTGTTGTCTGTTTTTCTAACTGCAGATTTCAACGATGTCTCACCCATCTTGGCTGCCACCCAAAAGCACTGGTGAGCCTCTTGGCCACGTTCCCGCACGGATGGAGACCACCCATTCTTTTGGGACCCCCAGTATTTCAGTGTCGACACAACAGCCACCCAAGAAGTTTGCGCCAGTAGTTGCTCCAAAACCCAAGTATAACCCGTACAAGCAGCCTGGAGGAGAGAGTGAGTTGTGGGGCCTGCTGTGGGAAAGAAATCAGCTTAATAAGACATTGGATTTGCAATTAGGGTTGTGTCAGAAGGAGATTTCTCGGTATATTTGCCACAATTTATGAGCTGTCCCATTTTAATGAGCTCCCCATCGTTGTTTTACACCAGTCACCTTTTAGAAACAAAGAGATTAAGTCCTCACAGAGTTAGTTGAATGGCTGGGGTTTTACAGTAATAAAAAGCAATAGTGGCCCAGATTCTCTCATATTCTCTCTCTCTCTCTCTCTCTCTCTCTCTCTCTCTCTCTCTCTCCCTCCCTCCCTCCCTCCCTCCTCCCTCCTCCCTCCCTCCTGTTGGAGGAAGTTGTCTGTGACACCCATGCATATTAAAGTTACAGATGATTCAGAAAAAGCCTTAGTTCCGGGGGTTTTAGGAACAACATATTCATTTTACATCAAGTGGATTTTGAATGTCTGCATGTGCTAAGCGCGTACTGTTTGGATATGCCATGCACTCTCACATTAGCAATCTTGGCCAGACAGGATCTTGGTGTTGGACGAGCCTTTGTATTTGTACCAATCAATGTCAAAAGCCCCTTCACACATATGAAACAGTGACTTAAAACCATGTAGAATAGTGTGAGACTTCCGGAAGCTGAGAATAAAAGACGTCCTCTACTGACATTCAGTCTATCTTTCTCCCTTGAGTGCCCATCTAATTTTTGGCACGTGACTGTTCTGTCTCTCATGTTGTCTCCATTGTGTTCTTAGATGGCAACTTTGTAATTGTTGTAGGAACGTTGCAAGAGATTATTTCATACCCCATGGTATTGCTTCCACTTTCTAGTGTCTTCTGAGTCTTTCCTACCTCCCAGGATCCACGCCATTAGTCTACCACTTTAACTACTCCATTGGCCTCTTAGTGTTTTAGAGCTCCTGCCAGACACATGGTTCAGATATCTGGCTTCTGTAAAGTGACTTGAGGGTCAGAGGATATGGGAAGGAAGACCAGGCCTCTCTTCATACTCGAGCTGTGGATCTTGATGGGTCTCTGTGTGTCCCTTCCCTAGAAAAGGCATTGCCAATGCATGAGCATATTTCTCTGAGAAAATTACAGCCTGTCCATCTGCTCCCTCACCCCAGTGCCTGGACTGGAGGCTTCATTGCTCTTGAAGGAGACTGCACTTCTGCAGTTCACTAAGGTCTTAGTGAAGCTGGTTTGCACTGGCCCATCATCCTCTAGAGCAGTGATTCTCAGCCTGTTTGTAGTGACCCCTTTGTGATCTGGAACAATCCTCATATAGAAGTCATCAGATACTGTACATATCAGATATTTATACTACGATTCATAAGAGTAACAAAATTAGAGTTATGGAGTAGCAGCAACATAATTTTATGGTTTAGGGGGTCACTACAACATGAGGAAATATAATAAAGTTCCAGCATTTGGAAGATTGAGAACCACTGCTCCAGATATTGGGGGTGGGGGGACTCAAACATGGGTTATGGGGGAAACCCTTGCTCAAGAGCAGGGAGAGCCATGTGTTGGCTTCCTGGCTTGTTTTCTTTGCATTTCCTTTTGTGTGGGTTGCAGGGCATTGTTAGTTCATTTTCTACCTGGGGAATTCAGATGGACTTCCTACAAATAGGCAAAAGAGCTTACACAGAAAATGGTCATGGTGAGGGAGCTTTAGTGGAAATGGGACTTGATGATATGTTAAATGGTAGTTTGGGGGTAGGTTCTACGTATAGTACATGAGCTGACAGGAGAAGAGAAATACACAGTCATGTCCTTTCTTTACTGGAGTGCTAGGAGTCCTAGTGAGACAAGCTCCTGGGTGTCCCCTGGCTTGTAATGCCCCTGCCAGTACTCTGTGTGACAGCCCACTGATTTCTCAGATACAGTGGTGTAAACGGATTGTTGGGCATTCACTCCAGCTCACAACTACTTGTCTCTTGCCACCCAACCTGCATTGTTACCTGTTAGAGTCATGTTTGTACCACTTTCCCCACAATGTTTGGTGTAACCTAAATCTGAAACTGTCCCTTCCTTCTCTACATTCTTTTCTCACTGTCTCATCTCTACACTTTTTACTATTGTCTCCGCTTGCCTTCTGTCCCTTACTGAACATGTAGTATATACCACACATCATCATCTTCTGTTATTACATGATTGCCTTTTGATGTAACTCTATGAAGTAGCCCACACCCAGAAAGAAACTGAAGCTCCCAGGGTGGAGGTGGGTCTCACTGCATTTTCTGGCAAGGGATTTTCTTCCTTGATGCTGTTCTCCTAGGCAGCGTGTATCTTCAAACTGCATATTTCAGTTCCGTTCATTCTCCTTTACCCATTCTGGGAGCTTTTCATTTAAGGAGTTGTCTAAACACTGCTGCCTTCAACTTCCCAACTGTGTTTCTAACATTGGTTTTATGTCTGTAATTTCTAGGGCTTTCTTTCTTACTTTTTAATTCTGACTGTGAAACAGAAAAGCACCCACATGTATTCCACATCAGCTTATATTTATGTGATACCCATATGTTATAATTTCCTTTATAAGCCATTGTGCTAATAATCTTTGTCTAAAGGGCTTTGACACACGGTGGGTGTACCTTTTCTCAGTCAGTGGTTCTGTAAGCCTCAAGCCCTTTGGTTCTCAGAATTTTAAAAGAACTTTTATTTCCTTAGTTGTTTTGAATGCCCCTATATTTCCAAATACCCTGTGTGTTCAGCAATGAATGCTGAGATAGTCCCATGCCCCGCGTGTGTGTGTGTGTGTGTGTGTGTGTGTGTGTGTGTGTGTGTGTGTGTGTGTGTGTGTGTGTGTGTTTACAGAATGCATGTTTTTTATTGTATGTAATTTTATGTAAAATTCTTTGATATGCATTATGATTTTTTCCTTCATGGAAATGTGACAACACAATTTTTCCTCTGGTTTGTAAGGGGCCACCTTCCAGTATTGTTTATCCTGTAATCTGGCTCCTGCCTAAAGAACAACTAAGAAAACAGTCAGGTGGAACCAACAACATGAAACCTTAAATGTTGATGAAACAGAAAAGTGGAATTCTTTCTCTGTTCTTTTTCATAGGCAGTGGACTATATCAGCTTTCCTAAGGCATTGTTTATTCAAAATTGTTTTGAGGTTATTAGTCTGTCTGTCTGTCTCTTTTTGCATTTCTCCATAGTTTTATAAGTTTGTAAAGTTTGAATTGTCTCATGGTGTAGAATTATCTTTCTGTAATCTCTAAAATGCCATTTATAAAACATTTTTTTTTTATTTGACAAGTGAATCTGTAGAGCACCAATTCTAGGTGATCACGTGCTAGAACCTATTATACTGGTGCAGTCCTTTTCAGTTTACTCAGCACTTGCATTTCATTGTTTTGTTTTTAATTTTCAGAAGATAATTTTTACTGTTGCTTTCTCAGGCAGACAGAGCAGATGTTCTTTCCATTTTACTGATTGCTAGACCACCAGAAATGAAAGAGCTTATTCAAGTATGCTGTAACGGGGCTGAGTATATAGTTCTGTACATAGTGCATGCATACATGCATGCATGCAAATGCACACATGCAGACATGTGTGTACACAGGTAGATACACATCATGGCATAAAGGAGGTGCTTCTTCATATCCACATTCCTACTGATTGTAAGATTAAAAGAAAACTTTGAAAGAACATTTATTTTACTTTATGTATATGAGTGTTTGTCTACATGTATGTCAGTGTATCACTTGTGTGCAATGCCTACAAAGGCCAAAAGTGGCCCTCAGGTTCCCTGGAACCTCCCCCACCCCCAAGTGGAGTTATGGACAACTGTGAGATACTGTGTGAGTGTTGGGAATTGAACTCAGGTCCCCTGGAAGAGAAGCCAGTGCTACTAACCCTGGAGCCATCTGCTCAGTGCCTGATTTTTAAGATTTTAAAGTATTATGTTCATTAGCTCTTTAGCTATATAACTTTACATTTCATATAATTCCACTATTCTAGTATTTCCTGACATTTGTTTGAAATGAAAGTCAAAGGTTGACCCTTTATACAAACTATCCTGGAACATATTACCTTGTGTTCTTCTGCATCATAAACCATGCCTATGTTTTTGTTGCTTGAGCTGAGTTTATGAAGGCAGAGCCGGTAGGTAAGGTGAGATGAGTGGTTTCAAGTGGGATTCTTAGTCCAGCGTTTCTTTCTCTCCATTCTTCTGTGCTGTCATCTGATGTCCTTATCTCCACCCCATGCAGGGAAAATAGTTTTAGAACATTGCTCATATCACATAGTTAATAACAAAAATGCCTTGACAACCTTAGAACTGAATTTCCATGGTAGAAATGTATCCACACTTACTTGTTTTCTGTGTTCGTAAATGGGCCATTTTACTCACGTTAATATCTGGTTTTTGAGTGTTAGAAACAAGAAGGGTTTGAAAATTGTTTTGTGTAGTCCTTCCCTTTGGTGGCTGTGGAAATGCCATCCAAGTGCCAGGAGAGCACCCTCCTAATTGCTCTACATTCCTACCCTAAAGACCTGATGCCAGGACTCATAAAGTGCTACCCTATTTCTAGAGTCCTCTTCCCTTTGTTCCTCATGTAAGGTCATCTTACATGTGACTTTGGAATACAAATAGCAAACATCTTTTCCTGTACTTCACCATTCTATAAATCATCAGTAACCATGGACAAGCAGCTGAAATGTGGTAGATTTTGGTTATCATATTTCAGAGTGTGTTCTGAGGATCTTCAACATTCAATATCAGCTACTCTTCTGAGCCTGCAGTTGACTGTCATGCCTCTTCTCTGTGAGGCTCTTAGCCTCTTCTGTCACCATGGTGTGCAGGAGTTAACTTTGTATTTCCAGGTCCTCCTGGGCAAAGAGGACCAGCTGTTTTATTCACTAAAGGATCAGATACCATTTGTGTTAATTTGAGCTTTACATCTTAAAGAAGAAGGAAACTGTAATTCGTGGGATGTTGTCAGATCACATCAGGTGTTCCTGATTCTCCCTGCTACCCAGCTCCACTGCACAGCACTAGGTGGATGGTCTGTGTTAGTTTTACAGTGAATTTGGGGAGAATACTTTTGTTCTTCACATTCTTGTTTTACAACATTATCTGTTAATATTATTTATAAGATTTTTGATGGTCAGCTCTAATGGTAAGTATGAAATGATTTTAAAAGGCAGAGTGCTTCACAACCCTACAGGGAACTGTCATTGTATGCTCATTTATATGAAACAGATTTTGTAGTCCACACTCTTCTAGGGGCTGAGGTAATGGCAGTTAGCAATATGGAGACCGTTTGGAGAGAGAAATGCCTTTTCTTCTATAGTAGGCATGAGTTACTAATAAGCAAGGTACTAATATTTAGTAACCTTGATAACGTTTGAAATAGTGTTTGTATTACAAATATAGTTATGTTAGTATAATATTATTGCTAGTAATTCTAAGTTACAAGCTGTGATAATAACAAATGCTTATTAATAATTCTATTATTAATTATGGCTTCTATAAATACCAATAAATATTACTAAGCAAATAATGTTAAAAATCACACTGCCTAAAATGTTATGAACAGAAAAAAAATTATTGCTCCAAGCAGGCAGACTAGTAGAACTTACATCATACAGACTTTCATTTCCTAAATAACAAGAAGTGCTTCCTAGATATCTTTGTAGAAGATATACAAACTTTGCCCAAGAATGCTGTCCAGTGTTATTGACTGTTGAGTGCAGGCAGGGGTTATTTTACCCTGGTTTATAGACTCAGAGAATCCCCAGTGGCTTGCTTAGCATTATCCAACAGTAAGTGATAAAGTTGAGCCTTGGACTTACGGGATTCTTTCATGATTATCATAGCTGTGCATCACAGATGAATTTGTGATGACTTGTTTGGAAGCCACCCTGAGAACCAATATAAATGAACAGATTAGATTAGATGTTTGAGAACAAAGAGATGTTCACATAATTGGTGACAAAATCCTCATTTATTTTGTAGCCTGTCAGCCTAATTAACTGTTGAAATGTATGTGTAATAAGGTGATGGATTCCTGAGTCTTTCATGCTTTGAAAAACAGTGATTAATGCTGATTTGTATGGGAGGTGCTCTTTGTTTGTCTTCATTTTAAAATATAGAAATGTATACTGCTGTTGGTATGTTTTGAATTTGTCTTCATTTTTAAATACAGAATTGTATAACACAGTTGGTATGTTTTAAGTTTAAAAAGCTACATTTCAGCTACATTTCTCTCTCCATAAATAAAAACTGAGGGCACCAGAGTGAGCACATGCACAGCCATCGGACAGCCGAAGATAAAGGCCACACTGTGGGGATGAGTTTTGCATTGTATGGCTCTATCCACACACAGTTCTGAGACAAGGTAACTCCATCCATGAGTGATTACTGATATCAGAAATAGGCAGAGTGGGGCAAAAGGGGGTGTTCATGCCAAGAGAGAGCTGAAACAGTCTTCTTGGGTGGCAGAATGGTGGCAGTTCTGTGTATGTGTCTAATCCTGCAGTGTGTTGCACACAACCCTGCACACATGTGCTGATGGATATGAGCCCAAAATGATGATTGTCAAGAGATTCACACAATGCTAGTATAAACTGCCAGTTTCTGTTCTTGATGATCCAGGCTAGTTATATCCCATGTTGCCATGGGAAGAAGCTGGATAAAGCATTCCTTAGATTTTACACTATTTTTAAAAAGTCCTATTAGCTCACATTTACTGGTAAATTTTTAATGATTGTGATATAAAGAACTGCATGATTTCATAAAGTGTTACCTTGGTTAAATTTACATTTTATGGTCACTCTTTTATCTAGTTTAAACTTCCAGTTTTCAGTGGTAGCTAGACTTCCAAAAACTTGAAAGAGAAAAGAAAAAAAAAAACATCCATGTCCCATTTAATTCATGAAAGTAATAACTAGTATTCCTGGGGAATTATGATTTGCTATTCAACCTAAGCAGGGTCTCCATGAGTTTATTTCATTACCACCAAGGCCCAGTGTTTTGATGTTAGCATGTGCATCCCAGTGCACTCCCTAAGGTTAAGGGCATTAGCTTTTGAAGTTGTGTTCAAGACTTCTTCTGTGAGTAACCATTTAGAACTAACATCATTCTTCATAATGCTGTTCCTCTCCCTCTGAGCTCTCTTCTATGATATCAGGCTTTTACATACCTTGCTTCAAAGAATTTTGCTTAGGATACAAAATCAGAAGGTTTAAAAGACAGCAATATAGATTGCTTCCTTGAAGATGGCTCAGAAATACTCAACTTCCTATATTCCAGATCTTCTGCTATTTTGTTAACTTCATATAGTGATGTCTGATATGTCAGCTGATTTTGGGTCATGGCAAAACTATGTAAATCATCTATAAATGGATTCATTATATCTACTATAAAAAAATTCAACACCCGAGCCTTTGGGCAAATAGACTATATAGAGAAATCATGGCCTAGAATAATGATTGACCTAAGGAGTATAAAAATAATCATTACATAGAATTTTTGTCATCCTTCCTTAAAAATACTCATAGACTGGGCTGTTAAGAGTAAACCTGGGGCAGGGCTCCCAGTGCATTTCACTGTCAACAAAGTCAACTTCCCGTCCATCACATTTTCTCTGTGTTGCTGTACTTATGCAGGTTAGATGGTCTGTGGTCAAAAGATATCTCATACAGAAGGTCACATTATTTAAGGTCACGTAATTTAGTGTCATAAAAGAATTTGAGGGATCTCTCATAGAAACTCTGGGGAATACCTTGCGGAAATGGGTGTTTGGTTTACAGCTGGGAGAAAGAGTTCATGTTTCATAGGCAGAATATGTCAGTCTTCAGGACCCATGTAGCAGAAGCAGAAAGTACAGCTTATGACTCTTGGAGGCTTCTTAGCGTTGAAAATGGGTGGATTTACTGTGGGTAGACCCATGTTTCCCATCAATCTCCTCGCTTCCCTTACAGAAGAGCCCCTCAAAGTTGAGTAACTATGGAGAGCAGAGGCAGGAAGGAGGGTGAGCCTATCACATGGCATGGCCGGCAGCAGGTTTCTGGTGTGGTGCTAGTCCCGAGTATCATTGACTGTCCTTGCTTCATCGCTGTCACCTTGTAATGAAATGTTTCTGTGTATATAGATGCTAAAAGGAGTCGTTTTCCTGAAACTGAAGACAGACTGTGACCTTTTTAAAAATACACCCTATAGGATATGAGAGATTATCCAATTTAAACTTTTTTTTCTTTACTTTCTTAGTTATCCTCACACTCAGGGTGATTCTGAGAAAAGAAGTGAAAGAATGGTGTTTTATTTCAAAGAATTTTCTAGTACTTTAAAGATCGTGTGTACAAATGCAATTTCATGCCACGTTCTCACTTACCTAGTTTCATTTCCACAGGGCCCTGTAACTTTATTATTGTCTTTACATTATGTTTGTTCCTAGTGACAAATGAGTAAGCTAAGATATTGGAGACCCACAGTGAGACTAATAATGGAGAACACACTTGCATATCAACTGTCAGTGTTTCCTCTTATTAGTAATTACACAAGCCCAAGTATAATATCCTTATATGCTAGCAAGTGCTCTATCACTGAGTCCTTTATCCCAGCTCCGGGCACTGACTTTGACTCTTACCAAAACCGTTTCTCTCGTGAATAATGTATACAGGATGTACATCACTTTTTATTGGATGTGCAGTCTTTTCTGCTTGTAGACTCCATGTATATTGTGTTTATACCTTCCTAGCTTTTCTGTCAAGGATATTACCATGTGCAGACAGTAGAGATGACACCCACGAGGAACGCTGTCATACAGGGCAGTGATTTGAATTGTATTGTAATTGATTGAATTAAAAGGGACAGTTTTCACTGTTCTTTCCACACTTAATTATTAGTGAGCTACTTGAAAGCGAATGTATAAAGATATGACTTGGAATCGCCTAGGCATCGATATGAATGAGGTACGGCAGTATCCACCAGCCATAGGAATCTGAAGCTACTACCAAGGAGATATCATTGCAGAAAGCTTTGGGAATATCCCCTTGAAATGTCCACCAGTTCAAATGAGTTGTGTCATCTTGCTTCAATTTCTTAGATGACCCTGGTAGTTTTAATGACATTAGAATGAAATTAAAATGACATTTTAGCCTGTTGTTATGTGATATTGACCTGTTAATTTCTACTGTAATGATTTGATTTTTATTGTTTCCTCTTTAAAAATTACTGTCAGGGGGAGAGCCTAGGCCTTGCTCCAAATGATATGACAGACTCTGAAGATCCCCGTGGAAGGCCTCACCCTCCCTGGGGAGCAGAAAGGGTGTGGGATAGAGGGGTTAGTGGGGGCAGGGGAAGAGAGGAAGGAGAGGAACTGGGATTGGCATGTAAAACAAGCTTGTTTCTAATTTAAATAAAAAAATGGAAGAAAAAATTACTGTCTGTTAGAGAAATCTATATGACATGTTCTGGTGAAATGGCATACTAAATAGGATCTCTCATGGAGATTTTACTTCTTCATGTCTTGATATCATGTTAATTAATGCTCATTCTGTTATTGAGTCCAGTTCAGGTCTATTTAATGCTTTTTATTTTCACTCTTTTTTGAGACTGGGTCTCATTGTGTAGTCTCTCCTGGAACTCACTATATACACCAAGTTAATCTTAAACTAACAGATATCTGTCTGCCTCTGTTCTAAGTGCTAGGACTGACTATTTGTTGTTAGTGGGGTAGTTTCGCAATTAGAAGTTACCAAGTATATGTTTGTATACAGTTATGATATGTGGGTTTTAAACATTCATATATTTTTTTTCTCGCTCTTTCACTTGAAGAAGATTTGCACCCCTCTGCTGGGCTTTGCCTGTCTGTATCAGGCAGGATGGGAATGGATGCACACGGAGACTTTCCCTGAGAGTGAGCCTAGGGGGGAATGCTTACTTCCATTTTGCAGGTGAACAGATGGAGGCTTGATGGCGAGAGATTTGTATGTAGCCCTGATGGTAGAGAGTAGTGAGGGGAGAGCCACACACAGCTCTCCTGACTCAAAATGAGCATCTTAAGCAGTAACATGATTTTTGTTGCTTAGCACATAACTGGTACCTGTACGTTTTAATTTATTCTTCTTACATGGGAATTTGAAATGCCATATTTTTTTTTTCTTGCTTCCATTATTGCAGTTTTAAATGATGATTCATCAGTGCAGTGGCCTATTTAAGTGAACCACAATAGCTTGGGCAGAAAGAAGAAAAGATCCAACGTACTCAGGAATGGAAAGCAGCCATCTTTTTATAGCTAAAATTGCAAACATCTGGCAATTACTCTGTTCTACCTCCCCTCAAAAGGGAAGAATTGTCCCCTCAACTGGAGCCTGCTGCTGTGTTTAATCAAGGCAGCTATGCAGGCCTCAAGGAGCAATAGGTTTTGATTCAAGGAGGCCATTGCCTCACCCACTTGGCCAGTGAAGCCTCGGAAAACACACTGCCTAATGTTCCCCATATGCTACTGTGTTACATAATGATGCTAGTGGTAACATGGCAGTTAATAACTGTAGAAAATCCCCCTTTGCTATTCTCCCTGACTTACTTGTGTGGCTCTTAAGGCAGCAGTCATATTTTGAGAGTTTACTAGTGAGGTCCCGCTTACCTCTTGACTAAAATCCCCCATCTTCTTAAGTCCTTTGTGTCCTGGAACGAAGAATCTACTAAATCAACACAGCTAATTCTTTCTGACTTGCTTGTTTTATAAACTGGTCTAGTGACATTGAAGGAACAAACCCTTGTCATTTTTAAAACTTGGCATTAATCTTTTACTCAAAATCAGTCTGCTGGGTTCACTTGCCTCTCCTACCCCACCCCACCCTTGTCTCTTCTTCTGATCATTGTTTATGAAACTACTTCTTCCTTCACTGCCAAAAGTTGTCTCAGTGGGCATGGGAAGTGAGAGAAGCTGGTGGTTTGCAATAGATGCTGAGAATCAGGACTTCCTCATCTTTCTCTTAGGGCTGCTCCGGGTGCTCACTATAGCCCTGACCAATGCCTTTCCCTTTCTGTTCCCCATTTATCTCTCTCTTCCTCTGGGTCTCTGAAGGTTAGAGGTGGCCTTTACCTTTCACAACTTGTGCTGTTTTCTTTGGTCATAGGTCAACTTGGGAAAAATGGTTAGTAATTACTAAAGAGTGAATGGGGTGTGATAGAAACAAAAATCCAGGCTCGTTGGCAGGGTGGTTCTCAAAAAACAATCTCACATACCAAAACTAGGTCATTCTGTTTGTTGAGATTGTGCTACCTGAAGTCATAGACTTTCCATGAGGCCTTTGAGGGTTTTATTCACCTGCCGTTTGTTCTTATACCTTGGTACAACTGTGTTTAATGAACAATGCTAGAGCTTTCCCCCTGACTTTAGTAGTTGGTCCATTCCCAAAGTCCTAGTGAAATTTTCTAATAACCCTTGGAGCTAAGTCCATTTTGAGACTAGTGAATGAGAAATGTTTCTAGCTAAAAAAAAAAAAAAAAAAGGAAGTGAAGGGGAGTTTCAATAATCTAAAGTACACAGGTTGTTCTGCACAACTATTTCCATGTAGAGCTGGATAAAATAATGGTCTCTATAAGATCAAAATAAATGTCTTTACTTTCCTCCATGTTTGTCCATTTGGATAGTCATGGTCTTTCTCTGGATGCACATCTTAAACTTGAGATTCTTCATTGTGATCAGTCTTGTTGCCATAGCATTTTTCCTTGATAGCCTCACGAACACAGTAAACATTGTGTGATGATGCTTTCCATAGCTTACTTTTACTGATGGCCTTAAAGTCTGGGCACTCTTAATAGTACAGACAGTATTGTGGTACAGGGGATCTAATTGTCTACTCTGACCCTCCAACAGGAATTTGAGAGCTGGACCATGTGTTGAGGGTTGAGCTCCATCCACTCAGTTGAAGAATACTTGACTAGCCCTAGTACAAGGCCCTAGAGTATTCCGTCCTTACACCATAGCCAAATAGCGACAGCAGAATCAAAGCAGTTATCCAGACTTGGCACTCTGCATCATTTCTAATGTATTCAGTTTGTGATGGGCATTAATTTTAAAAAACTTTCTTGTTACATAGCTACACATAGGCAGGTTGATTGAGAAAGTTCATAACTTCTGGCCATGTGTTTCATTATTACTTAAAGATACAAGCACCTGACATTAGAAGAAGATACCAAAACTAAAACCTCACCACACAGATTTCATCCTAGCAATTGTTTGCCAGACCTTATCACTTGGGGCCTCTCTTCTAACTTCCAGTTATAAATCCAGGAGAAAGGAATAACAAAGCAACAAGACACCATAGGATGGGGATACTTTGAAATGAGGCAATCTTAGAGTTAGCTCTTTAAACTGGCTGTTGCACAGAGAGCTGCAGCTCAATGCTTTATACTTGGTGCCTAGCGCATGGCTGTCCTGGCTAGTTTCTTGTCAACTTGACACATGTTAGAATCATCTGAAAGGAGGGAACCTCAATTGAGAAACTCTCTCTCCAAGATCCAGCTGTCAGAGTGCATTTTCTTATTTAGTGATTTATTGTGGGTGGTGCTGTTCCTGGGCTGGTGGCCCTGGGTCCTGTAAGAAAGCAGGCTGAGAAAGCCAGGAAGCAGCCCTCCACCATGCCTTTGCATCATCTTCTCCCTCCAATCCCTGCCCTGTTGAGTTCCAACCCAGACTTCATTCTATGATGAACATTCTATGGAAGCATAAACCAAATATGTCCTTTCCTCTCTAAGTTTCTTAGGTCATGGTATTTCATCATAGCAATAATAACCTTAACTAGGGCAATGACCAAGGCATGGAAGAACACTTCAGTATGACTGATGAATAAATAAAGATTAGAGGTTAATAAAGTGGTTTGTTTAAGTTTGTTTATAAAAAAAGATTTTCTCAATATACAAATACTTGACAAAACAGAGACTAAACCTTAAAATACATAGGTACAGCTTTAATAACAGATATTTAGGGTTGATGTCCTAACAACAATAGAACCCATATAGCACCCCTTCAAGTCTCTAGACCTAAGAATAGTTATACCCTTTCCCTCAAGGACTTGTAACTTTAGGCAGCCTAAATTTTGTTTGGCCTGCATGTATGGTGGAGCTGATAACATGTTGTATTTATAGCATTGTTCATTGTTAGTAGTAAATTGAAAATAGTTTTGCATACTTACTGAAACCTGCTGCTACCCAAATCTTATCTTTGGTCCTTGTTATGCTCTTATAGATTACAAAGTGCATATTTAAGTTCTTTTTGCTACTCCATTAATCCTTTCAAACTTGCCATATCTTGCTCACTTTAAGTTGCCTGTCTCCCTTGTAAGGGCTCTAGAACATCAATGATTTAATCTCTCCTTTCCTGGAAGTTTTCTGTAATGTTGCAGAACTGCATATAGTGGTATTGAACATAGGTAGAAAATGTCAAGCTCTCAGAGAATCCTGGTTTACAGTTAAGTGGCAAAAAACAGTTGTTCATTTTCTATATACTGTGTTCTCAATTATGGGGCTGTCTTGTATGGTGTCATTGTGGTTGATTATTCTCGAGGAATATATATATATATATATATATATATATATATAATATATATATATATATATATATGAAAATCCTATTGATTATCCATTTAAAATAGTATAGTTCCTGAAGCCAGGAAATGAAGTTAAATGCTTTCTGTGGTTTGAATTGATTAAGAGATCCTCTTTCCAAATTAATAATTTGGAACCTAATTCTGAACCCAAGTAAGTATAATGAAAAAAATTGGAAAAATTAGCATTCAGTAAGATTTAAGAAAATTTTCAGAATTGCTTGACTGGCAAGTTTTTGGTTGTTTAAACATCTGACCTAGCTCGTCGTGTTTGTGAGTTTAGCTGTCTTTTAGTTCTTTCATTTTTATTCTTTGCTTTTATGAAACTAGGATGATCATGTCTTCCTTCTATCTATGTCAATGCTCTGTAATTTTAATGTCATAGTTACACAGCACCAGGACTTGTATATAGTGGTGCAGCTCGACAGGCCAGCTGGAAAAGCGATCCAAACCCTGAGAACTCCTATGTTTATTCATTGAAGTGGCAGTGTCCATTCTGCTTGGACACTTTAATGATTTGTTTCCTGGTGTGTTCGCAAGTGATTCCCATCTGTAAACATCTGGAACAGAAGCATTGATGAGGTTGCCATCCTAAAATGTAGGGAAATCTCTGTAGCAACTTTTAAATACAGAGGCATAACCCAAAGCCTATTAAATAAGTGCAAGTTTGGTAAAATTGATGATACTTTTACAGTATGCTTGATGACTTTGATAATTTCTCATACATACCCTGGATTCCCATTTTCTTCGGGGTGATGGTGGTGGTTATATAGATTTTATATTTTCTAAAATTTTCTTTTTAAATCATTTGTTGAACAATTTCCTAATTTTTTTCCTGTCAGGTCTCTTGGCTTCTGAATGATTTTATTCTTTCATAGAGCTATAGACATAATTCTATTAAATAAAGGACTCGAGATATTTTTGCTAATGGTGATTTTAAAGTGTTTGTTTTTATTTTTCTGAACAGATTTCTCTATGTTAAATGATGTTACCGGTTTTATAGTGAAATTGCCATCTGGCATTATTGTGCCTCATCCTTCAAAACAGTCAACCTGAGACGAGTCCACATCTTGGCTGGTAGAACCTATGTCGGGGACTTTAGAGAATCTTCATTCTCTTGATCAACTAGTTTGGCACCTGTTGTTATGTTACTAGTTGGGAATACTGTTAGAAGCGAGTAAAGGAGAAGGTAGGAGAATAAAGCTTGTGCCACCTCAGTATGTGAAGAACCAAGCTTCCTCATATTTACTAAGCATTTTAGTTTGACTTTGTTCTGAACACTGACCTTAGAATTTCTTCATGAAAGGAGATGGCATGGGGAAGACCTACGAGGCCAAATGCTAAAGTTTTGTCTGAGCCACACTGAAGAAGAGTAGCTTGCAGCCAGAAAGGCTGAACAGGAGCCAGGTCATGGAAATGTGTGCAGATGGACGAAACATAGCCCTAGGCACAATAGGCGCTAAATATTGGGGTTAGTTTCCTCCGTTGTAAAAACAACGCAAGTGAACAACACATCTTCATTTCTGTCCTGCCATAAAGGATAAGCAGTAAATTGTTACTGGTTACTGGTTACTACTGAAAGGCATGGGGTAAAGATGTTCTCATGAAACATGAATTTAGTTGAGTTGTAGAATGGACCTTGGATTTCTATTCTGTGTTCCCTCTCAGCCTGCCTATGGGCCAATGCTTTACATACTCTTCAACCCACATTCAGGAGGAATGTATGTTCTCGCTCCTAAGTGCCTCTAGTTTACAAGTGATTCCTGATTAAGTATATTCCAGTTGTTTATTATATAATTTTTATAGCACTATTACTACTTGACACTACTATTTCTTGTTTTGAAACAAATGAGATGGAAATTCAGACAGATAAATAAACAAGCTATCCAAAGTTTTGTGGCTGATAAAGAGTGAGGTTTTTATTTGAGTGCAGATATTTCTAAGTGACAATTCCATAATCTAAAGTTCTGCCTTCCAAAGTCTGTGTAAAAAGTTTTGTTATTGAATGTGTACATGCCAAACTTTGGATAACTATGTGTATGTAGGTAGATAGCTTATGTAAATGGGGAGGTCTAAATTGTTTATGAAAGTATATTGAAGTGGAATCCTGCCAGGAGGCCTTCAGTTTTGATAAAATCCAAACTTTAAATTTAAATAATAAAAGCTCACACTAATCAGAGTGAACTGGGAGGCCTGGAGTCTTTGTATAGATGTTATGGATGATCCTATGTGAACTTGCTTTGAATTAAGAAAAGTTTACTTAAATTGTTAATTATTTATAAAAGTTTTAACTGTGTATGTGTCTATATGTCTGTGGGAGGGGTATGTGTATGGTGTGTGTGTCTGTGTGTCTTTGTGTCTCTCTGTGTGTACAACTCATAGGATTCAGTTCTCTTTTCAACATTCAGTTCTGGGGATTGAACTCATGTCATCAAGCTTGGTGCTTTTACCTACTGAGTCTATGTTTGTGAGCCCAGAAGTATTCCCAGTTGACTTTGTCATGGGGAAGTTGATAGAATAAGTAGAAGAATTTGACTGTATATTCCAGGCTGTGTGAAGGACATATCAACCGAGGACAATAATGCTCCCTATTGAGAATCTGTATTCCTTTCTTATGCACTTACTCTGTGCTGCTTGAATTGTTGGTCTCCTCTGAGGTCTGTTTTTAAAAGAAAGTCCTAACTTTTCCTTTAGAATATTCACCTGAAGTAGATGGGTGTGCAGGCTGAATAGGAAACCCAAGATAAGGGAAGAGCTCATGCTCAACACTCAAAACCTACAAGCATTGAGCAAACACTTGGTGTTTTATGTTTTCTGCCCGAGATGGGTAGGTGGGATTGTGATCAAAAATGTATGACCTTTGCTCTGACTTTTTATAGCAGAAAAATAATAAGAAATTAAATTCCCTGGCCAAGAAGGATCTTAGGAGTCCTTATCCAAGATGGAGACAGATTTAGAACAGTGTTTGGCTTGCTCACTGATGAAGTAAGACACTATCATAATAGCTGCTACAGTGATAGTGGCCAGTGAGCTACCGTAGCCACAGCTGTAAATGAGGACGAGTTCTTTGACTCTACATGGGAAACAGCGCAGCAGATCTTGATCTGCAGTAGCGAGAGGGTTAAGAAAGTCCATCAGTTTGTAACAGGCCCAGAGATCTTGTATGAGCCATGTCAGGATGTTGTCTGCATGCTGTCTTTGCTGATCACAGTAATCGGGTCATAAGAGAAAGAGAAGTAATAGAGTGTCTCTTAGCAACCAACCCCAGGAGAAAGAGAAAATTACTCAAACCAAGCCATTCAGCCAGGGAAGTAGAAAGAAAAATGTTCTGAAAGCCTGAAAATGCCCAGGTTCAGTCTTCTATGCAGCAGACAGGGGCGGCAGGGTGGTGGGGTTGTAAATAACAAAAATCTGAGCAATTGAAGTCTTCTCCCCTGCTTGCCTTTCCTCTGTCCCCCACATTCTCCCTTCTGCCCCCAGATACAGGGAGAAAGAAAGGGTGAGCAGGGCTGAAGAAACACTGTTGCCTTACCCAGGACCTGGGAGGTTGAGACCCTGAAGAAGAGGAGCTTCTGTGTGCATGCACATGTGTGTTTGCCTACACGCATGTTTGTGTGCACATATGTGTGCATGTCTGTATGTCAGAGGGGTGGAGTACAGCTTCATTTGCCCAGCCTGTCCAGTGGAGATCTGAACTGTTACTCAGAAGGAGGAATGTGAAATCGGGGAGGGGGGAGTTAGATTCCTTTCCCCAGATTTATTTTTTGCTTTTCAGCATGCTAATCAGCTGTGTAAATGTGTGAGTGTCAGCTCTGTAGTTACTTATTCCTGTGCACTTTCTTCTGTGTTAGTGAGTTTCAAACACTTTGCTTTTACAAATGGCAGCAAGAAATCCATTTGTTTTTTTCATTGACAGTTGTGCATACACACATACGTAGTTTGAAATGAGACTTTCTTTTTCTTTTATGTGTTTTACACAGGCACTTTCTGTTTTCTTTTATCTTAAAATGCTATGGAAGCACATAGAATTGATCTTGTGACCCTTCATGATTATCTTTGCATCATTAAAAAGCTGTAGTCTAAATATAGTATTTGCCTTGCTTTCAGCTTGATTAAAATGTTGCAAAGCAACTTCAGTCATGGGAAAGTGCTGGCTAACACTGGAATGCTCAGAGTCACAGTTATTTTACAGCTGTTTTTCCTGTCAAGTAAATGTATCCTAAGAGCCTAGTGTTCTAGTTATGGAAAAAAACCAAGTCATTCCCCCAGACCATTGGCAGTTTAGAAGGGTGTCATGAGGTGGCCAGCAATTACTGTTTGTACCATCCTGGAATTTGGAGCTAGAAGAAGCCCTAGGAACCACTCAGACTAACCTCTGTTTCTAAGATTCAGGTCTAGAAAATGTACATTGATTGATTCCTGACTTACTTTCTTTCTTTCTTTCTTTCTTTCTTTCTTTCTTTCTTTCTTTCTTTCTTTCTTTCTTTCTTCCTTCCTTCCTTTCTTTCTTTCTTTCTTTCTTTCTCTTTCTTTCCTTCTTCTTCTTCTTCTTCTTCTTCTTCTTCTTCTTCTTCTTCTTCTTCTTCTTCTTCTTCTTCTTCTTCTTCTTCTTCTTCTTCTTCTTCTTCTTCTTCTTCTTCTTCTTTTCCAAGACCAGATTTCCTCTGTATAGCTCTAGCTGTCCTGGAACTAGCTCTTGTAGACCAGGCTGGCCTCAAACTTGTATACATCCACCTGCCTCTGCCTCCCATGTTCTGGGATTAAAGGCTTGTACCACTACCGCCTAGCTGATTCCTGACTTTCTTTAAGGCTGCTATGAACGGATGTTCACATAAGGTTGTTACTTAATTTGCAAATTTAAATATTTTAATTTGACAGAGGAATATTCCACATGTATGTATATATACTATGTGTATGATATATATTATATAAATTTTAAAAAGATACACTTTTTAGAAACTATGGGTGATAGAGAATTCAACATTAAAAATGCAGGAAACATGATTTGAATGATAGTCTCCTGGTTACATGGGTATAGAGCAGTGTTTGCCAACCTTCCAAATGCCAAGACCCTTTAATACAGTGCTTTGGAGATCCCCAATCATAAAATTATTTCATTGCTACTTCATAACTGTAATTTCTTCACTGTTATAAATCATAATGCAAATGTCTAACATGTAGAGTATCCGATATGCATGATATCTTATATGTGATCTTTGTGAAAAGGTTGTCAGGACCCACAGGGTGAGAACCAGCAGTATAGAAGGAGAAGTCATTTGTATCCAGTTTCTATGGATGAAAATATTTGCACACGGAGAGATTCATGGTGATCTAACACTGGCCGTAGAGTACCTGTTGTAAGCAGTTGAAAAGGGAAGTCTTCATTGATCTCCTGACTCAGATTTTTACTTCAGTGGTCTCATCCTCACCAGGTCTGACACTTTCCTATATCACCTACATTTTACAGTTGTGTTTTCTCTCCTGTTAGTATGCACGGACCATTGCCAACTAACTGTTTGTTGGCAAGGTAAAGTTTCATTAGTACCGGGCAGTGTGATTGTCTTTTGGAAAACAGTCTTAACATGAAAATAAGGTATATGTGCTCTTATGTTTGGAAGAAAATAAATAAGGACATAGAAATTAATGCCTATTGTGTTTTTGCAACTAAGAACACTTGGATTTAGTTGCTGGTTTTCTTTTTCCTTAAGGCAAGAATTTATTTTGATTGCACTTTTTAGGAGTTTATTGACCATGGAAATACCCTCTTATTGAGTATGCTGGAAATACTCTCAAATGATGTCACTGTCTGAGCCAGACTGAGTTTTGTTATTAAGTGAGACTTAGCAGATGCATGTCGTGTTTGTACTTCTGCTCTGTCAGTACCTTTTGTTGAGAATGCTCCAGGCGCTCATACATCTTACACTACTGTCTGGTGCTTTACCTCACCCTATTGTAATAGACAGCAAGGTATATTGTTTTCTTGTAGTTTGTTCTCTGACCTGATTCCTTGCCACAAATTTCTACTAGAACATTCCCACAGAGCCCTCATTATTCCTCTGTCTCAAACATAATATTAGCAGTGACAGAGGCCAATAAAGTCTCTTAATATTGTATAGTGTCTTATAACACACATACAGAGCTTTTATTTTATTTGATCTTGAGAACTCTTTGAAATCTAAATGCTGGGGATATTCCCATTTTGTGGAGATTAAGCTGACTGTCCACATCTGTTCTTACCTAGTGCCACTGCCTATAAAAATACAGAGTGAGTGACCAGAAGGGCCAGAGTGAAGCAGAGTCTGGGACCTGAGCTAGAATTTGAATTAAAGATAAAAACTCCCTAAAATTAAAGGACATACCTCATTTTACCACTTATACTGCTGCTCACAGGATAAGAGTTAGAAAATAAGATGGCGATGCTTTATATGGGCAGCCCTTCCTACACACCATCAGCCAGGCTCCTGGTTTAATGTGGCTTTGGCATAGTGCTGCCTCTCCAGGCTTCTGCCTGATCAATCTCTGAGAAGCCTGGTGCTTCTGTTCCACATGCCTGCTTTTGTGAGGCATGGTTGGTGACACATGTTCATGTAGCTGTTTAGAAGGAAATTTTGCTATGTCTTTGAGTCTTTTAATGGCACAACTCTATCTTGGATCCTTTTCTTTGAGGACTTTATATACATTTGAAGATTTTTCATACACACACACACACACACACACACACACACACACACACACACACACACGAATACAAATGCCTTTATAAGATCAAGAAAGCAAATTTACTTAAATCCACATCTTATTCTTGTGATTTGACAGCTCAATTTATTTATAATCACTTTGCTTGTAATTGTATGTCTGTAACTTTCTTAAAGGCTTGTCTTTTTAATTGTGTGTATGTGTGGGTATGTGCATATGTGATTGTTTGTGTCCTCAGAGTCCAGAAGAGAGTGTGGTGTCCCAGAGAGTTGAGGCTAGAGGTAGTTGAGATGTCACCGATGGGGAACAAACTTCTACAAGAACTTGTAACTGTTACGTCATCTCTTCATTCCCAGGTCTATAGTTTTCATAATATGCAACTTACAATAGACATCATGTTATATATTAATTTAATGTAATAGAATAGGAATCCATCCCATCACTTTTAGCAGTAGATTACTAAAATTATTGGAGTGACATAATTTTTATTGCCATTGCCCTAATCCTGTTCATGTGTTTTTCCTATAGTCATAGGAAAAATATGACACGAATCCACAGTCATACAGAAAATAGTCAAGACCTTCATAGGTGTAACTTTGTGAGGGAAGGTACTGAATGAATTCATATATTTCTGCCTGCTTCCCTGAATGAGTACTCTACAATGTATGGAGGTCACAGTAGGGTGCTTTGATTAGATTAAGAGGCTTTATATGTTGAAAGAGGTAGCAGTGGCTCCACTGTTGGTTCTTAGTCATATCCACAGAGCTTGAAACAATAAACTTATCATATCTGGTGTAATCCATTGACAGTGCCTTATATAATATCCTTGTGTGTGTGTGGGGGGCTTGGAATATATAGGTCACTAGTAGAGGGCCTGCCTAGCATGTATAAGGCTGCAGGTTCAAAGCCCACACTGAGTATATACACCAAAGGAAAAACACACCGTTTGTCTTTTTGTGGCTCACATAGTTTCATTGCAGGATGTGCTGGATCATAAGTGAGCAAATAGACAAAGATCATTTGGGATGTGTGTCCCTATGAGTGCTTCTGTTCCTGTGACAAATTGAGAGTCCCTTTCTTGGGATCACTGTTGTTATAACAGTAATGTAATAAAGAGTCTAGACACCAATCCAAATCCTGTTCACCTCTCTCTCCGATCTCCCATTCATTTTAAGAAATAGTTTTGTTAATTTTTCACTTGGTGCTGGCCTGGATGAAGACCTAGCATGGCCACACTGCTTTCTTCCTGCTATGAGGCAAGGAAACAGAGGAGCCAGTCATGGCTTTGAAGGCAAACTGAAGTCTTCTAGGTGTTAATATTTATTAGTTTTAACATAGCTGCACTCCTGAGGCACAGATCAGAACTAGTATTTTAGCTGTTGTGATAGAATCCTTCAGAATCAGGATGAAGAATTCTGTAACAGCCAGAAGAGATCAGTCTTCATTGGAGTTTTTCCTTTTTTTTTTTTTTTTTCCTTCAGCTCTTTGTTTCTTCAGGACTGTGAATCTGGAACACAGTTGGTATCCACTGTTGATTTCAGATTTAGAGGAATGAATGAATATTTGACTATTTGACTACTTATTTCTTCTGAACTTTGGGTCATCTGTATTCATCCTACAGTTTGTATGTCATTTCTGCTAATGCAAAATCTTGTATAGGATTAAAACATAACTCTGGAACTGTGAAAAAATGTTAACACATTTCAAAATGTGTTGGTTTGATTTATTGTTTTCTTGTTCTGATAAAGATAGGGGACTAGTCCTTTCTGTTTTGTGATTAAGTCACCCGCCACCTTTTCTATTTTGGTTGTTGTGGTAATAGATGTTTCCTGGAAATTTTCCCCCTGTTCTATTAATACAGTAAAAGGGGGTTACAGCCGTGACTCACTCCAGGAAGTCAGTGGCCATTCGCTTCCTCAATCTCACAAAACAGTCCTGCCCCCATGTACAAAATCAACGACTTCTGCAAATCACTTATTTTATAGTTCTTAAGAAACTTCTAGAAAATACAGAGTTTGTGGTCAACTCTGTGCTTCCTGTGATGGTGGGGAATGTACAAAGTTCATGTTTTGCTTCTCAGTATTGTTCTTGAAATCCTTGCCCAGCTAGTTCAGTAATAGGGTCTGTGTTAGAAGAACTCTGACCTGGTTCCAAACAAATCTTCTTGGAACCCATTCTTGTAAAGTTATTCCTCGGGTCAGGGGCTTCAACAGACAGGAAGTAGAGGTCAGGATCTTCAGTGTAGGTTAAGTGTGTGCCAGCACAGGGTCCCATAGTCACTCATTTACTCCCCTTTTTGAGGACATGTTGGGGACATAAACACATTCATTCTCCCTATTTGCTTTAGCATCACTGTGTACTAGGCACCTGTTCTTGGGAAGCTTCCTTTCTCCTTACTGTGACTAATACATAGTTAACTATATTCAAAAGAATTTCACAATGTGAGCTCTTCCTAAAGGAGACTAGCCTCTACTGCCATGTATAAAGTTGTGTAGGGTAAGCTAAGCCATTTAATTTTGTACTTTCTTCAGCCTGTACTTCATCTAAAATTTAGGCTCCTGACAACACTCATTCATTTAAATACAGAAATGGAGTTTCACTGTGTATTTCGATGGGACTTTTATTTCCTACTCTTACTTATAACTTATGTTCTTCTTTGGTGTTTCCTTTTGTAGTATCACAGTGCGACTTTTTCCTGAATCCTAAATATCTTCCTGTTGTCATTTCCCCTTTCCTGTCTTTTCTCCCGCTATAGTGTGAGATAAATAGTAGCTGTTCATTATGTTTAAGCCATGTCAAATATGTGGTATTTGACCAGTGTGTCAACTTCTCGGGGTCTTTGCTATAGCAAAGGGGAGAATAACCATTCCTGCTTATTGTAAAGGTTGGGTATTATATTTAAAATTCTTTTAATAGTGCCTGGTACTTAGTAAGCACTTACTAAATGTTATCATGAATAAATGATCTGTCAGCTGCTTCTAAAGCAGCAACAAAGCATTTCCTTCTAGGATTTTCTTATAGTCCTTTATGATGGATAGAGAAGAGACATGCAGTCTAGGTCTTCATATCAGCTTTCTTTATATAGGAAACCAGATGTATATACATTGTTTGAGTTGCATCCATCTCATATTTTTGTATGATTGCTGACAAAACATTAAGTAAAACTTATGCTATCATTTTCTCTTAGATGTCAATTCATGGTCTCATTAAAGTCCCCTACGTTTATCTGATCCTGCTGACACCAGTTCTACCAATGGTAATATTAAGTACTGTCATCATTTAACTTGACCTTTGTGCATTAGTGGTCATCCTTTCTTCATTCTAACTGTGATGAAACATCTTACACATTGCCTTACTTCCCTCCCATGTCTTCTTCTAAGCATAGAAAAACTTTGTTTAATGAAGGTCCATGCGGGTATTGAGAAGTAGTTGCAACAGAAATGGACTGTAAGGAGAAATACCTCCTTCATCCCTCCAAATGCAAGCATGAATGTGTTTATATGTCTATATATGTGGTACACATTTGGGTGGGTGCATTTTTATATATGTAATTTTCAGAATTCTCCTATTACATGTTGTATATTTACCTGTGTGGTTGTCGCTGCTTAGGCCTTCGAGTCTCTTTCATGATGGCAAAGAGTCCACAGTCAGTGTGCTCCAAACAAGAGATTTGTTGTGATGTGTGGGCATGTGCGCTTTTGGATTCATTAGAAGATAATTTGCATGTATGGATGGAGGACAGAGCTGGAAGATGCTCTTCTAAGTCTTCAATCCAAGAAAAACAGCAGTGGTTCTGCATCTGTCAACCTTTAGCCATCTTCACAGGACTTTTTATTACAGTTGTCTCTGTGTCCCGATAGTGGTCCCTTGAAAGTACAATATCGTAGTTGAATGGAATGGCTCCACTCCCCTATATTTACCACTGCTCACTTCCCATAGTGTCTAACAGTATATGGGTAACTGTTTATTCCTTGTCTTCCTCTGTGTAACAGACAATGATCAAATCATCGTCTTCCTCTGTGTAACAGTGATCAAATCATTGTCTTCCTCCGTGTAACAGACAATGATCAAGTCATTGTCTTCCTTCTTATTTGACTTTAACATCCACAGGCCTCCATTTCATGTTATAGGTCTACCATGATGCCTAGTAGACTGTAGATGGTTAGTAATTACTGGCAAATTATTAAGTCACCTGGGCAAATGATTAAGTTACCCAGATGTAGAAAAACCTAATGTAGTACTAGAGGGACCTTTTGAAGTATCTTAGTTTAAGTTGATGACGTATTAATAAGAATCATATCTGTTCTGGCCACTGACACAGATAGTTTACATAGCTAGGCAAGGCTATGTGGCATCTGTCACCCCAAAGCTTGATAATTTCCCATGACTGTCTTAAAGATGTCAGAATCTAGGCAATGTCTGTTGGTTAGAACAAACTGGTAGGATACTACTCTCCTGACTATGGATAGCATATAAGCCTTCCCGCAGACACATTTCTTTTGCATTTTCACGAACAGCTTTTCTGTAGATAGGAACGACACTTGAAAGTGACTGGACCAGGATAATAGAAGCATTGAATGAAGAGAATAGAGAGAGTTTGGAGTGCTGATGTCCAGCCTAAGAAAGTCTGTGTAATGCCAAATATGACAATGATTCTCTACTTTCCATCAGTAACTGTCTCTATAACATCTTCTTTCAACTGTCTGTACTGCCATCCTCCCGTGCTTTTTGTTCTTGCCACAATTTGGGTATTTGGTGATGCTGTGTAAAACCAATATTCCATGCATAGTAATCTATCCTGTTGGCAGCCTGGGCAAAGACATACCCTCTAAAATCTATAGCATGAGACAGAGTGAGATGTGACACCAGCTATTCCTGAAACTAGTTTTTTTTTTTTTTTGACATCTGTTTATATTGTTAAGTGACAATCAGTTCCACCTTTTAAAAGATTATTATATGCATGCATGTTTTTCCTGCATGTCTATCTGTAAAGCATGTATGTGCCTTTGCTTTGAGGATCTCCTGGAACTGGAATTATAGATGGTTGTAAGCTGCCATGTGGATGCTAGAATAGAACCTGGGCCCTCAAAAAAAAACCAGCTAGTGTTCTTAACCACTGAGCCATATCTAAAGCCCCTGTTCAGTCTTCAGTGAAGAATTTTCCAAACTTATGACTCAAACTGTCCACCTCTTCAATATAAGCTCTTTATTCTAGTAACTGTTCCATCAGGATGCTGGTATTTTGCCCTGAGGATGCCCCAACTCCCTCGGACATTAGGAATTTATTAGAGGAGCCAGATTTTGTGGTCCACTCCTGTAATCTCAGGACCCAGAGGCTGAGGCAGAAGAAAGACACAAATATGAGAATATTGTATTTTACAAGTCATTCTGGAGATGATAAAAAATGTTCTAGGCCTACAATTTGTTCTTTTCCTTAAAGAATTTACAGAACTAGGCAGAATAATCATTGACAGAATATTTGTGATCTTTCCTCCCAGAACTCAGTTTTCCATAATTTAATGGCTTATGGAATACAGAAATAAACACATTAAATGCTCCAGAAGGAAAAGAAATTCTATATGCTCAGACTTTATTTCCTTGCTCATTTTGCTATATCTTACACAGCAAAAGTGACTATTATCATCAGTGATTGAACACAGAACATCCAAAGTGAACTTGTTATATGTTGTAGCCCAAGTGAATTTGTATAATAGAGTGCAAATTAATTCAGCCCTTGCCTGACATTTTGGTCTGGCTCTATCGCTGACAGGCCTCTTGACCTATCTTATTCAAACCTACCCAACCTAAGTTTCTCCATTAAGCAAGTGCAGATAAGAAAATATTAACCTGCATTTGCTCCCCTTCCAACAGTGTATTAGTTAAAAGATGGTTGTGAATTTGAAATGCTGGATAAGTATGAAGGGATGTTATTATCTCGCTCTGACTGAGAGAAATTGGTAGGATGCATCAGATGGCTTGCACTTTTTTTTTTCCTTTTCTGTTTTGCCTCCCGATGCTTCAGAAGTGCTTTTTCTGACATAATAGAAGCAGTGGGGAATCTTAGCATTGTGTCAATCCTCCTCAGCCAGACTGATGGAAAGAAGTGTTCCATTCTAGCTCTACCACACACAGGGCAGGAAAGAACTGTGTGACACAATCCCAATCTAAACTTACCAATCTTTCTGACTCCAAACTTTCAATGTGCGAGTAATATGATTCATTAATGGAGCACCTTTCCTTTTTTCCAGGGCATCCAAGGAAATGGCTCACACCAGAACTTTTAATCAGCTCTTTCTACATGGGGTGTTCTGGTCTTAACTTCATCAGCATGAGTATAATAGTTTAAGTAGAGATACATACTTTTCCAACACACCTTGAGTCTGCCTCACATCTGTTCAGAGTCTGTCTCTTTTCTCCCTTCATTGAAATGTTCCAATCTGGAACTTTGATCTATGCAATTCACAGTCCCCCACTCCCAAATTTGAAGGGTAACACTAATGATTTCAATACAGTAAACTATGAACACGCCATGCTTTCGTTCTACACAACCTATGGTTGAGTTGTATTCTTCTCAATATAAATGATCCATCGTGTGTATAGCTTTGTGTCTATTCATATATGTATTGAAAGGACACAATTAGAGCAAACAGCATTGTAACTTTAGCTATGCATTGAATGTCTAAATTTGAAAGTAAAAAGTTATTTCTTGTTCTTTGATTATATGTTATTAGGAAATATGTTTATTTTAGCTAAATTAGAATGTCCTCCGGCTTATATGGAATAAAAAAATATATATGTATCAGTTGAGTATTAAGAAAGGAGGCTTCAAGAAAGATACTACATGCCATTACAAGTCATAACGTGTTCTCTAGCACAAGTGGTGCATATCTCTTTGAACTGGTATATATGACAGAGAGCCAGAGAAATAGAGAAAGGAAGAAGAAATAGAGGGAGAGAGGGAGGGAGGGAAGGAGGGAGGGAGGGAGGGAGGGAGGGAGGAAGGGAGGGAGGGACAAAGAGAAAGAGATTATTTTATCTATAATGCATTTATTTCTTTATGGTCTACGTTCCTCTTCATTTATAAAAGAATACCAAGGAGGTCAAAGACCCTGAGCCTTGATTAATCTTAAAACAAAAATGGTGCATGGCCCATGAAAGCCTCTCAAACATTATTTGAGTGAATGTTTATGTTTTCATTTTCTGTCACCATTTTTTATTGCCTCATCATTGCTCCTTATTTTGTTTTCCTTTCTACTCCAAGGTGTTTATGAAAGTCTTTATGTACACAGGACTCTTTAGAAATACATAGCACTGTTTAAAGTAACATAAAGCCATTCATCAGCCACACTCCTACATTTTTCAGATCTGGATTTTATCTTTTGAGTGTATTCATGTATAGCGACCCTTACTTCTAACTCTGAGAATCTTCTGTTTGAAAGATGGGACCACTGAGGCAAGAGAATGTGAGGTGGCTGGTGAGTGAGAGGCTGAGTTGGGATTCAAAATCAGTCAGACAGGTTTGGCTCGCAAGGCCATTTTGAACCCTTTGTCTCAGGTTTCCTATGTACACATTGTCAACCTGGACCTACCCATTTCTCACCATGTTTACTCTGACTGCTGAGTAAACACTGTTTTACACTCAGTAGATTAATACTGCCATTATTTAATAATTACATAGAAAAATAGCCTTTTTTAGGATTGGCAATATTTTTGTTTGGGTTATTTAATTTGAATAGATGTAAAGCATTACTATTAATCTTGATAATGTGAAAACATTATTATAAACTTACAAACTGGTTACATACATGCAAGATATGGTTAGCCACAAATAATGTTTGATGAATTCAGACCTGTGTGGAGCCCAGCAGGGCCTCTGGTTCACTCACTGTCCACACAACAGGACCTACTGCTCCATGCTCCCTAATGAGTTTAAACAAGCATATTAATAGGCTCCTGTCTGCATGACTCCAGGCTTCTCAAGATCTAGAGGCTTATTGCTGTCGACAAGAGTGTCCTATCATGTATGCTCACTGTATTTCATGATTTATTTTCCACTGATACACCTCAGAAGTGATTTAGGCTTGTGCGTCTAAGTCCTCAGTCCTGACTGGCTTGTCCCTGACTGGCTTAAGCATCTTTATACAGTAAGGACTGGCAGGCTTAGGGTGTCGTTCAAAGTTGTGAGGCTAACACTGAGTCTTAGCATCTTCTGTTGGTTTGTCTTACTCTCAGACTACATTAGAGTCAGTGTATCCTACTGAAGCATGCTTGTCTTGTTTTGTCCTGGCATCCCAACTCATGGTACCAGGCAGCCTTGTAATTCTTGCTAATAGAATGGGGACAGTAATAGTTCCCAGTTCTGGATTCTGTTTCTGTATGAGAAAAGCTCACTCAATTTCTCACAATGACTATGGGGAGGAAGCCTCTCACTAGGACAAAGTGTCTATTTCTAGTCAAATAGCTGTCTGCGACCAGAGTTGTAGAGTCATAGGAGCTTTTGGCAGATTTGGGGAATGGGAAACAAATCCTTTGAAAATAATGCCAAGATAGGCCATTGTGCTGACTTGAAGGAGTCTTCATTATTTTTGTTTCTGTATTTATTTTGACAGTCATCCTATGAACTTTTTCAGGTATATGGGAACATGATTGTTAGCAAAATAAGCATGGCCTTTGGTTTTATGGGACTTTTAATTTACTTGGGAATATAGGTGATCAAATACCCATGCAATCATGTAATTATAAACCATGGCATTTGTCAAGAAGAAAAAAGAGAATAACTATGTTATCTAATAGTGGTTGCTGCCTGCTGTGTATGTCTATTTGATGAATGTGCTTTCAAAGGGTATTGGTAGATCATAGATTGGGAAATTTAAAGTTGTAATGGATTAGTAGTTCTCTAATGAATAAATATATTCCTACATATTAAATATATGATATATATAGAAAATTAAATATATATTAATTAAGGGGGATTTTTAATAAGGATATAGTCTTTGTATTCTACCTCTAAACTAAAGATGCGTAGGCCATGTGGCTGGCGGTGTCAGCAATGCCAATCTGGTACTGAAGGTTCACAGGATTCCTGAAGAGCTCCTGGTCTTCAGTCTGTGTTGGAATCCTGAAGAAGTTGGTTCTAATGTTGGTGAACGAATCCCACAGAAATAGGATAGATGACCTTAACAGTGAGACTGAGATGAAGTAGGTAAAAACCAAAATCTCCTTCTTCCATGGTTTTTCATCCAGACTACGCAAGAAGGTACCATCCACATTTAGGATGGGTCTTGCTGCTTCTATCAGTCTGATAAAGAGACCCCTGTTTGTGTTTCAGTTAATTCCAGCTACAGTTGAATTGACAACAAAGATTAGCCATCACAAGGAGGGGAGGACATTCAGACAGAGGCACTAGGGAACCTGATAACAGAGCTGCAGCTGGGTGTGGCACTGCCCACTCATAAATGCAATGCTCAGTAGGCAGAATCAGGGAGATAGAGAGAAGTCAGCCTGGCCTCCAGAGCATTGACCTGCCACCAAGCAGGGAGATGGGGTTGCTTTGACTCAGTTCATCTGTTTTCCATATTTTCATTTGGAGGCTTGCAAACTGCCTCAGTAGGTAAAGGCACCTGCTGCTAAACTTGACCTGAATACCTGGAGCTTATTTGTTGATAGGAGAGGACTGACTCCTGAGGTTATTCCCTGACTACACACACACACACACACACACACACACACACACACACACACACACACACACACACACACACACACACACACACACTCATTTTCAGTTTTTTGGCTCCCATGTTCCAAAGTCTAGAAATGGACATAGGACTGTGGGGAGGGGTGACGGAGATGGGAAGGAAAGGGTAGGGAACATTCTCTGCCATGTACTTAACTGCCTTAAGCATTTTTCCAAAATCAACCCATGTAATGGGGTGGCTATTTTTCTGATCTTGTTAGAGATCTCTTTTGGTTTTTCTCTAAGATAGTCAAGTTTTTGTGTGACCTTCCAGAGGGTCCAGTAATATGGAGTATATAGGATTTTAAGTATTAAACAGTAAGAGGTGATGTATTTTTGATATTTAGTTAACTGTTTTCAATAAATATAATTTTCTCTTTTGTGATTCACACAACATATCATATAGTGTTCAGCATCATTTACTTGGATTCTGCATATTTGCTTTCAAAACACAGCATTTGAGGGGTCTATGAGATGGCTCAGTGGGTAAGGGTGTTTGCTGCCAAGACTTAAAATCTGAGTTTGGTCTCCAGAAACCTGTATGGTGGGAGGAGAGTACCAGTTCCAAGAAGTATTCCTATGACCACATATTTTCACTGTACACACGCACACACACACACACACACACACACACACACACACACACACACACACACACACTAAAGAAATAAGTATAAATTATTAAAACCCAAAAGACAGCATTTGAGATCTGTGTTGGTTGTCATCTGCCACCTCCATTTCTTCTCTTAGAAAATCTTCGCTTGCTACATGACAGGTTATTGTCTGCTTACTCAGTATTGCCAATGAAGATGCTTAACAGTTCTTTGGGAATTTGTTATTTAAATTGATTTTTATCAGTGGGAGATAGAAGCTTCTCTCCTTTCTGAAGTGACCAGTATGAAAAATAAAAGCAATAAATGGGTTGACCTTGGCTACTTTCCTACCCACTCCCAACTATTAAACCCAGGACGTTGTGGTTAACGCCTGCCGCTATTCGACACTTGCTGGGTCTTCAGTGGAGATTTCTTTATTTGCCCCTTCACTTTCTGAAGGGTGAGGGGGTCATAGCATCTAGTGACAGTTAACCCATGGACTGAGAACAATCTTTTTTTCCTGTCTCATCTAGAGGGAGCTAATCTGTGGCCCTGTAAAGACCTCTTTGGACATTTCATATGCACTCGTTAGTTTTCTTACACCTCAGTTGTATAGTATTTTCTACCCAGTTCTGTTCCTCTTTGGACTTTAATACCCATTGTCTAAGGTTCTTCCCAGGCTGGAACCAACATTTTGGGCACATAATATTTGTCTTCTGTTCTTCTACCTCTGTCTGCTTTTTATAAATTTTAATTATGTGTATGAGTCCTTCTCAATCTGAAGATCCTATTCA
Organism: Cricetulus griseus; assembly: GCF_003668045.3. NCBI lineage: Eukaryota > Metazoa > Chordata > Mammalia > Rodentia > Cricetidae > Cricetulus > Cricetulus griseus. Next base: position 64,333,454 of record NC_048597.1, on the reverse strand, counting down.
TACTAGGTTGGCTGGCCTGTGAGCTCTTGGGATTCATGTCTCTGTGTCCATAATGCTGGAGTTACCAGTGTATGTAACCATGCCTGTCTTTTTACATGGGTGCTGGGATTTGAACTGTTGTTCTCACACTGGAGCAACAAGCACTCTTTCCCTGCGAGTCTGTCCATTTCATGTGCAATATTTCCTTAACCCTGGAACTGAATCTGTAATGCTTTGGTGAAGAAATCCTAATTCAGCCAGGGAACTGGGAGCCATCATTGGTATACTCTAGTCTCCAATCAGGTTTCTCTCCAGCTCCTGCCTGCTGCTTGGATTGGATCATGACTTGTACTCTGAGAGGCAGCGTCTCTCCTGTCTGCACCTTTTCTGTTAAGGTGACTCTGAGTCCAATAACATTTCAACATTTCTATTTCATATATCTTATCTATATTATTTATCAGAAGAGTACTCTTTCTGGTAAGCCTCCCCTGAGTGTCTAGATGAAAGGTAATTTTCTATGTGTTTCTATCATAAGTTATGGGTTACTTTTTTCCCTAGCATTCTGTAGACAAGGGGATGGGACCCTTTTAGTACCTTTATTCTCAAATACAGTAAGTAGAACCGTATATTCTAAATTCTCATTTTTACCTAAAATATCATATTTGCTCTATTGAACCACATTTTTCCTTTCAATGTATTTATACTTGAAGTAGTATTATATAAACCCATGAATGAATGGCCCTATAGTTTAAGTCTTACAGGCTTAGTATAACCCTGTGTGTGTATGTGTGTGTGGGGTGTTATCTGCCTTAATCTAATTTGCCATTAAAAATTGGTGGGGTAATACCTTCACTATCCCCACTTTATATGTGAGGAAAGTGAGTGAGGTGCAGTGATGCTCTGGAACTTGTCCAAGGCTATGCAGCAAGCAGCCAACAACCAGGCTGACTCCATAGCCTGTGCTTTGAACTGTTGGTACTGTGCTCCAGGTCAGCAGGGACTGTCAGTGCATCAGGTACATGTTGTTAGCACTTAGCTTCCTCATTGCCCATGCAACAGATTCCCAGTGTATCTCTTCAATATATATGCTATCACTTTAATGCTTTTTAGTGTTCTCTTTGGGACTTAACGAAATTTATAATTTGAAATAAACTAATCACTAATTCTTTCCTTTTCACAGCTAAAATTATTTTTGCGTATTACTTAAAATCATTTCTACTTTTGCATACTATGTATAAGAACGATCTAACTGCTTGTCCTCAAGTGGGTCATTGGCGATATTTATGTTAAGCTATTAATGAAACAACTTTTCTGAGATATGGACAATGAGAGTAGCATGCTTTTTACAAGTAAAATGCCAGAAATAGTCAATGCCTGTTTTTAAGTTTGTCTTTGCGATATCTGAGCTGAGATAGACTCATGGTTTTAGGACTAAATAAATAGAGTGGAAGACAGTTGTGTTGGTAAGTTAGGTGTTAATGTTGTCCATGTGGATGGCTTCTTTTGCTGTTGTTGACTTTGTAAAGATAAATTGTTTAGTTGAGATCCCAATGTCATCTTAAAACCATTATTAGTAATTTTGGGGGAATAGTAATATGAACAGTATAATGGGCATTGGCAAGGAGGGAGAATGGAGAGACTGCCCGTGTTGATTGCCTCTGCTGCTCAAGAGGGGTATTTGAATGTTTAGGGGAAGTAGAAGCTAAAGTGCCTAGGTGAATGATTTTTAGTAAGCTACTCTTGTTTCGACTGAGTATGGATGGCTGCCATCCAACTGCTTGTAAGGCAGAAGAAGCAGGAAGATTTTTTTTGCCACTGGGAGGGTGCAACAGTCACTCATTTTCTGAGTCGTTTGTTTAGAAACAAACAAGATAAGGTAGTCCTTGCAGGAAATGGGTGGCTTTGATAGTTGCTTTAACTGTTTGGGAACTCTGAGACTGCAGGTTGTTGTCAATGGTAGAAAGGGATTTAACAGTCACAGAGTGTTATAGCCAGACAAGAATCTTTGAAAACCATTATAGGGCAGTGAGGTGACCCTGAGTGTAAAGTCATTTGCCGCAAAAGCCTGGTGACCTGAGTTCAATCCTGAGAACCTTGTGAAGGTGGATGGAGAGAGCTGACTACAGAGTTGGCCTCTGTCTTCTACATATGTGCAATGGCACTTGTGCTCAGGCATCATGTGCAAAACAGCAAACTAAAACTGTACGTTAGGAAGAAGAATTTGACTTTCTCTGGGGATGCCTCCCAGTGCATGAGTAATAGCTAGCCTCAAGTGGTGGCACCATCTTAGTTATGAACCTAAAAAGTTAAGTGGACTTCCCCAGAATGTGCTGAGGTCTAAACAGTCAGCTAGGTCAATACTGTCCATGGAGATAGGCAAATGTTTGATGAATGTGGCATGTAGTTCCTATGACATGACATCTTTTTTGTTCTGTGACTTCCCCTTTCCACAATTCCATCTTCTCATGTAGTAGGCTACAGTGCTTTTTTTGCATAATTTTTTATTTGAATTAGAAAGAAGATTGCTTTATATGACAATCCCAGTTCCCTCTCCCTCCCCTCTTCCCTTACCGCCACCCCCCCCCACCTAAAACCCTACCTATCACATATCCTTTCGGCTATAGTGCTTTTTAAGAGTTAATTTTTTTAGAGAAAATAAGAAGAAGAAAAACAAGCAAACCCCACCTTACTTTCTTGCAGGGACATTTGGGTGCTAGTCTAAATGTGATCCTATGTTGTTTTTTCAACCCATAAGAAGTCATTAATGTACTAGATTTTGCCTAGGCAATGCTTCTGTACCAAGAGTGACAGACCTACCCTTCACTCAGGTTGGTCAACCAGGAAATGCTGCCCTACTAGCAATCATTGTTTAGTATTAGTTGTTCAACACTTGGACTCTTCATGGTGCTCTGTGCGAATGTAATTGGGGGCAGCCCCCTCTTACCTGTTTTGAACACTGATTAATACTATACAAATGACGATGGCAACATTAATGATAGTCATGTGCAGTACACTGGTAAGAAACCATGAGCTGCGTATGGAACAGCAGAGGCTGTATTTTTAGTTCATTTCCTTAGGCAAATACAAATATTTTACTTGCGCAGTTATCTCGGGCATTCACAAGCTAGACTGCTAGTGTAAACAGTTTCAAGTCAGCATGTGCCACAGGAAGCTATTAGTTTTACATCCAGTAGACACCTTTTTAAACTCTGGAAGAGAAAATTGAAAGGGGGCTTTGATATGGGCATAGCACCACATGTGTGTATAACAGATTCAGTAGAGATTAAAAACCCGTTCATCCTCCATCAATGATAGGACTTTGGCTGAGGCTGGCTTGAACTGTGAGAACTATATACTTTATCTCATGAGACAGGGTGAGGCCTGTGTAATTCTAAGTAAGAAATGTGCTAGTAGTATGTTTCTTAGTCTTAGGATATTTGAACTTGTTTCATGACTTTAAAAATATGTATACTTTTCTGTTTTTTAATTCTATGTCATGGTAATTTTCAAATATTGTATGGGATGCTTATTTTAATGTACCTCTCTGCATATACCATCATCTTCGGCAATGGTTGGCTCATTTTCTTGTCTGTACTTCTGTTCCATCCCTCTCATGTAGTCTTTTCCTCTCCACAGTGTTCTTTCCTTCTCACCTCTTTTTGTATGTACCCCATTCATTCCCTCCTGAATTATATCAGAGATGATCTCAGATATAATACTATACACTAGTGTAAAATTGCACCCTTAATAAGTATAATGAAAGCACACCTCTCAACCATAAATAATGTGTTAGCCTACCCTTGCTGCAGGGTGTTTATTGGTCTTGTATCTTTTGGCTTGGGGCAATGGTGTGGGGATGTCATGGAATAAAAGTTTTAATTCTTTGTGGCTTCTTTGGTTGGGTAAGCTGACAGATTGGCCCATGTTAATTATAGCAAGTTAAAATATTTAGCCAAATAAACGATATTGTCACTTGTGATTTTTTTTTGTATCTATAGTAAGAGTTTTGACTTTAATTGTAAGATGTGATGTACAAAAAGAAGCACAGGTGTATATAGCCAATACTTCATTATAGTGATTTCTCCATTTTCCTAAGTCTAGGGAATGAGTCTTTGTGTGGTAAGCCCAAGAGGTGTTTGCTTTATAATTACCTAAAAAATGGAGATGGAGGCAAACATTTATATACTTGAAATGAATAGACTCAAGAAAACCCAAGTAAGGGGTTGGGACATCTAACGTAGTCTCAGAGCACAGACAGACAGACACTGCACAGTCCTAATTGCTTGTTTTTACACTATGCCTCCACAAAAGCTTCCAGAATGGAGGGTGCATCAGAATGATGCACTTAGGGCAAGGGAGGAGAGTCTGTGTTGGGTCCCACTCTCCCAGCTCAGTGTGCTTCCTATTCAGCACTGATTCTCCCAGGCTTTGGTAGAAGTGTGCTTTTCTAAAATAACCCTCTCAGATGCACTTTGATTCTTTAAAAAAAGCAATTCTGGATTTTTAGTTTCTTCTGTGTCACTGTGACCAAACACTGGAATGTAACAGCTTAAGGGAGGTAAGGTTGATCTTGACCCATGCTTTCCAAGAGAGGTTTGGAGTCCATTGTATCAGAGAAGGCATGCTGATGCAGCCCAGTCTGTGACTGTGCAGCCTGTGCTAGAGGCCTTTCCCCATTGCTGGCTGTAAAGCAGAGAGATAGAATGTAACCAGAGATATCCATTAGTCAGGCCACAGTTCCTCATGGTGCCATAGCTTCCAAAATCGCTCTATAAACTTGGGCCAAGCATTCAAAAAGGATTTGGTAGGGGCATTTCCTGTTCAAATGATGGCACCATGAAAAGGAAAAAATCCCCAAAAAACTTTCTCATAAGCACTTATCTAGTTAATGGGAAACCAGAGAAGGAGATGGCATTTCACATCAAGCCTAGATCTAGACGTTAATATCCCATTGTGACTAATAGAATCATACTCCAGGCTTGCCTGTTTCCTTCTATCAAATGCATTGGTATTCTATTGCAGAGCTCTCGGTTTGAGTTAAAGAGAAGCCCCTGATTATGTGTCCATGCTTTGTATTAATTGGCAATTTCTCATGGTTCTCCCTCACATTCACTTGCTTGCAATTGGCCCGTCTGCATTCAAGGAGATATTGCTGAAGAGGTGGTTGACAGTTTGATTCTAGCAGTTTGATTCTAGCAGTTTGATGAGGTCATTTCCTGCATATCTAGTGAATTAGTCAGCATGTAAAAAGTCTGGCTTTAGTATTCCATGCCCCATGACAGAAAATTTTAGAAAATAAGGAATTTCCCCATTAGGTGACAAACATGCTATTTCTGTTCATTCATCCAATATCAACTTTTTGAGTATGTCTGTCTTTCCTGTCTTTTTTTTTTTTTTTTTTTTTTTTGGCTTAAGATGTATAAACACAGGTTGTGAAGGTCTTAGATTTGCTGGAGCTTGGGTCTTCTTACAGATTAGCCACGTATCCTTGCAAACGTCTTCTCAGCTTTGTGTTGATTTTCCTCCGTTCTAGGCCAAGGATCAAACATTTCTTGCATTTCCTCTTTGTTTTGACTTTGCAGACTTACCTATTTTGTAAACTCTGAGGATCAAACCCAGGGCCTTGTGATTATTAGGTAAGAAATCTACACCGTTAGCTTCTCAAGATGGTGGCTGACTAACCTGGAAATGGAAACATCTTTCGGGAGGCGAACTGGGAAGACAGAACCCATTCCCTGCAAAAGACATGACTTTTTGCTTGTCCAGTTCCTGTTGTTAGATCATAGTCTTCTGCCCACATGATTAACATTGATTTTATTCATAAGACTTCCATTTTGCACCTTCATTTGTGACTTAGGAAGCCTGGTATGAATTCAGGAAATATAGTTAGTTTCTGAAGCCATTTTCTGGTTTAATTGGTCACATGTGAACTTCTAATTTGAAAGAACATTTGTAAAGAAGAAAACAAGGAACATAGATTAGGATTACAAGGAGCCAGTTAGTGATGTCTGGAACTGTTGAAGGAGTAGCTCCTCTTTGGTAGATGAACTTGATGTGAGGTAGCAGTATTGAGTAAATAGTACCCATTCATCTAAGACTTCCTTTTCCTGCTGAAACTCAACCAGGAGTTGTGGAATTCAATTGTGACTACCCCGTTGGATCATGGGATTGTCAGAGGCACAGCTTCATTCTATATGGAAATATTTGTGGCACTGTGACTGAGAGGTAGAGTTAGCTGTTGCTGGAGTTACTTTCCAGCCTGGTCCCACAGCCAATTCACCACAAATAAACACACAGATGCTATAGTAATTAAAAAACTATTTGCTGATGGCTCAGACTTCTTATTGGCTAGCTCTGTCTTAATTATTAATCCATAATTACTACTCTATGTATTTCTACATGGCCTTATCTTACCAGAGAATGCCTGGCAGTCCTATATTCCCAGTCTTTACATGGCGTCTCTCTGCAGCCCCTCTCTGCCTTCCTATCCCCAGCCTTCTCTCTGGTCGACCCACCTATGCTTTCTGCCTGGCTATTGACCAATCCATATTTTACTCATCAACCAGTAAGAGAAACATATATACAGAAAGACATTCACCATCAGTTAGCTCCCTCCTCTCAGCCATTCTCAGAGGAGGACTCCTGATTAAAAGTGCCCAGATGCAATTTATGATTCTATTAGTAGATCGTAATAACCCGTTTCTAACCACGTGCTCATACTAATCTTAATCTGCTAATTTCATGCCAATGCTTTTCTTGAATTACTAATTCTCACTGTTCAGATGGGGAAAGTGAAATACAGGCTTGACGTGATATAACAAAGCTAGTGCCTTGTTTGGGATATTTCTTCCAGCTCCATTGCTCTCACTCCCTTGTTCTCTGATCTCACATATATATTCTGTTTTATTCAGGTGGGGGGGGTAGGGAGAGAGAGATTCTGTTACCATGTGTGAGCATTGTGTATTATATGTGCATAATTATATGTGCATCTTTTAATTTTGATGTAATTTGCAAGTACAATCAAATTCCATTTGTTTTTAATATATCAATCTATTGATGAAGGGTGAAGATAAACACCGATTTTCAAATGTCTGTGTCTCTTCTGTTTGCTCACTAATTCACACCGGCTCTCTCAATATGTTCTTACTGTATGTTGTGTTCCACTCATACATGCTATTCCTATGCAGCTCCTCCCCTCTTAGTTTATATTTTCTCTGTCTTCTCTGCAGTTCCTTTACTAGGAAAGAGGACTTACCTTTCTCCTTTGCTTCATTGTACTGACTGCTTGCCCCTTTGGCAGTCACTCAGTGTCTGTGCCAAAGTAGAAACATGGATGCTTCTCTACCTCTGCTGGTTGGGAGTGTGGACTATGAAGTGCATTTACTCTTTTGCCTGATCTGGGAACTCCCCTGAGAAGCCAGTCCAGCCTTTAGGCCAGTTGCTTATCAGATCTCTTCACGAAGTGTCCATGACAGGGCTAGCACCTGGGCTTGGGGCTTCACATAGCATCGATATATACATTGCTTCTCTGTGTACTATGCTGCTGTCCTAGTTCCTGTCCCTCACTTGCATGTAACACGATTATCTTAATTGAGGTTTTGGAGAAAGTAAGCCCTGGTGATTTTCCATGTTGGCATAACTTTATTGAAATGAAAGAAAGTCATGAATTACGTTTATGTCTGGGCTTTTCTTCTACATTCTATTTGACATTGAAATTTTGAAAGTGAAAGTTGGATTTTATACTTTCCTAACATCAATTGTGAGAATCCTTGGGGAATGGAACGAATCATCCTGTATACACAATAGGGATAAATCTCAGACATCTGATATGGTAGCTACTAGTCATAGCCTTTTGAATTTTAATATATACCTAATTTATGTTAATTAAGGTAATGCACAATTTAAGACATAGTTTCACCCATTCTTTGTGTTTCAGGTTGTGAATACCATACTCAGCCAATGCCTGGGCTGTTTAGAACATTCTAGTGTTACAGAAGGTTATCTTGTCCAGTGTTGGTGAAAATGCCCCTATAAAGGGCAATGTAGGAGAAGGAGAAGTAGTGTTTAGGTGTGTCTTGCCTTCTCTAAGTTTAGTTTAACCAGTATTTGCAATATTGGTAATCAGTAAAACATTGAGATACTTCAGTTTCACTGATCATAGACAGAAATGAAACAAACAAACAAACAAACAAACAGCTGTGGTATCAGTGTGTCCCTGACACATGGAAAGACCAACACTTAGACCTGTTTTATAACAGAGAGGATTAAGAGTGCCACACAGCTCACTACCTAGAGTCTGAGAGAAACAAAGGCCACAGGTGTTTGAATGCATTGTTAGGAGTGCTGTTTCTGGAAATGTGTTCTTGTCATGTTTATACTGTTGCTGGCTTGGGATAAACTGCAGCTGTGACTCCTTTAATGTTTGGACACTTGTGATCAGAGTGTCTGAATTCTACAGTGTCATCTAACTCAAATCCAACCTGAGTCTGAAAAACACAAACTTCACTATTACAATAAAAAGTTCAACAAAGTAGAATGTAAATGAATGCTGTTATCCTTTTGATTGTTTGTTATTATATGGAATCAGAAGGTGTGGTTGATATGCTCTGGTATTTATTTTCATAAGAATGTCTTTGCTTGAAGTTTTGACAGGAATGCCAGGGCAGTATTTCCCCTTTTGGGGGCAGACAAGAAGTGAACATAGTTGAATTTCATTTCCAGAGCACTTGGCTTTATCTCCATTCATTGGCACCTAGGATCTGGTGTTTGGGTTGTGACTAAGATCAGTGGGTGGGGGTTACTATGAGAAATTCCACAGGGAATAAGCTGATGTTGGGTGCAAAAAGCTCACATGTCCTACTTAAGGCTGTGTGAAATAAACTAGACCCTCCTAATGAGGTGGCCCCAGAGACTGGATTTAATCCTCTGGTGTGACTGCTTTCACAAGGCTTTTCAAGAGCCTAAGCACCATAAAACACCACCACAAAAGCCTTAGTTCCCAAGAATGTGTGTGTCGGCTCATGTCAAGAGCTCTTAGCATGGAACAATGAGCCTAAAGCCATAATCTAATAAGCAAACAGATAATCCAGTTCAGGTTTGTCTAGGTAATATAATGTCTCTATCAAACTATTTCCTGCACCTTTAGCTCTATTCAGAAGGAGAGAGTTCTGCGTGGGAATGTGAGTGTTTTCTTAGGAGGAGGATGTGGCTCTCTTGACTGCCTAGCTTGTTTTTCTCTTCTGGGTAAGTCTAGTTCTCGGTGGGAATTTTCCATCTTGGTAATTTGGTATTTTACTTGGGTTTTATTGTGAAGGATGGAAATGTGTACACCTTAATTTCAGGTGTATTGTTGCATCACCTCTAGCTCCTTTGCTGTTGGCCGGGTCAGCCAGTACACGCCTGTCTCCATGCCTTTCTTTCTACCTAGCAAACCTTTCTGTAACCACTAAGCATGAAGACTAAGCTGTTTCCATGAAGCCAGTTCAGGGATTCCTGGGGGAATTTCCAAAGGTCCAAAGTCCTCTTTACTCTCTTGAGACAATTGAGGTGTGTGTGGACAGTGATGCCAGTAGGCAGGACATCCGTTTGGAGAAAACCACTGGAAACTTAATTTTCAATATGGCTGGGAGGTTGGGCATGCCGGGGTCAGTCACCGGCAGTGCACATTACTGGTTGCCATTTGCCTGATCTTGCCTAGCGAATTATGTTTTATGTAAACGCTCAGTGATTGCCTTCTTGCAGTTAGGCTAACTGCCCTGCCCTAACATCAGGGGCTATTTTCTGGCTACTCCATTGAAAACAAGTCTGAGTCTCTGCTGTTAATTGGCCTTGGTGTTTTGAGTCATGGAGTTATAAACCATTGGTGTTGAAAGGGCCTTTAGCAGCTATTAAGGAAGTTTGTTGCACTTAAAGAGCTGTAATCTGCATCACAATATTCCCCTCAGTAGCCTCCTCCTCCCAACTTGAATCTTCCAGTTATTTGGCACTGCTCACTTTCTCAAGCCAGCTACTTTCTAGTTCCCTTTCACTGTCAGTGATCAGGACCTTAACAAATGCTGTTACACTGTATTGGTATGTTATTGCCAATGTTTCTGTGAAAGTCTATATACTTTTCCAAACAGGCCTTTAATACTTCCAGCTGTATCACAACAATAGCACAGGCTCATATCTATGCATTTCCTAGTATCAGGTGTGTGCATTTCTGAAGAGGTAGGTACAGTTACAGTCCCTTTTCATCATTTCATGTATTTGCTGGGTATAGTTCTGCCTGCCATTCATTCTTATCTTCTGCTTACAAGCCTGGAAGTAACTCGCTGGTCCCTGGCTCTGGTATGGACCCTCCTACTCTGGGGAAGCCTCACATTTTTTTTTTTTTTTTGGAAGCTTATTCTTTTTAAATCGATGCAATGGTGTAAAGAAAAGCAGCCCGCAGGTAGAGTCAAGAACTGGCTTAGCTGAAAAATGTAATTTTGCTTCCTGAAATGTATTCCTCAGTTTAGCATCTGACATGGACTTTCCCTAAATTTTGTAGCAAGGTTATAGATGCACAGAGAGAAGAACAACGTGTGACAGACAAAATAAAATGTTTAAGTAATATCTAATTTTAGCAAAATATCCTTAGGAAGGACTGTGAGCTTCAGCTACTCCATGTCGCGGCTGAAGGACACTCACACTGCATTGAGGAATTGTACCTGTCACAGTTTTTTTTTTTTTTTTTTCTCCTCACTTTTTACAGGCCACTCCTTCATGGCCCTCTGTGGCAGGTGAGATGGTTGCTTGGAGGATGCCAGGTCCTGATCACTAGGTTGGTTACATGGCAAAGGAGAATTCATAATTTAAATGGAGTTCAGGGGGTTAAGCAGTCTGTGGGTTGAGCCTAGTATTCACAGGAATTTCCATGGAAGTCAGTACAGGACAAAGAAGAGGGTTTGGAGTGATACACTGGGAGAGAAAATCTAATGGCTATTTGCTAACTTTGAAGATGGAGGAAGGGGGGGCATATAACAAGGAATGAGGGCTACTTCTAGAAGCTGGGTATGGTGGGACAATTGGTTCTCTGCAGAAATTCCATAAAGTAAAGCAGTTCTGTAGATACTTTGATTTTAATCCACTGGTATACATGATAGACCTTTGTTTATAAAGCAATAATATCAGAAACCTATATTATTTTAAACTTTGAAGTGGTGATTTGCTATAGAAACAATGGAAAACTACCAGAGGCAACATTACATTGAATTTGCTTTATTAGATTATTTGTTTGCTTCCTTCTCCTTTTTGGAAAAGGAATTTCTCAAGTCCTACTATGTCTTAAACCAGTTATCTAAACACAATTCCATCTGAAAGGGACATAAAATCCCCTGATAGATACTAGGAAGAATTAGTGTTTACCCAGTTTGTGTGTGAAGAATGTCTGGTACAACCTAAGATATCTTGCTTTGAATTTTTTTGTTTTGACTTTTTGATAATAAGTCTGCCCTTAGTAAATCTAAATTTTCTTTTGTATAAAATGAGCTTGTGGACAAAATCAAGGTCAGCAAGCTTTTTTATTATTTATTTGATTTAGAAACGAGATTGTTTTACATGTCAATCCCAGTTCCCTCTCCATCCCCTCCTCCCCTACCACCTCCCCAACTAAAACCCTACCTATTAGGTAACTCTTTCTGCTCCCCAGGGAGGGTGAGACCTTCCATAGAGGGGCATCAGAGTCTGTTGTATCCTTTGGGATAGGCCCAAGGCTCAGGAAGTATCCCTCTATGTGGTATGGGCTTCCAAAGTCCACACCTATGGTAGGGATAAGTACTGATCTACTACAGGAGGCCCCAAAGATTTCTGAGGTCTCCTCACTGATGCCCATGTTCCTGGGGTCTGGATAGGTCCTGTGATGGTTTCCCAGCTATCAGTCTGAGGACCAAGAGCTCTCCCTTGTTCAGGTCAGCTGTTTCTATGGGTTTCACCAGCCTGGTATGGACCCCTTTGCTCTTCACTCCTCCTTTTCTGTAACTGGATTCCAGTTCATTTCAGTGATTAGTTGTGGGTGTCTGCTTCTACTTCCACCAGCTGCTGGATGAAGGCAGCAAGCTTTTCTGTAAGTTCTAACAGTCACAGTATGTAGGCTTTTATGGGTATGTGGCATTTTCTATACTCAGTTTTGACATTGGAATGAGAAAGTCACCATAGATAATAAGTAATTGAATGGTTGTGGCTGTGTTCCAATAAAGCTTTATTTGTAAAAGCAGAATGTGGGCATTTGTCCATTTAGAAATTGCGTCTGCACCTTAAGTTGTTGAACTTTTTTATTCTGTTCTAATTTCCTTCTAACCTGATTCTTTGGTAGGTTTATAATGTTGTATAAGGCCCATTAAGTTGAGGACGTGTCAGTAGGACTTCATATGGTCTCAACTGACAGGGTGAATCGTTTTGTAAGAAGCCCTGTAATATTTGCAGACGTAAGTGCCAGGAAGGGAACTGCTACCATGTCCTTGGCAAATGGATCTGGGACAAATGCTCTTAAAGCGGAAACACGGGGAGACCCTTGAATGCCAAGGCTGAGCTCACTGAACTTGAGACTCTGAGAGCTGCAGTTACTGTTGGAAGAACACAAGGGTGCAATAAATCCGCTGTGCTAAGGAATGATAGACCTTTCGAGGCCACTGGCCAAATGAAGTAAAAGGAAGGAAGGCATTCCTCACTCAGCTAAATTATGGCTTTGGGCTAGTGGAACTAGTCTGCTAAAATAGCAAGGTGCCTGAACTTTGATGTCCCAAATACGTCATCAAACATTACTTGGAATCATCTTCCATCACAGCACCTTAGAGTTTGAGTGAACAATGTGAAGTGAATGAAATGTAAGGAGTGACTTCCTAAGGTCAAAAGTTGCTTTTTCAGGGAATTTCTTAAGTATTGAAGTCATTATCTTGACAACTGGATGACATCATCCATTAGATTTTGGACTTCTTTTAAAGTTTTTACTGGATGCAAGACTTGACCATGTTTAGATGTTGGGGTAGGGTTTATAGAGCAACATGGGGTGGAAGATCCAGTTTAGAGTTTGCAAAGAACATTGGGCAAGCCAGGTGGTGGATGGCCCATGCCTTTAATCCCAGCACCCGGGAGGCAGAGGCAGTAGGATCTCAGTGAGTTCCAGGCCAGCCTGGTTAACAGAGTGAGTTCCAGGACAGGCTCCAAAGCTACACTGAGCAACCCTGTCTTGGAAAAAAACACACAATAAAGGACATCTGCTTGGTCAATGATTTGGTTTGTGTTTTGGTTTGGCTGATTTATTTGATTTTGAGGGCAGACCTGTTCTCTTCATGTGTAAGTCACATTTCCTTGTTATGTCTTGCAAACTGTTTAAGAACAGTTTGACCATTGGAAACTGTTGGAAAACAAGTTGCCTGGTGACTCTTACCCAGGCCCAGGGGAATGCAGGGTTGACTGTTACAGAAAAGTTTTCAGATGTGGACATTCTGAAGAGAACTAAGCTATCAGCAGTGAGTTCTTCATCTGGCTGCCTATAGTCTTACATTTTTTTTTCCCTTATCTCTTCTACTTTGCTCTTGAGTCTGTGGAACCACAGTAAACTAAGGGCCATCCATGTTGAGCTTAGCATATTTAATTGAATTTTTTATGTTTGAGTCCCTAAATGTTCTTGAAGAAAGGATTGATTGTTAAGTTACATAAAAATGTTCTCTCTCTCTCTCTCTCTCTCTCTCTCTCTCTCTCTCTCTCTCTCTCTCTCTCTCTCTCTCTCTGTGTGTGTGTGTGTGTGTGTGTGTGTGTGTGTAATACAAGTTTTAAAGGCAGTCCAACCCTAGGTCATATCTAAGACATGCACTGTTACATTTTCCAAAGGAGTGTAGACTTAGGATTTCATGATGTGCCCATGTTTCTGTACCTATTAAGTGATTTGCCCATGACCTATCCTACTGTTGCAGAGCTGCTTCTGTTCTGTGTCTAAGTCCCCACATACTGGGGTAGGTAAGGGAACTTCTTTTGTAAAGCTGTCTCATGGCCTCTTCTTTTGGGTCTCTTTTTTAGTTTTCACATTTTCTTTCTTTTTCCCTCATCTGCACCTTCTCTTTCTCCCTTTGGATAGAACATTGATTTGCATTCCTATAAGAAAACAACAGATGAGGAAGCTAGGTCAGGATTGCTTGGAAAGTCTGATATAGGAAAGCATGGGTGTGCCAACTTAATCTCAGGGAAACCCCATGGCTCCACACTCTTCTGTGGCAGGTCTAAATTCTCAGAGCAGGCCTTTCATAGAGTCAAGCACCAGCATTCTCTCCCACACCTTACCCTCTGCCTTCTCTTCTTTTTGTCTTGTCTCTCTGCCCCCCCCCCCACACACATACACTGACACATTGACACAGATTTTTAGACCAGTAGCTATGCACTTTTTTAAAGGTATTTCTTTTAGCACTAACTTAGGTGGCTGATACCCAACTTGGGGGAAAAAAAAATCCATGTACACAATGTGTACACTCAGCAAACAACATTTCCAGCACTTCTTAATCAGTTCTATAAGCCACTGGAAGAGATGCCACCGAAATAGAATATGAAGCTTGTATGTTCGCTGCCATGAAAGATGGCACAGTGCAGTGGGGCCAATGCTTCGTTATTATTTTTCGTATAGCACTCATGGTAAATGCTGTAGATGTGTTGTGGGGAGTTAGTAATAAGAGAGTGTCTTTGCGATAGCTAACTATATCCAAAACAAAAACCGGGTAGATTATGTGTTTCTGATAGTAAGGTATGAATGAGCAAGTCCTTGGAGTCTGGAAACAAAAGACTCAATTGTGCAGACTACCAAAGTGGCATTCGACTGAGTTAAGGAAGAAGCCGGTCCTACTCAATATTGCTACAAAAATTTAAAAGCATCTAGGAAAATACTTAAGCAAGAAAATGTATGATCTGTATAATGAAAATCATGAAACTTTAATGAAAGAAATTCATAGGGACTTACAAAATGGAAACATATGTTTATATGTTGGAGAATTAGTATTGTCAGAATGACTATGGCAACTCAGTCGTCTGCAAATCTAGTATAATTCCCATCAAAATAAAAATGACAGTCTTAAAAAAATAGATCAGAAGACTGAATTTTATGTGTAACTACAAATATCCAAAATAGCAAAACACTCCCAAAGAATCACCAGAGGAGGAGGCATACAGTGGCTGACTTCAAAACTTACTACCAGGCTGTGGTGACCCCAATGGCAGGGGTACCACCAGCAGAAATCCCTATTATATAGGGCAAGGGAATGGAAGAGAGAGCCCAGCAAGTACTCTAAATGTGTAGAACCCACCCATTCTTGTCGCAACCATGGAGCACATTCATTGGAGAAAAGACATAGTCCTCAGTAAATGGTGCTGAGAAAAATGGGTTTGTGTGTGTTCGTAGGAAACTAGATCAGTGTTTCTCACTATATATTAAAAAAAAAATCAGGTAAAATTGGGCCAAAGACCTAAATATGTAATTTAAAACTGTGAAACTACTAGAGAAACATATGGGAAACAATTCAACACATAAGTGTAAACAAAGTTTTTCATTGTAGTTGTCAATGAAACTCCCAAGGCAAAGGCAACAAAAGTATAACTGAAAAGATGAGATAATCTCAAAATCAAGAAAGGATGTACAACAAAGAACAACCCATGAAGAGCGAGACACCCAAAGGAATGAGAAAAAAATCATTACAGCTGTTTATCTGTGAAGAGATTGATATCTAGAATACATAACATTTCAGGAGAAAGATAGGAATAACCCACTAAAAAGATAAAAAAGGTGACGTATTTCTGAAAAGAAGATGAGCAAATGGTCAACAAATATACAGAATAATTTCTAGCATCACTCTTCACTAGGGAAATAAAATCCCAAACAACAGTGAGCAATCATTAAAATGGTTATTACAGATGAGCAGTAATGGAGGATGGTTAGCATATAGCAAAGCACAAATTTTGCATAGTGTTACTTGGAGTGCAAATTCATACACTAATTGAGGAAGACCATGCTATGATTTCCTTAAACTAAAAAGTGACCCAGAGATCTCATTAGTGAATATATAACCAAAGATAATGAAATTGTTAAATCAAGGAGATACCTGTACTCATATATTTAAAAGAGCATATTTGACAATATATGAGATACAGACTCAACCAAGGAGTTTGTCAGTGGATGAATGGGGAGGGGTGATGCAGAATGCATGCAAGAAGGAAACCCCATTGTTTGTTACAATATGATTGGAAGTTATGCTCAGCAAAGAGATGGAAGAAGGCAAATACAATACATGCTTACTCATTTGCAACAACTAAAATAAATGTGACTCATGGAAGAAGACGATGGGATGAGGTCACTAGAGAATGGGAAGGGTCCTGGAGAGAGGGAAAGTGGATAGCTAAGGCTCATCAAAGTATAGCTAAGAAGATGACTTTACATCTTAGTTAGTGCTTTACAGCATTGTAGCCTTGAAGTCTCCAGTGATCTTTGCTGTATTTCAAAATAATTAGGTCCAGAAGTTCTCAGCACATAGGAAGGGTTTAGGTTTGAGGAGATGGAACTGATAATTACCCTGACTTGGTCATTTACATTTATGTACACATGGTTATTGTGTACCTATGAATATACACTAATGTGCATCAACCAAAAGAAGTTTGTAGAGAACTTACGACTTCCAAAGAAACTGTTCCCATCTAAAACATGCTAACTGGCCAGTAGATTTGGGGTATCTTTAAAGAAGGTTCATCTAGCTACAGGAATCCTTGTATCTTGAATGTGATCTTGTCAAATCTTGGGGAACCCCAACCAAATCGTCTCACAAGCTTCTACTATTTCCTCAAGCCTGATTGCCATAGGATCTGGATCTATCAGCTACAAGTCTAGGGCTTGTGTCTGCACTGACCATTCTAGCCACTGGAGGATATGTTTTCCTTTTGTAAGCACCAGCTTGTTTTTATTACTATAGTTTTGTGCAAAGTTGGGAAGTCTAAAAGTAGAGTACTTTTAGGATTGTGTTGGTTATGTAGGGCACCATTAGGAAACTTCGATTTGGCAATGTGTAGATGGTATTTTGGAAAGAGCCATCTTGGGAAGAATGGAAACCATTTGGTCCATTTCTTTAGTTTAAATATGAGGTAACTATTCATTAAGTATAATGTTTACATGGCAGCAGGCCTGAAATATAGTGACTAAATAAAAAAAAAAAAACCATTGAAGGTAATTTAATGTGGCTTTCTTGTATTCAGAGCAGATGGCTAGGGAAGAAATTAGGCATTTTCAGTCTTTGTGATGGGGAGAAATTGAGGTGAAATAAACAGAAAAAGAGAGGATATAGAATGAGGTCAGCAGGTCTGTGGGTAGCATATCTAAGTCAGGTTTTGAGTACTGAGCTATTGATTTAGTCGGTGGTGCTCAGCTGATCCAGTGATTAGAAATATGGAACGGGATTAATGAGCTCCATGATAACAAGTCTGTGTTGCTTGGAAATGGCATATGCATTTAGGTTTCTTTTTTATGGTGCATTTATGGTTACCATGGTGGCAGTGAGGCAATCAGAGGAAAATGGCTTGGGAGACTGACAGAAGTGACCTGGTTAAAGACAGCTTCAGGCACCTTCTGCAGCCTAGTGTGGCTCAGAGAAATGGTGCTGGATGGTTGTTGACATGTGTTTGATTTTTGAAGTGACTGTTCTTACTAGGGTTGGAAATCCTCTGCCTTCATCTCACAGAGCCTAATGTTCCTGTTCTCCAGCTGAGAGAGACTAATTCACCATCTTGTGTTGTAAACACTCACTCATTTTAACTGATTACACCTCCAATGATTCTCAAATCACTAAAATTACTAATTGCTATTCCTTACACATCAAAGAGTGAATCCTGAATAATTAACCCCAAATAAAATTAGATGAATTGGCCCTTTTAATTAGAGTCCCTGCTGCTGTTTGTTCTGAGCTTCCTTTTCTTACTGTTAAGAGACTTTTAGAATGATTAAAACTGTTTAAGACTTAAACAGCCAGTGACCTTTTAATACAATATAAATCCATGGAAGCAATATTTCAGCTAGCAGGTGGTGAAGTAAATTTTTAGAGCAAGTACCTGTCAGCTCCAGTATTCCTGTGGGGGGAAATGCATGCCAAAAAACAACCACCTTGAAATGAAATGAGTGTCTCTATTTGATTATTTTTATAGCATTTATGCATTTGCTAAGCTTCAGGCTTGATGAAATAAATGGCAGGGTTGAAGGAGAGTGAGTAATGGCTGGCATCATTTTATATAAATAGTAACAAGAACTTCTCAGCAAGAAGAGCTTGAAGTGCATAAAAGATGAAGACTGGAGAAATAGCAGAAGGCTCCTAGCCATGTAAGATTTTCCTGAAGCTGAGGAAGGAACAACAACATGGAGAAATGGAGCTCTGTGGGCTTTCTCTGACTGTGGTTATGGAGTGTGAATGACCAGCCTATCCATGCTGCACTCAGGCTGCATTTTGTTGAAGATCTTGCCCATATTCCTCCCATCTACTCAGAGCACCCTCCAGTGGTCTTCAGCTTTCAGGAGTTGTAAGACAGGTTGTTTCTTTACAGTTCCCCCAGAAATCTCAGTTCCTCACCCCAAATCCACCATGAACCATTTTATTTTCCCCTCTTATTGTTTATGCATTCATGACTATATATACATATATATATATGTATATATGTGTATATATATATATATATATATATATATATATATATCATATACTTTCTTCATATTTTCCTCATTATCCTCGTATCTTCCTCTTACTCCCCAAGCCCTTTCTTCCCAACAAGCCCTTCTCTTTTTATGTTATTTTTGTGTGTATATATGACCCAGTGCATTTCATTAAGGCTTCTTGCTTGGACCTAGGTATGGATTGTTAACTAAATTGTAAGGGCAATTTAGTGGGTACACTGAGGAACATGACTCCCCCTCTTCAGTAATGAAAACAGGTTGATATTGTCATAAAAACAAACACATGGACCAATGGAATTGATTGAAGACATTAATCCACACACCTATGAAAATCTGATTTTTGACAAAGAAGCCAAAACTGTGCAATGGAAATAAAAAAACATCTTCAACAAATGGTACTGACATAACTGGATGTCAACATGTAGAAGATTGCAAATAAATCTATATGTGTGGCCATACACAAAACTCAAGCCTAAGTGGATCAACGACCTCAACTTAAATCCAGGTATACTGAACCTGAACGAAGAGAAAGTGGGAAGTAGCCTTGGATGCACTGGCACAGGAGACCACTTCCTAAATATAACACCAGTAGCACAGACTCTGAGAGCAACCATCAACTAATGGGACCTCCTGAAACTGGAAAGCTTCTGTAAGGCACATAAGACATGGATCATTATAAATATGAATTTTGAGCTAAGGAGAGGGCCTGGGCCAACCCCTTGTGTCTAGGCTCAGGGAATATCCCTTCATGTGGGATGGGCTCTTAAAGTCTATTCCTATGGTAGTGATAAGTACTGATCTACTATAAGAAGCCCCATAGATTTCCAAGGTCTCCTCACTGACACCCACATTCAGGGGGTCTGGATCAATCCCATGCTGGTTTCCCAGCTATCAGTCTGGGGACCAAGAGCTCTCCCTTGTTCAGGTCAGCTGTTTCTGTGGGTTTCACCAGCCTGGTATGGACCCCTTTGCTCATCAGTCCTCCTTCTCTGCATCTGGATTTCAGTTGAGTTCAAGGTTTAGCTGTGGATGTCTGCTTCTACTTCCACCAGCTGCTGAATGAAGGCTATATAATGGCATATGAATTAGTCATCAATCTTATTATCAGGAGAGGGCATTTAAGGTAGCCTCTCCTCTGTTGCTTAGAATGTTAGTTGGTATCATCTTTGTATTTCTCCAGACATTTCCCTAGTGCCTGATTTCTCTTTGAACTTATAATGTCTCCCTCTATTATATTATCTCTTATCTTGCTTTCTTCTGTTCTTCCCCCAACTAAACCTCCCTGTCCCATCATGTCCTCATCACCCCTCCTCTTGTCCCCTTCTCATTCTCCTAGTTCCCTCTCCCCTCCCCTCCATGCTCCCAATTTGCTCAGGAGATCTTGCCCCTTTCCCCTTCACCAAGGGACCACGTATGTCTCTCTTAGGGTCCTCCGTGTTTACCAGCCTCTCCGGCAGTCTGGGCTGCAGGCTGGCAATCTTTTACTCTATGTCTAAAATCCACATATGAGTGAGTACATACAATGGCTGTCTTTTTGTGACTGGGTTACCTCGCTTAGAATGGTTTCTTCTAGTTCCATCCATTTGCCTGAAAATTTGAAGATTCCATTGCCTTTTTTTTCCTGGCTGAGTAGTACTCCATTGTGTAAATGTACCACATGTTTTCTATCCATTTTGCAGTTGAGGGGCATCTAGGTTGTTTTCAGGTTCTGGCTATTACAAATAATGCTGCTATGAATATAGTTGAACTGATGTCCTTGTTGTAGGAATGTGCTTCTTTTGGGTATTTTTAGTCTTAATTTTATTCAGAATTAGGTTTCATTTTTTCCCTATGAACAACGTAAGCTAGTTGTTCATAGTGATCAATGATGCTTAACTGGGAATTCACATCAGAATCTCCCAGGAAGCTTTTCAGAATATTTGTGCTTGGCTCCCAATTCAAAGATTCTGTTTTAAGAATTCTAGAGTGGTACCTTCTATTCTATGTGGTAGATGGCAATCTGTGGGAGATTCCAATGCTTATTAACTCATTAATGTATTCATATTCTTAGAACCAAAGCAGTAATATTGTGTGTATTAGTTAGGTTTCTGTTGTTTTGATAAAAACATCATGGGAAATAAGTGGTTTATTCCATTTTATACCATTATATCAGAGTCCATCACTGCAGGAAGTCAGGGCAATAACTCAAGCAAGGAAGGAACCTGGAGGCAGAACTGATGCTACTGACTGGCTTATATCTCCTGGCTCTCTCAGGTTGCTTTCTTATATACCCCATGACAACATGCCCCGGGATAGTACCATCTGTAGTAGGCTCACTCCCTCTCTCCCACAGTCACTCATGAATTAAGAAATTGTTCCACATTCATGCCTTTAGGAAAATCTTATGGGCACATTTTTTTTTTCAGTTGAAGTTCCCTCTTCCCAGGTAACTCTGTCTTATGTCCAGCTGGCAAAAAAGAAACACAAAAAAACAAAAAAAAAAAAAAAAACAACCTGTGGGCACAGTGGGAGAAGTTGAAGAGGGATGAAGAGAAGCTAAATATTGGAGGATGAGGAAGAACTGAAGGCAGGCACATAAGAGGAGTTGTTACAAAGGAGGGCATGAAGCTAATTTTCTAGTTCTAACTCTGTCATGAAATTTTCCTTTTTGGTCGTGTATAAGTATATAACATATATTCAGTAGTAGAAGTATAAAATCGAGTGTGAAGCTCTACTGCTTCTACTTTGTATGCCTAACTGCATAGAACTTCCTTCAACTATATAGTCTGGGTGTGGTAAATGTTGATGTGTGGTGATTTTTCTTTGTTACTCTTTGTAAAGTTTAAAATAAAAAAATAAATAATAAAATGTAAAAGTCACATTGTTTCTTCATCCCTAGCACTGCTCTTTGGGAATTTTGTATCTCCTCCTTTCCCCTTTTTCCTGTTCCATCACCATCTCTACCTTATGGAAATGACATTCCATTCCCAGAAATTCCTGGAGCATTTTGGAGAACTTTCCAGATACCTACTGATAATAAATTTTTGTGAAAGTCTATCCTCAGGTTTTTGATTAGTGAAAAAAAATCCAGTGCAGTGAGGATAGTTGCAACCCTTCTGGATGTTGAAATACCTCTAGACCAGATGTTAATTTAGGGTTCAGGACTCTGTCATTACACTTGGCAGACAGACTCTCAGTAATTTAAATTGAAAACAATCAAGAAGAAGTAAATCAATGACTGCAACAGCAGCAGGAAAACAAAACTTGACAGGTCCTTTGAGGTCTGCACCACTCCCTGCCTGGCTGCCAGGGCAACATAAGACCTCTGATCCACTGATAGTCCAATAGGTAGAGGCTTGGCTGTATTTCATATCAGCAGTTGGAATGGTCAAAACTTGACTATAGCAAAATTACATGTGTTCATTCACAGTTCCTTTGGGTTTATATTTAATTTATATTTGCTAATTTCTGTATACAGTACAGGGAACACATACTCAGTAAATAGTAATAATCTGATGATAAATTATTCAAAAAACAGAAAGCAGGCCCTTAGCCATCCCCTGCCTAGTCTAGTAGCGAAAACCAATAGACAGGCAGTTAAACTAGGAGCAGAATTTGTACTGTGGTGCTTCTCCATACATTGTCATTGGTGATGAGGATGACCATCCACAGTCAGAATCAACAGAGATAAACTGGGTTCAGTTACCCCATGCATTGTGTTGAGAAAGCACCCCCTCAGACGCTATGGCTGCCTTAGAATGGAAGGGAACCTTCTGTCTTGGGTGGGCACTGCTGGGGTGGCCTGTCACTGCAAATGGGATAGTTGGGGGACTCTTTTAGCCTACTAGTATTCACTTTCCAGCTTCTTTTCTGAGTTGTAAATTAAGATTTTTTCCCCTCGTTTAATATTGAGTTGATTTTTTTAAACCATATCATTTTAAAATTTTTGTTTCACTTTTTTTCAAACTGAGAATTTCATATTTTAGTATTGGGGCTGAGGGTGTCTCAGTAACTGATGGAAGACTCTTCCAACCCATTGTGCTGCTTATTTTTATTGCCCACATTTTAAAGTCAAAATATGTAGATGTGGTTTGTTGTTTGGATAGCAAGTAATTTTGTCAGACAAGTGACACTTGATAAATTCAAAAGTGCATTTGGTTCTAGTCCATTCTTCAGAACCTAATTCTCCCTCACTTTTTGTGTTTTGTGGAATCCATTCCGTGTTTTCGACTGAGAAAATGAATCTTTTTCAACATATTGAAACTGCTATGTGATAGAGAAGTATAATATGCTCAGTTAGATTTAGCACACTGGTGTTCACCTCTGCACAGAGATTTTTATCTGTAATTTAAACAAGAGAACTGCTAAAGACAGTGAAGTCCCAGAAATTGAGTATTAGCTAAATATGGAGTGAGACGGTCCAATTTACAAGTGGAGGGACGTCATCCTCTTTAAAGATAATAAGTCTCCTTGCTTTTAATTTGAGAATCTCAAAGAGCATTTCAAGCTCAGTTATTTAGAAAGATGACAGCACATTAAATTTTAGCTTGGGTAAATATAGTGATGCATTAAAATTAAACTCTGGGTTTGAGTAGAGTCTGCGATTCATTTCAAAGCATCTTCCTTCTAATTCTGGAAAAAAAAAGCAAGATTACAATTCATATTTATTGTATAGAATTAAGTGAAAAGGAGAGGGAATACAAAACAACATTTGTTATGCCATAAGCTCTGGGCAACCTCTATTTGCAGATAGCCCTGTAGAAAATGAGTACCGTGCTATAAGCACATTGAGGAGCCTGCCCTTCTTCTCCTCCACTTGGTAGCATACTCGTTCTTCCTATCCTGCCCCCAGATAGTCCATGACTCACTCTGTTACTCCATTTAAGTTTTTTCCTAAATGCCACTTTGGTGAGGCATTTCTCAACCCTGTTCTTTCAAACTGCTGCATCCTACCACCATCCCACCAATTCCCCTTACTTACTTACTCTGTACCTCTTTAGCATTTTCATAGCTACTTGACATCCGGCTCACAGTAGCTGTTTGACTCCCGAGTATCCCTTTTTTCTTAATACACTGTAAGTTCTATGGAGGCAACATTTTCCATTTGTTTTCTGAGTTTAATTTGTCTGTACCTTTACACTCTAGGGTCTACTACAGCGGTTCTCAACCTGGGCCTTGAATGACTCTTTCTCAGGGATTACAGATCACATATCCTGTATACCAGATATTTATATTACAATTCATAATAGTAGTAAAATTACAGTTATGAAGTAGCAATGAAAATAATCTATGGTTGGGGGTCCACAACTCCATGCGGAACTGTATTAAAGGGTTATAGCATATTAGGTGGGTTGAGAAGCACTGCTTTGGAGTAATGCCTGGTGTACAGAGGGCAGACTGGATAAATAGATGACAGAGCAAATGACCGCCATCACCTTGATGGCTCTGGTGCTTTCCAGTGTGTGATTGACTTCAGGTTCTTTGTAAGCAGTGCTGTCCTGATGAGCCCTCTGATGCTTTTCTCTATATTGCATTGTTTTGAAGATTCAAACTGAACTTAGTTGCATGCTGTTTTTGTTACTGTGTCACAGGGTAAATTGGATGTGAATATCCCTGAACTAAGGCCTGTAAATATTATTGAGGATTTGACACCCTTTGGGATGTATTTTAAAGGAAGGTTTTAGCTAGTATTATTTCTCTTCCTGGTAGGAACACATACCAATCTTTATGTTCTTATGAATACTATGTTTCATCAGTATTTTAACACACACACACACACACACACACACACACACACACACACACTATATATATATATATATATATATATATATATATATATATATATTCTAATTGATGGGTGGTAGTTCTAGAAGCTTATGTAATCGTGTCAAATGTGAATTTTTGATACATACATTTGTGTAAGTAAGAGTGAAACAGGCTAATTGGCATATTTTCATCTCAGACATATTTTTCATTAGTAATTTTAACCTTAGAATTTTCCTGAAATTAACATTTTCTATTAAGGAATTGAGTACCATAAAAATTAGTGATTTACTTAAGAAAATGAAGATGGAAAAAGGATCAAAGATTAGCATTCTACTGCCTTGTCATGTTTATCTAATAGCCCAAATGTAATTTTGCCCAGATGGCAACTGAAAACATTTCAGTCCTTGTCAAATACCTTCTTATCAACAGCAGAGGTTGTTTCCCTGGTAGAGGTGGTATTGCTATTTCCCTGAAGATGAAGACAGACAATCATGAATGCCCATGATCTACGTTGATAGTGAGCTCTTCCTGATAGTTCTCAAAGGGGTTGTATCCCAAGAACAGGAGTCCAGACACTGCTTATTAAGGGCTTCATGAGAGCTCAGCCTTTCTATGTGTCTGTGGGTGTGCGTAGATGATCTGCAGACTTCTCTTCCTACCTCCTCTGCATGTAACCTCATTTTAGGAGCTACCACACTTGCTGAGCACCACAAGACATGGTGTGTTCTGTCCTTTGGACTTTAGAAGAATGTTTCAGCAACTACTGTCCAGTCCATCCCAGAAACCAGATACTGTATCCATCTGAAAGGAGATTCAGCAAGCACTGTCATGGATGCTTCTTTCTAGGACTGAGATCCAGTGGTCCACACAGGGAGCTAAGGAAGGATGGGCACAAGTTCAAGCTCATGTTAGAGACTATGTCCCAAAAAAGAGGGAGGGAGAGAAGGAAAACAGATTCACACAGGAGGGTCTGGATTCACCTGTTTGGCAACCTACCCCTTTCAGACAAAAGACAGATTCTGGGAAAAGCATGTGAAAAATCTTCATCTCCAGTAGAAGCTATACTTTCATATTTTTAGTCATGACAGAGGAGTCCCCAGGTTGAGAAGACGGAGACAGTGATTCCTTGAAGGAGACAAATCCTATTTTTCTCTTTGCTTGCCATGTCGTTGCCCTTCCTGATGGTTTAAAAGTACTGCTCAGCTAAATATTTGGTAATGAACTAGGTTCTACATCTACCTGGTGATCACGAGTCATGCCTCCCCGAGATAACTCTCCCTCTGCCCTCAGATGGATGCTGAGCCACTGTCATTATGGCATTCAAAGTTGCTTCCCGTCTCTTTAAAGATGGTGGGTGCCAAACTTGAAACAAACTTTATAGAGTCCTTTGAGAGGAAAGGGCAAGAGGCTGGGTGCCCCTTCTCCCAGTTTGAAGCAAGAGGAAAAATTATAAATGAATACAACAGCAACACGTAAACACTTTCCTCGCACTATGTTGCACAGTTCAGCTTGTTAAAGGCAACTCCTCATTTTCCTCCTCTAAGGAACACATCATCAAGCTTCTCCATGCTAATACAAATTCTGCATGCTTACCATGTGTATAGCATTGAGTATGTTTGTCTATTGGATATTTGTCTGTACATCAGAATTGTTGTCATTCTTAGACTTATTTAAAAAACTTGTCCAAGTTCTTCTTTCTAGATATTGAAGCTTATGCATTCTCCCAGCCAGTGCATCCCTGATCCTTAGCATTTGCCCTCCCGAGCCCCGCCCCCTTGCCAGATTAGCATGACACTTACTAGTTCTTACAAATAGTTTTTGATGGTTGGGCTTGCAGAAGTGAAACCTTGGTTGAACTTAGTAATTGATGATTGAAAGGTTAACAGCTTGGTTTTAGAAACCTACATGATCTTGCTTAGCATTAGGATCTTTGTTGTTTTTAGATGATTTCCCTGTTAAAATATCCGTTTTTCTATTCCTTTTATTCCTTCCAGGATTCCCTCCAGCCTCTGTATTCCAGTTTTTAATAGAGAAATGGAATAAGATAGAATGTATGTAGGAGGGACCTCAGAGACAGAGGGCTGTAGTTTTGTTTTGTGAATTAATTTTCTGTGACATTTTTGTCTGTTTTGTGCGTTTTTTTTTTTTTTTTTATTTCAAGACAGGGTTTCTCTGTGCAGCTTTGGAGCCTATCTTGGCACTCGCTTTGGAGACCAGGCTGACCTCGAACTCACAGAGATCCACCTGCCTCTGCCTCCCGAGTACTGGGATTAAAGGCATGCGCCACCAAAGCCTGGCCTGTTTTGTGTTTTTTAGAAGTATTCTTTGCACGTAAGTGACTGCTCCTCGAAAAATTTCAGCTTCTGAACAACCAGCAAGCTATAGGAAGGAAGCAGTCTCCATAACCAAATGAGTCGCTTTGGATAATATCAAAGTGTCACAACTTGTGTATCTGGGGGGCTGCTTGCATGCTGGTATTTCCCTGCCTTGCTTCCTGGAGTGGGCTTGTTGTTCAGGTCATATAGTTCAAGGCGATAGTAATACAGCCGCCCTTCCCCTTACCTGGTCATAAGCTTTATTTTAGTTAAATTCCAAGAGTTTGTCCTTCTCATAAATTGAACTTCTTGTTATCCTTATGTATATACAAGTCTTTTCTTCTACTTGAATAGGATTTTGTTAAGGCCAGTTATCAAGTTTAATACATTTCGGTGCCCCTAGTCCTCATCCCATACCTTTGACCCCTCTAGACTAGCCTTCATGCCATTTTGAAATAAGAAATCTGGCCTTTTGTCCTATGGAAGCTAAGGCAATTTTTTTTCTAGAAGGCAAACATTTGGATGTAAAACAATTACAATAAATTACCAGCAGATAATAGCTTTTAAAGAGTACTATGAAATGGCAAGCTTGTTAACATCTCATATGTATTTCCTTTCTATAGGTGATTTTCTTCCACCCCCACCTCCACCCTTAGATGACCCTGGTACCCTTCCACCTGGCTCTGGACACTTCCCTCCTCCTCCACCTCTGGATGAAGGCGCTTTCAAAGTACAGGTAAGAGCAGTATTGAAGTCTGGTTTATAAGATATGCTAGGATGCCTAAGAATTCAGCTATGCTTTCTGTGTTTGTGAGCATTTACTCAGAATATTTCCCCAGCATGCAACTTACAAAGAGTTAGCACACTTCAGTGTAAAATACCCGAGCCATGCTCAGAGTTAGACTGGCTTATACTCAGAAGCCATGGAAAAATTTTACCTACTAATTTCATTTTATAATTCAAGATTATATTTTAAAGAAGTGCTGTTTGAGAAGTCCACATTTTTTGGCATAAAGCCAAGCCTTAAATCTTTTCCCTCTTTCCTTAAGCTTTGTATTCTATATGAGTAAGAGTAATATTTAAGGCTCTGCTTGTTTGAAGTGGGCCCTCACTGGCAGCAACATTGTTTTCATGAAAGCAATAGTAAGACATCCTAGGGCCTTTTCTTCTAGATATCCAAATATGAAGGTTAGATGGGTATCAGTGACATATGGGCACTGTACCTCACAGAGTACAGAATCTAACTCCGGCTAGGTGCAGAAGCAGCAAGAAAAATAATTTTGCTCTGACCCAAGGTGGTCAGCACCTCCAGGTAAGGCTGAAGACATCATGCCAGGATAGAAAAATAATAAAATTACGAAAATTGCCATTCTCAGATAAGGTGACGTCATTGTAGATTTATTGAAGATAAAAATCAAGACCTTGTCTTAGAGAAACCCTGATTTTTCAGATGAGATGGAATGATGTCTGATGTTTACTTATGTACAATCAAACATCAGAACCTGTGAGTTACAACAAACAGACACACTGTGTTAATGCTGGTTACTGTGGCGTGCTTTATTCTGTTATTCAGTCTGCCTTTGTATGTGCTCGAGGTGTCCCACAAGGAATGTGATGGAAGAGAAGTTGTAAGGAAGAAATGGTTAGGGTCTGAGTTTAGGCTGGGAGTATAAAGCAGAAATTATTTCCCAAATAATCTTTGTTCCTATGTAGATATTATCTGAACAATGGGAAATCCTATGGCAGAAAAGACAGGCATAGTTTGCACTCTGTGGAACTTGCAGAGGGCATAATTTAAAAATTCTCTTGTGCTTTTTTTTCCTGGATTACTATTAAGTCTATTATGCTAAATTTGGAATATTTGTACTCCAAGGATTGGCTGAATATCTGCAGTTTGAAAAGTAGTTGAGAGTGTGTTCTGAATTAGTGACCGTGGGCAGATCACACCAAGTCCTAGTTGTCCTTTACAAAGAAGGTAGCTATACCGCCTTAAAAAGTTGACAACATTACTGTGTCTCAATGTTCTAATTGATATAGCTAGATGATATTTTGATATTTCCGCTGATATTGTATAATGCAAATAATAGCAATGATAATAATTATATTATCAAATACTAGGTGAAGCTGATGATGATAATAAAATTATGATAGATATGTGAACCTACTAATCACAGTAACAATAAAGTTTTGTCCATGAGTTCCATTTACAAATCACCCAACCCATGAACATAGGATGTTTACTCAAATTTCTCCTTGCTATACTTTTATCAGTAATGGAATAGTTTCATTGTGAACATCCTTCACATAATTAAAAATTGTATTAAAATTTATTGATGTTTCTGTAGCTACCATGAATGTACCTTTTTTATAAATTCTTTTTCAGAGTTGATGGCTAACATAAATATCCTATTTACCTTTATATGTTGATTATATATCATTGTAATTTTGCTGAATTTATGTATTAATTTAATAATATTTTCTAGAGTCTTGGGCTTGTCTGTGTGTGTTCACTTTGTCTGAAAACAGGGACAGTTCTTCTTCCTTTTCCAGTTTGGACTGCTTTTAATTCTTTGTCTTGTCTAATTGCCCTGGCTAGGACTGCCAGTACTGTGTCGAATAGAATCAGTGAAAGTGGCGTCCTTGTCCTGTTCATGGGGCTTTCATGAAAATTACAAAAAGTCTCTTTCTATGTGGACTTTGTTCTGATAAATGTACTCAAGCCATGGCTTTGTTTTTGAAGAGGAAGGAAATAAACAAGAAGTCTGTTGCCATGTTGGCTTATGTTCTCTGTAAAACAGAAGGGAGGATGATAAAAAATAAAGCAATGTTTGCCAAATGGAAAAGGACAAATCTGGTAGGGAGAGGGTGTTGTTTTTTGAAGCTGTTCATATGACATTCTTGGTAACTTAAAAATGATGTCCATGTCTTTGTCTTGGGAAGGAGAGCGTTGGCTGTGGTTGTTTCTGACCCTGTTCTGACCTGGTATCACCCCCTTTAGGTAGAGCTCAGTGCATCTGAGGCATTGTCATCACTAAGGATACTGAGTTTGCACTTTTTCCTCTCAACTCTGGTAAAGCCTCATCTTGCCAATTCCATCTCATAGCTGGTAGATGTGTGTTTTATGTAGAAGTCTGTTTATATTCCCAGCCAGATTTTCAGCTCCGAGCCAGAAGAGTTTCTACTAAGTATGGCTACTGGAAGATACTCAGGGCTGAAAGGGATTTCGGTGGTCATTGAATCCAAACCTGGGGCCAGATTTCTAGAATATAGCACTTTTAAGCACCCACTGAGGGGATTAATTCCCAACCCTCTTTGGAAATGGGGAGACTGAGATGCAAAGAGATGTCTGTTTATACCGTGGTTCTGACAGAACTCTCACCTGACCATACCTCCCTCTCCACCACTGTTGGTTGTTTTTGTACTGTACTCAACTTGTCCTAGTCCTCTATTAAGCTGTAAGGTTTACTAAGCTGGAAGGTTCTCTGATGTGGAGTAGGCGGTTGCATGTTGTATCTGGTAAGAATAGGTATTGCTGGAGTTTAGCTTGGCTTACTGAAATTTTGATATATGCCATATAAACTTCCATAAAAAGGAAATACATATTTACTGCAAAGAAGTATTCTTGTTTTGGGAATTCACATATTTTCATGGGAAAGATAGATCTGAACACAATTGGGAGTTTTTTTTTTTTTTTTTTTTTGGCCAGAATCAATTTAAAGTTTGTACTGGCTCCTTAACAGTCCCTGTATTAATTTGTTCCTTGATCATTTTAGATAAAATGAATACATTCAATAGGTAGGTAGATGCATTAAGCTAGACAGTACGTCTGCCTCAGAACTTGGCCTCCTCAGTCTGGCAGTCTGGATGTTCAAGCTTGGCACTTTGCTCTGAGTTGATGTCACAGTCTGTAAATCTCTTTTCAGTCAGTCAGCCCATGAACAGGTACAATGTTTCTTGTCACTTGGTCAAGAGGACAGAATATATTTTTTAAGGTATTTTAAAATACATTTATTTTCCAGGAAATTAGACATCATACCCTTTACTTCTTTCTATTCTTTAATTGGTAGTGTTTTTTTTTTCTTTTTTAAATATATGTAAGAAAAAGGGCACATATATAGTGAGGCAGTGGTTATGGATAAGGAGATAGATTAGATGTAAGATACACACACACACACACACACACACACACACACACACACACACGCCTGTACCATACACAGAGAGTACAAACAACATGCACATATTCCTGAGTTGCTTGGTAGCTTCACAAGCTCCCCAGGCACTCACCTGGCCCTCTGTGTGATACTTTGGTTTGATCTTTTCATGACCTCCAGGAAACCATCTTTGACTTGACCTAGGTTGTGGTCTGACTCTACAGCTTGCTTCTCCTTGCCTGGTGTGCAGCAGTTGCAAATCTTGTGTTGTCCTTTCTCTGTTTGTATTTACTCAGGCCAGGTGCTTACATTTGCTTGTGTCAACTCAATCTCTCTACTGCAAAATATATTTTTTATCTTAGACTGATTGGCTCAACTGTTAAAATTTTCATATTCAAATGTGATCTTTTCCTTTAACATTTATTTTTAGTGCCTTTCTTCCTGTACTCCTGGAAAAGGGACAATTAGGGCTTGATGGGGGCAGGAGGAGAGAGAGGGGGGAGGGGGAAGGGGCAGTGTACAGCAAAGAGCTGGGCAGCAAAGCTGTGGAGAGAGGCTGGCATTTCTAAGGATAAAGTGAACTAGGCAGAGATTTAGCATTGAAAAGGAAGAAGAAGCCCCCCATGAGATTATACATCTTTAATCAAACTCACCTTTTTTGAAAAGAATTTAAAACCGATATATGTATGGTAGCTGATTTCTATTTGACCACTTTACACATTTTAGGATTAGTGACCTCCGGCCACAGCCATGGCCACCTTGCTCTGTGAGCCTACTGGCTGTAGTTTGGATGAATCTTATAACAGATGTGTCCTTACCTCTGCCCATCAGTATATCAAGGGAGGAGTACACTGATGCAGAAACAGATCCAGGCTGCTGAGCCCACGATGGTGGTAGTGGGGCATGTTGCAGAATCATAGAGAGGTTGACCAGCAGAAGCTCCAACCCATGCTAAGCCACATGACCTTTCCTTAGGGTGTTGTTAGAAAGACATTTGATCCATAAAACTATATGAGAAGGCCTAGGAAGCTCTTTCTCACTCTTTACTTTCTTCCTTTTAGGTCCATCTGCCCTAATTAATATGTAGATAGTGGTCCTGGCTGAAGAGGAGAAGTAAGGAGGTGCCTGGCTACTGATTTTCTCTTCCATGTGTGTGTATGTGTTTGTAGGTGTGTGTGTGTGTGTGTGTGTGTGTGTGTGTGTGTGTGTGTGTGAGAGAGAAGAAGAGAGAAGAGAGAGAGAGAGAGAGAGAGAGAGAGAGAGAGATGAATAGCCAGACTGATGGGTTCTTTGACATTTCTGAATTTGGTCAATATGATTTGCCAAAAGTGAATGCCAGACTTTTTACCTATTTGTTTTTTGTTCTGATTCAGCCTCTGGCTGGGCATGAGCAGGACAGACTTTGGAAATCTGTGCTTATAAACTCTTATAGACAGAGCTGATAGGAGCTACAGGAGTTATTCTACTAATTCCTTGAGAATATTCACTCTTTCATGAGGCATGTTCCCCATTCTCTTCTCCTCCTCCTCCTCACTGGTCTTCTTTTCAAAGTTCAGGAATCAAACCTAGGGCTTTATACTTGCCATACTCCTGGTTAACAGCACCCACAACCAATCTCTCCAATTTTCACATTTCCTCTACTGGGTGTGGTTGTACACACTTATAATCCCAGCTCTTAGGAGGCTAAGGAAGAATTGTGTTTTGGGCCAGCCTGGGCTATGCAGCAAGATCCTGTTTCAAAGTCAAAACAGACAAGCGATGAATTCATCTGAGTTAAGTTTCTTGGGATTTCATTCTGGAATTTATATGTACTCTCAACTTACCAAGCCTTCAAAAATAATCCAGGATACATCTGTGTTTTCCGTGATTGAAGCTTAGTGAATCTGTGGTCAAACGATCCCTGGGGAAGGTGCTTTGGCCAGTTCTGGTTGACTGTGAGTTAACCAGTGTGGTTGGCTCTCAGTCAGAGTTGTGTGTAGGGGATAACTTACTATGCTGTGGACTGCAGACACCATCCTTGCGCCTGAGGAATATGTACCTGTAGTTGATCCCTTTTGAATTTTTGGAAGTTCATATCCATTTTGTCTTTCCTATCATTTTTTTAATGGCTTCATCAAGATTGAATGTTTTTTTTTTCATTGAAGAGGGCATTACATATTTTCTCCTTACAAGAAGTAATGTAAGGGAATCAATTAATATACATTAAAGATTTTCAACTATTTTTTACTTTTTACTTTTTAATATTTTTTAATCAAAGAAAAATTATGTTCTTATGTATATGCTTTACCTAAATTATATACCAAGTAAGCCTGGGGTAGAACTTACTTTTCTTTATCTCATGTGTTATTAAAACACTTTTTGAGTGACCCCATCGCTATTTACTCTCCTTTCTAGGCCTGTTCTGTCATGCTGGTTTGTGTTTGCATTCTTCTTCGTGATTCTATCCTTTTCACGTGATGTGATACTGTGATGTATCTCATCTAGATTGTTTCCTTTGTTTTCACGTGTTTACTATTTCTGTCATAGTGTTTCATGAAGTAATTTTTTAGAAGGCTATATGAGTGATGTATCCTCCCAGTTTTCCAGTATTGGACAATTCCTTATATCTGAGTAAAATCCTATGTAAAAGTGTGATAGTAGATTCAGATTTACTATATCAAATACTGTACAAAGATCTGGCCTGTATCACTTACTCATTGTTGTGTTGATTGTTGCTGATGAGCAATTTGATGTATTCCCATCCCACCCCTTTTAACGTCATTTATGTCATCCATTCATCAATTTTGTTGTACTTGAGAGGGGAAACGTTTTAACCTTTCATTTGCCACAGTAATTCTTCCTAACATTCTGGTTGCCATCATTTTTCAAATACTGTTGTCTCTCTTCTGTTTCTGGGACTCCCATAATGCATATGGTAATCTGCTTCATGGTATTCATTGTTAGAGAAGATCCTTTGTAAACCTGTCAGTTCTCTGTTCTCTTCACTTCTTTTCTCTCTCTTCCTTAGATTTTAGTATTTTGTGCTGATAAATCGTCCTGGTGCCTGCCTCTCTTCTACCCACTCAAACATGCCTAGTGCTCATTTGTTTCTTATTATGTTATTTGTTTATAGAGTTTGGTTTTTTCTCTTACTTCTTATCAACAATTTCATTTTGTTCATGGTCGTTTTTTTTTTAGTTTGCTATTTATCTTCCTTTAGTTTTTTTTTTTTATATAAGAAGATAGTTTTAAGGTCTTTGCCAAACCATTTTACTGTGACGTATCTCATCTAGATTGTTTCCTTTCTTTTATTTTTTATTCTGAATAGTTCATCCTTTTTTACTGTGTTTTGTGATCTTTTTCTATTACTGTTGAAAAAAATGTACACTTCACACTGAAATATATTGGTAACTCTGGAAATAAGACCCATTCACCTCTAGACTTTGCTGTATATCTCTTTCCTTCTTTTGGGGGGGTGGTGCTGGGTGTGACTTTTGCTTATCTTTGGGGCAAGAATCACCATTAGATCAAAACTGGGAGAGTTAGATATCTTTTGTTAATGGACTCCCTCTCTTGAGCATGTGGAATAACAGTCTGATTTCTTTCATGTATGCATGGTTTGAATATTCTAGCCATCAATGTGTGTTCCCCTCTAAACAGGAGACAGTGACATATTCAGGGCAATCCTAAGTGGCTGCCCTTAAATGTCTGGGAAGGCACAATGCCATAGTGGAAACATGGCAACTACTTCTGTGAGTGGAAGCAATTGAATCCTTGCAGAGATCTTTGGTACTTGGAATATGAAGCACTCTGTGCCTTCCCTGCTTGCCCTAGGGAGAGGAGCATCTGCTTGCCAAGGTGGGGGGTTGGTTAATAGGGACTGTACTGAGAAATGAAATTAACCTAAGTTAACCACAGTTTACCAGGCTTCTGCCTGGAAGCTGGAATTCTTCAATAGATTCCAGAGTTCCAAATCTCTTGCATCTTAGAGACTATGTCATTGCTGCATTTGTCCAGTGGGCAAGGCAGACTTCCTTTTGTGCTTCCCACAATGCCATCTTCCCAGAACCTTCTGTCTGTGCTTTGATTCCTCTGATACAGGATCTTCTTCCTTCCTGTTTGTACTTTTGGTGCCCAGTGAGATTTCTTCCTTTAACCTTCTATCTTCTCCCGTTAGAAACAAGAATGCTAAGGGAATCATTGATGTCTGGATTCATTTATGAGTCCTACTATGTTTTAGCTACTATAGGACTCATCAGTTATCCTTCAGCTCGTTTCATAGGAAAGCCATCTTTATTGTTATATTCAGTGTTCTATAAAGTTTATTATTCCTCTTATTATAAGATGTACTTTTGGTTTGGCACACCACCATGTCATCTAGTATCCCACACTCTAAACCCCTGATCCTCTGATCATTGATCACATGTCCTGTTTTGTTTCTGTCTTCATCAGCCAGGTCTTTGCACATGGAAACAATTCTCAGACTTGTTCCAGTCCATTTATTTCACTGCCCATCATTTTAGTTCATTCGTTCTCCATGTTAAAAATGATTCATCACCTTTTTTTTTCTATTTCTTTCATATTCTAGCTGAATATCCTTAAACAGTTACTGTTCAAGGAATTGATGTTTTCTTCCTGTGGCTGTCTTACTTCCTGCCACATCAAGTTTCTTCTTTTATCTAGCAGTTCAGGGTAGCCCATAACCTACATTACTCACAACCCAGTTTGTTCTGTGTATGACCTTTGCCCTTGGTAGGATGTTACCGTTCTTAACAAATGTCAAGTTAATTTTCGCTACTTCACTTTTGCTGGCTGGGACTTCCTCATCTTTTGACTTGCAAGCAATCCTTTCCATTAAAAGAAAAAAAAAAACTTGTGCTTTATTTTTACACTCTCTTTCTCACCTATGCCTAATGGCCTGGCTCTGTCTCTGTATCTGCTGTGACACACCTGATGTCCCATGGCTTAATGACAAAATGCTCCTATATGTTCCTTGTCACCACATTTCTCAGCTTCACATGCAAAATGTCAATTTCACTGATATCGTTCTAGAAGATTCTTCTGTGTAGCAATGTGTGCCTCATTGTAAAGGCTACTGTGAAATCTGTTAGGCTACTGTGATAATTGGTTAAAGCTACTTAATTTTCCTGTCATCTAATGTATGCTTCTTTGTGGAGTGATGCCATTAGTTCATGTATGTTGATCCTGACTTTCATCTATATTTTATAAAACCAGAATTACAACATAGTATGGAGGAGTCCTGTCGATGTAAATTGTCATCACAAACTCAGATTTGACTGGTCCTTTTCTAGCTGATGGTCCCTGTGACGAAGAGATTAGAGGCTCACATTTCTTAACTGGACCACTTGCCTATGGCAACACAGTTATTAGGAAAGCTGACCAATAGCTCAGTGAGAAGTTTCTGTATTTTGGGCTATCTATTCTTCTCATTTCCTTTTTGGTACCCACCTAAACTGTGTACCATAGTTCCTATATGATCCATATTCCTCACTTTGTTCTGAGGATAGCGGATAGTTAATACGCTAGCAGATTAGTTGGTGTTTATTGATTGGTTGTTTGTGTCTGTGATTTGAGAGTAGGGACATTTTGGGAACTAAACTATGGACTATGTGCCTCACTTATCTGTTTGATGCTATTGTGAGTTTGCAAAGGGTTCACCGTGGACTACTTCTGTTGGCTTGGGATGGTAAGGAAAGGAAGTGGGAGAGGAAGTTAGATACATCTTGAGCAAATCAAGGTTTTCTATTTTTAGTCTTCTGCTACTGTTTGGAAAGTACAGCCTCCGTTCATGGCAGCCTCACATGTGTTTCCTTAGTGCCGTTTCAAAAAGAGGGAAATAAATATGGGATTTTTTTTTTTGTAGTGAAAATAGTAAAATCACATAGATTTCCCCTTTTTCTGTTGGTGAAACCTCAACTCCTCTAGGCACAGATTTCTCAACTTCATCTCTGTATGTCAAAGCACACCACCCAGAACAGGAGACTGGAGCCAACAAAACCCAGTATGATAAGATATGCTACTGAGCCCTTAGGGAACAGTACCGCAAGGAGAAGACGGAAGCCAGTGGCATTGCTATTCCATATTCAGTGGCCTGCTTGCCCAGCTAAGGAGTTGCCCTTGGAGAAAGGGGCCTTAGAACTGGTGACACAGCGATACAGTACTGTATTCTTTTGCTAAAGCTATCCTTTCTCCATAACTTTCCATGGTAAATTTTACCCTGGGTGTCTCATAACCCCTGCTGGCAGACCTGATAAATGGATAATCTCTTCAGCAGTCATGATTGCGTTTGAAGCTGGTTTACAATCTAAAGCTTTATGGATTATTAGAGAACAATAAAAAGCTCTATGGAGTCCATACAGGCAGGCTGTGACTGGAAGTGTAGAGGTAGCCCTGATATTGGCAAGGGGCAGCTTTGGAAAAGGGAGTATTTTATGAAGGAGAAGTAGCTATGTGAAGGAAGGCAGAGGTGGGTGCAAGGGAGGTGTGTGTGGGGAGTTTGGGGGGACTTTGGGGGCAGGGCACAGGATCTTTGTAGGAATCTCACTTTCTTCAGGTGGATGCTTTAGCATGCTTGCGAGTTTGTGGAAAAGAGTGTTCTCTGAGGCAAATGTGAGTGTGTAGTACTAGAAGTAATGTTGATAACAATCCCTGTTAATGAGAAGGTCTATACTGTCTCCAGATAGTATTGCGGCAGGAGGATGAAAATATTTGTGGATTTTTCCATTTTCTTGTCATTGTTCCTTAATTGAATATTTATTAAGGTCCAACGGGCTGCTACAAATATTGTTAACTTATAGTTGATTTTTCAGAACACTCAGAAGATTTATAAATACAACAAAAGGAAAGTCATAGCACCCCTTGGAGGTCGTAAACATATTTGCCCTTTCTACAAATGCGAAAGTGAAGTAGGCTATGCTCAACCCTCCTAGGACTGTGGATGAGATCCAAGAATTGCTGAGTAGAGGAAAGTATTTTCCATCATTAGGAATTGGATTAGAATGTATTACTAAGGAATTATGCTTAAATGTACTTAGAGTTGTGAGGTCTTAATTAAATTGTTCCACTTACTACTGTTAGCATTTGGTTTAGCAACTGGCTGCCAAACTATGCCACTATATTTCAGTTTTAGTGTGGAAAAGAATTTGGAAAAAGGCTAAATGCTTAGTGCTCACAACTTTAGATTTGTTCAGTCTAGGGGAGGTGCTAGGGCTGCACTTTTTAATAGATGTCTCAGATACTAATGCAGTCAAATACAGCTTAGCTACACTTGGAAACCCAATTCCTGCCTGTCTTTGTCATCACAGCCTTTCCCTAAAGCCAGGATTCTTTCCTTCATCCAGTAGCAGTCTCCTAGAGCTTACCTAGTGCAGTCCTCCTGTAGAAGCCTTACCCTTTACCAGTTACAGAAGGCCTGTTGCATGCTCAGCCTTCTGACTGCCATGTCCCTCGATTCCCTGGTCTCCAACTTGCCTTTCTGGGGTTGTTTGATACTGTTCTGATTCTTAAGTGGAAACCAAAATGAAGAGCATCTGAATTGTAAAAGAGTAGGCATCTTTAAATCCAGTGGGACTTAGATTTCACGTTAAGTGTGATCTACTTTGTAGCACTGACCAAGACTTAAGTCAGTTATAAAAACCTATAGACCTGGTTGAAATGAAATATTGCTTACAGATAAAATTCATGTCTGAAGAGGGGAAAGGTGGGAAGGCAAGGAAGAATGACTAGTTCAGGTTTTCCTTATTCCTTAGTTTGGTGATTTTATTCACATAGACTCAGCAAGGGCACAGTAGGTCTTTGATTATCATTGACTCTGAGTAGACTCTGAACAAGGAAGCATTTGTCAGCAAGGCTGACAATGAGCCATGGGCAGAATTCTGGACCAGATGAAGGCTTTTAAAGTTCAGACAAGAATAGAGAGACTTGAAAAGACATCATCCCTTGTCACCTTCAGAATTCCTTCATCCTCTGGATGGTGATGTCACTTGTTATAGATGGCTATTAATTTGTAATGCACCCACAGGATAGGTACTTGCTTAAGTCATGATTGTTTGTTACATTACAGAATCACATTCATTCCCGATTGGGGTAAGATCTGTGGTTTTCTGATTTTGTCTCATACTTTCTATCAATGGTAACCTTGGGCATAAAAATAGGGATTCCTGTTGGGATCATTAACGTAAACTATCTGAGCACTTCCTAAAATATATGTGATTCATACCATGTGTTTGTTCCCACATCAGCACCGAGTCCCAAGATACAATTACCCATGCCCACTCTCTGCTTCGTCATGGAGCTGTGTTTATCCTTTAACCAGCCACATCTGCAAGCAGTGCCAAGCTCCTTGTAAGAGCTATACATGTGTGTGGTGTGATCACCCATGACCCTTTGTGTCTGACCTCACTTTGCTCTTTCCCTAAGAGCAGTGTTGTTGCCAGGCGTGCTCACATTGCACTGTTCATCCAGCATCTTCCTGTTCTTCTGCTAAATGACTTAAATAGAATTCTCCATCTAAGGTCCCCTTAGTTGTTGTTTTGTCCATGCAGCCCTGTCCGATTTTACTCTTTGAATGTTCTCTGTGTTTTGATTTGTTTTCTCTCATGTTTTTTGCCCCATACAATTACCCACATGTACTCTGCTTTCCTGTGAGTTTTGTAGATAAATCCATACTGGCAGGACTGATCCTCACTTCTTTCTCCTTCCTTCTCTGTGTCTCTTGTCCATCCCCTCTCATTCCTTGGTGCTCAATTCCTCCATTGCCATCTACTCTCTTGTCCATGGTGCCAGTACATTCTGAATATTTAATAACATTTATAGAAAAGTGAATGACACGGTCCTACATAGGGAAGTAGATGTTCAATGAGAATGGTATCAGAGCTTTAGTTTCTTTTTGGAATTTTAAAGTAAGTTTTGCATGTGTACCTGTGCATGTGCCTGTGCGTGTGTGCGTGCGTGAGTGTGTGTGTGTCTGCACATGTTCAGGTACATATGAAAATATGTGTGCATGTGTATAGAGGCCAGAGGTGATTGATTGAAGTAGGCCGACTGGCCAGTTAGCTCACTGATCTGTCTATATCTACCCCCAACCCCACTTTCAGCCCTGGAACTACTAGTGCTTAATCAGCCTTCCCACCTTTTTTTGTTAGTGCTGGGAATCTGAACTCACCTCCCCATGCTTCTGGGGTGTGCTGGATTATCTATTGTCCACTTGACACAAACTAGAATTATGTGAGAGGAGGGAACCTTAATTGAGGCAATGACTCCATGAGACCTGGCTGTAAGGCATTTTCTTAATTAGTTATTGATGGGGGACAACCCAGTTCATCCCTGAGATAGTAGTCCTGGGTTCCATAAGAAACAGGCTGAATAAGCCATGGGCAGCAAGCCAGTAAGCAGCACTCTTCCATAGCCTGAGTATCAGCTCCTGCCTCCAGGTTCTTTCCCTGTGTGAGTTTCTGTCCTGACTTCCCTTGATGATGAACAATGCTGTAGAAGTATAAGCCAGATAAAGCTATTCCTCCCCACATATCTTTGCTCCTGGTATTTCATCACAACAGTAGTAACCCTTACTAAAATAGGGGAAAACACTTTACCAACTGTCTCCCAGCACCCTAGAGCCTGTCTTTTTATGTGTTTATATCTATGATCTCGTTCTTGGTGATTTAATAAGTTCATTTAATCTTAGCTTGACTGTGGACAGGATCTTTGCGTTTTGACATTCCATTTTGATGTAAAACTACATGTAAGGACTTTGCAGAGAGACACTTGTAGCTCCAGCTCCAGTTCTTGTATTCCCTGCCTGGATGGCCTGAAGTGGGCTCCTTTTGATCGTTGGTATCCAATTTTGTTAAACATGGATAATAAAATCTACAGGTTTCTCGGGTTGCTGGGATCCTTAGATGTTTGTGAAGCTTTTAAACTAAGTGTAACTCCCTCTGTTGACAATGACAGTGCAAGAGTGTCTGTGTAGGCTGGGTACAATGACCCAGATTACTGGGTAATGACTGCTGCATGCTCAAAGGAAATTTCTCAGAAGGGAAAAAGAAATTTGACAAGGAGAAAATAGCATCTAGTCTTGGGGTGCTTCTTTGGAAGCTAATCTGCCCTTTATTGATGGCAAATACGATTTCTCTGATTTTCAATAATTCCTAATAAACATGACTTCCACTTGAGGCCTTTGTGATAAGATGTAATGTGTGTCTTGCCCTTTCGTCTTCTAACTGCTTGCTGGAATCCAGCCAGTCTCACCTTGTTGCTTACATTTCCTTTAGAGGAGGTGACTCTTAAATGACGGACATCCTCTAGAAAAATGTTAACACTGATTCTACTTGAAATGACTGTTTCAAACTATATCTATAACTTTTGCAGTTCCATGTATCAAAGCAATGCTTAAGCTGAATGGAAGCAGAACAATGTGGTTAGAAAAGGGGTTATAAGTGGAAACAACAAACACACTACAAACTAAGTAAAACACACACACACAAAAACAAAAAAAACAAAAAAACAAAACCTTATAGCCCTGTATTGCCTTGCAGTTCTGTGAATAGACAGAAGAGAAGAGCACTTCCTTTTTATAAGAGAGCAGAAAGAGCAAGTCTCAGTTCATATCGCTGGTCAGAGGCTTAGAAAAGAACTGTGATTTGCCCAGCTGTATGGAAGTGAGGGCAGAGCCAGAAACATTGCCCAGTGTGATACTTTGCTCCCTGTCTCTGAGGTTGACTGGATTGGTAGGAAGTGGCATATTTGGGTGTAACATGTCAAAGTAGTTGCTTATTTTCTGGCCTTAGCACATTTATGATATTCTTAGGGCAGAGCCACTGTACTGCCTCCTTCTCTCTTGAGTGGGGCTATTGGAATTAGGGAGCTGAGGTTAACATGTCTACATGTCTCATGGTTAAGTTTTTGCTTCCTTATTGAATGAGTAAAATATTGGCAGGTGCCCACAGTCTTGAGTCTAAGGCATATGGACACTAATGGTAGGGTTTCTGTATTGTTTATGTTGTGCTGTGGAGGGGGATGAAGATGATGGACTCTTCTTACCTTTATATTACTGCTTGTATCCCATCATTGAGAATGGAAATCTGTGAATGTTGTCTTCTTGGGTCCTTCTAGTGTCTAGGTTTTCTCATTTGGAAGAGGGAGTAAAATTAGCTTCCCTGTTTATTTTATAAGCTTCTGAAATGAGCCTTTGATGCAATCTATGTGTTTTGGCATTGGAGATGTTACAGAGTATGTGGGGGGAAGTGGGCCACCTTCTATCCTTTCAGCACTGCTAATGAGCTCTTATCATAGAAGGGCCAAATCATCTCTCTGAGAATTTTAGCATGGATGAAGGAGGTTGTAGGAAGAGCTATTTGAGTGCCCTTTGCCTTCTAGGTCTAACATTTCATTAGCCTGCCTGCCCTTTTCTATGCTAATTGTTGCCAATCACTCTCATGATATGCCTTCTCTGCACACCCTGATTAGTGGTTGTCCTAGTTAGGGTTTCTTTTGCTGTGATAAAACACCATGACTAAAAGTGACTTGGGAGGAAAGGGGTTTATTTCATGTTATGCTTCCAGTTGACAGTCCATCACCAAGAGAAGTCAGATCAGGAACTCAAAGATGAGCAGGACCCTGGAGGCAAGAACTGAAGGAGAAACCCCAGAGGAGCACTATATACTGGCTTCCTCATCTAGCTCCCTTTCCAACAGCCTAGGGGGTCAATCATTAATCAACACAATGCCCCATAGCCCTGGTCTACAGGCAGATCTTTTGGAAGCCTTTTCTGAGTTGAGGCTTCCTCCTCTTAGATGACTCTGGCTTGTGTCAAGTTGACAGAAGGCTGCTCTTAGCTTCTAGAATAGGAGCCATGAGAGTTACAGGAGCTTCTCTCTGCTCACTTGTCTGCTCTTTCATAGCTCTGGTTACATAGCGTGGAATACTTGACTAGTACAAAATAGTTTTTCTTGTTTTCCTATTTTGCTGGTGGGATCATTGAAAGAACTGAAAGCAAAAATGTTTGAGAACCACCCAACATGAATCTTGTAGGTATCCAAACACTGGAAAATATATGAATGTCACTTATCATACCCAGCTTATTGAAATTTTTTTGTATCAGAATATGCTTAAATATTACATGTGAAGTTGAGTTGTTGCAAGCTAAAGCATCATTTGTTCTGTTGCTACTGCGATCAAATTATAACAAGTATGAATTCTTATCTTTATGGTGTGATTGAGAATCTAAGTTCAATATTTTAAATTTACAAAGCAAGCAAATATTAGATCCATGTATCAAATACTTGTGATCTGAGTCTAGAATCTTTACTTGTGTTCACTTTTGTGTCCAGTGATCTTTGGGGAAAATACTTTAGTTAAAAAGAAATAAAGCATATATTAATCATGTCAAATAATATACATCATAATATGTGATGTATATTATACAATTGATAACTAAATTAGATAAACATTTTAAGTTTTGTTGATTATATCTTTTTCTCCCACTGATCCTAGAAGTTGGAGAATAATGAATTTTAATAATTGTAATAGGAAAAACAATATTTGCATTCATGTTGGATCACTGAGCAAAAATAAATTTGAAAAGACAGTAACAATGGCATATACAATGGCATATAATTATGTTTTGCTTGCATTACTAGTTTCCTGGGTGAAATTGTTTTCTATTCCTAAGTTGTTTGGGTGGGAGATCCTTTCCTAGTGTCACATAAAGGAGACGTAAGGGTCATTTTTCAGAACAAGTCCATGAGTTCCTTAGAGGATAGATGAATTGCCCACATTGCTGATGAGCTCAGTCTGACCCTTCTGAATGGTTGTCACTCTTCCTGTTCCCTCAGCACTAGTCCTTAGGAGTGACTTCCAAGTAACGTACATACAAGCCTTGTGTCACCGGCATTGTTTCTCAGGGAAAGCAGATTTGGACAATGGGATCTTTCTAGTTATGCCTGGAGAGTGTGGGAACTTATTACAATAGCCACTTTATTTGAGTGTCTGCGATATCTAGAACAAACATCAGTCAGAGCATCAGGAGACTCATCCTAGTTGGTCTTTAGCCTCTGGGAAGTTATTTAACTATTAGATGACTGGCAGAACCACAGTGAGAATGTGCTATTAAGATATCTTTGTAAGATTGTTGGATTCTTTTAGGTACTCTTAGGACTGCTTTGTGAAGAGCAAAAGAGTGTATAAATCCTAGCATACTGAAGAGTGGTTGAGAGTATCAAGAAAGGGGTTTTGTGAGAACTTAGACAGAATTCCAGAAATGGAGCCAAGATAAAAAAGAGACATCTGGGAGGGAGAAAGTGTCCTTTCCTTGTTCCCAATGAGGATCAAAATGAGGTCAGGTAGGGCAACTTGGGTTGTTCCTGTAAAAGCCACTAGAATGAGGCTGGGGCTCCTTAGTCAGTGGTTGCAACCTAATCTGAGAAAGGGAAGTGGGGATCAGTCCCAGCATAGAGAAGAGCGTAAGAGACTGTTGCTGGTGGAGGTCTACAAGCTTGGACTGGTTGCACTCCATAATTACTTGTTGCACTGTTTCGCTCAGGTTAATCCTGTGACTTGAGTCTCTGTGGTTAGAATCCTGTGACTCAGGCTATAAGCAGTTGGGTATTTTGTGCTACAGTAACGTATAGAAGTTGGACCTGATTATATCCTGTCTTTGCTGGTACCCCAAGGGAACACTTAATGAGTGATGCTTACCTCCAGAAGAAGAAGAATTAACAATAGCTATATTATACCTATTAATTTACAGTTACTGGTTGTTATAATTAATGCCATTTATGAAAATCATCATAATTATAGCACTTTACAATTTACAAAGTATGTTCCCATCAACTTTCTTATCGGAGTCTTTAACAGCTCTCTGGCTGAGGCCGGGCAGGTGATGGTCTCTTTACTTTCCAGATGAAGAAACTATGGCTC
The DNA here is from genome assembly GCF_003668045.3 of Cricetulus griseus. Taxonomy (NCBI): domain Eukaryota; kingdom Metazoa; phylum Chordata; class Mammalia; order Rodentia; family Cricetidae; genus Cricetulus; species Cricetulus griseus. The sequence goes on along the minus strand of NC_048597.1, from coordinate 64,288,641 downwards.
AGAGAAGCGTTTAACCAGACTTCCATCCAGTGTTCTTGCCAATTTACTGTGCTAGCTATGTGTATGTATGGATACGTCCATCACATTTCTGCTTATGATAATCTGAGGTCCACACACAGGAAAACCAAATTCATTGGGTTCTCTGTCACTGTCCTGTGGCATGTTGTGCCCTCCCTGTTCACCTAGTGCCAGCTCTGGCTATGCCACATGTTCTCTGACATTTCAAAATGAAATCTTTGTCTTTCCTTTTTTCACATGTTAATACTGTTGAACTGCGGGTAAAGATAAGACCCTGCGATAGAGACATCAGCATTATTTCTCTGATAAACACTCATCAACCTTTGTAGTTTAGTCATGGTCCAGTGAGATGAGTCAGTGGTTAAATGCTTTTGATGGGCAAGTCCGACGACCTGGGTTTTGTCTCCACAGCATGCGCGCATATGTGTGTGTGTGTGTGTGTGTGTGTGTGTGTGTGTGTGTGTGTAAGGAGGGAACCAACTCTACAAAGTTATCTTCTAATCTTCAATGCATACTAAAGCCCAGTGCCCACATGAGAGTGAGTGTACACACACACACACACACACACACACACACACACACACCCTACCTCTCACACTAATAATAAATAAAATAATGTAAAATTAAAAGGTTCAATAAGACTGAAACTCAGATTCCAGCAAAAACACAACCTACCTATTTTACCACTCGTTTTCCAATGTGGGCTGGGGCAGGGTTCTGACGGTAATCTTTCGGTTTCATAAATCCAACCTTTGAAGCTGGTGCTCCCCAGCCTGCTACTCATTTGAATAAATGTACTCACAGTCACACCTACTCTGAACCATTTGATTTCAATTTTAGATCCTATAGTAGAGTACTTCCTACTTTCTGGTATACCCCATGCTCCTTACCTGAAAGGCATTGATACAAGGATGGAAATGAATGAAAATCCTTGGAATACTGACAGTGTCATTATTCATCTATAATGTTTTTAAATGCCTACTTAAATACTTACACAGCCCATGCCCTAAGCAAGACTGTAGGGAAATAGTGGGACCAAAACAAGTTATATCTTTACTTTCATCAAGCTTGCATTACTGTAGGCATGAGAAGGGCAGTGTACAAATGGATGTAAAGGATGTTTGGATGGTAATCGATATGACTGGAAAAGTAAACAGAGCAGATTGAGGGGATAACATGCCAGAGTAGTCTCAGCAGTATATCCCCAGTGGCAAAGCCATGAGAAGACTACTTTAACAACTTGCCTACAGGTGCCCATATTTAAAGAGGGCTCATACACAGTGGGGTAAGATGATCGTCTAGGGTAGGATCTATGGAGCTAATTTCCAAGTTTCAACACACGTGTAGCTAGCTACCTTCCCAGTTTGCCTGCTGGAAACCCAGGTCTGTAGGAGCTTAGCTTGTGCTGACTGTCTTTGCATACAGACAAGTTGCCTTACCACATTTAAATGACTTCCAAAACTCAGGGAAAGTTGCATGGTGGGAAATGTACTCAAAAAAAGCGGGGGGAGGTGGCAGGGGAGAAATGTTTCTGAGGGTAGGTAATATGGATAAATCCCATTCCTCCCCAGTTCCCTCACATATACTTTAAATGCTCACTATGCCTGCCTCCTGTGCAGCTTTGTGCCCACAGTCCTAAGTGACCTGCTTCATGTACAGCTCTGTGGCCACAGTCCTAAGTGACCTCTTTCTACTTCATGTTTTATGAGCCTTGCTTGGGCTCCCCTCCCATGAATGTGCCTACTTCCACCAACCAGATAATATGTGGTGCCAAGTGTTGATTTTTTTTTTTAGGGGACACAGTTTCCCCTCCTTATCCATTGCTTCTCTGGTAAATTATCATCAACAATTTCTGCGTGGAGGGCCTCAGTGGTTCTGGTCCTTCAGTGCAGGCATCTGGGCCCTGATTTCTACTACTTAAAACAGAGTGTCTACATATATGACTTTAGAGAACATTTTAAGTTTTTCTTTTCCCTGTTTTCTTATCTGTCAAAAAGTGTCAATTTTCTTCCTGTCCACTTTATTATGTGATAAAAAACAAAAACAACTTTTGGGGAAAAAAAGTATACAGGAAACAGTACAAAAGAGCAAATTATAGCATGAGAGATCTGAACTCCTAATGTTATCCATGGATGTTTATTGAATGTTAATTTGTATGTTTTTAGCAGGGAAATCCTGGAGGCAAGACCCTGGAGGAAAGGCGGTCCAGTCTGGATGCCGAAATTGATTCCTTGACCAGTATCCTGGCTGATCTGGAGTGCAGCTCTCCCTACAAGCCTCGGCCCCCACAGGTGGGTGCCATCCACAGCATTGCTCCAGCCAAGGTCCCCACTCTATCAGGAAATTGAAGTGTGTCTTAGAGCCTCTCATTCTTTTCTCCAACTCCTTAAACCAGTGGCCCAAGATGCACCCCATCCCCAATCTGCTAAGACCTCACTGTCCACCATAAGTCACAACCTTTCTGTGCCATCTCCTAAGTGCATCCATTATAGGTGTGACAACCATGCTAAGAACAGTTAGTTCTTATTAACTCTTAACTCATGCTAGATAACCAGCAGTTACTTCCCCAAACTTATATTGTCCACATCTTCCTTAACAAACGACACAGTGGGACTTCACAGGGATGTTAAGGGACAGCATAGCTCATTTCATTGCTGTGTAAACTGTCTTTGAGGATATCCACTTACACATTGTTATAGTCTCCACAAGTATGACTTGGCATGCATGTCTGTATAAGGTTCTAGGCTGTCTTTTCTAGGATAATTCCTTATGTTACGTGTTGAGGAAGCATCTATTTTTGTTGTTGCTGTTAATAGTAATGACAAATGCTACAAAGGACTTGGACTACTAACAGTGTGACTCCCACACTAAAGAGAAAAATTGACTTCTTTATGTTTCTATCCTCCTCCTCCCCCCTCCTCCATCTCTTTGTGAGTAGGTCTTAACTGACTGGGAACTTCCTATACAAGCAAGGCTGGCTTTGAATTCATAGAGCTGCCTCTCAAGTACTGGACTAAAAGCATTTACTACCACACCTAGCCTTTTGGAAGTTTGTGACTACTGGTACACAAGTCTGGCTATGTCAATTTCTTCCCCAGAGTCACAGGAATTAAGTGAAATCACTGTTGTGTTTTTAGTGCTAATGGCGCACTGGTAGTTTCCTTTCCTATTTTTGCTTTCTTTAGAGCATGGATATTTTTCTGCATTTGCATTCATTATCTGCATTTTTAGAGCTGGTATTCTGTTACTGGAGAGCATCCTCCACCTGGCTGAGGATTGAAAGTGTCAAATCCTTTGCAGGGCTCTGTGTTAACGGGATTCCTAGATGCTGAAGTTAGGTAGGTCCTTTTGTCACTGTGTGGTTTGGCCCTAACGTGCTTTTATTTTTCTAATTGACAGGACGTACATCACTCTGTACGTGTGTCCCACTCTTATTGGGGAACAGGAGCCATTGTATTTTCAGGGTTCCTTTAACAAATTATGGAGCAGTCCAGCTTCTGTGTTGTCAATCATTCACTGCTTGTCTTCATCTAAGATTGATGTGTCCTTTTTAGACACATCTCCATCATCTTCCCTATGCATGTAATGAGACTGGCGCTTATATTGGAGACAAAAGGCACAAAAGATAAAGGATGAACTCTTGTGTATCTTTGTTGGGTCCACCAGGCCTGGCAGTGCACATGTTCCTCATTTCTTACTCGTTGACTGAGCTTTGGGGGGAGAGCAGGCATGATGGCTTCAGTAGGGAACTGAAAAAGAAAGTGCATTGTTGGGAGTGGAGTCAAAGGCTTGGTAGTTGTTGTCTAGTAGTTTCTGGTACTGTGTAAGAAAAACTGCAGCTGCTGTGGCAAGGACACAGGAAGACAATGATAGATTTTTTAAGAAGGTGGCAGAATCTGAACAATCTTCCCATTGACTTCCCCAATTCAGCTAGCCTGGGTGGAGTGGTGTCACTGGAGACCCAGGCCTTGGTGGGACCTGCAAGCATAGGAAGCTATGGGAAACCTCTCCAACAATGGCTTGCCTTGACTTTGACGTCATGGATGTGTTTTGATGCTAAACTGAGATTTTAGCTTGCCAGTTATAGAGAGTCGAAAGTCCTAGGAAGAGTCTCAAGCAGGGGAAAGCTGGAAACAAGACCAACTCTGAATATGCAGGGGGACAGACTGAACTGCCACCTGGATATGATGCATCTGGACCTTAACCAATTTTATAATTCCAGCCTATCAAAGAAATGCCACATGCCTAGTTTCTCAGGGTAGCAAATCTCTTTCTTGCCACTAGATTCAGCTACCTTCTACAAAAATGCTGCTATGCACTTGTTTTCAGAGCGGTTTTATTTAGTCTTTATTTTTCACTCCTGAAGATTTCTAATTTTCCCCTGTTTTTTTTTTAATATTGAAAATTTTATTTCTCATAATCTTGACTGTAATTTATTCTCCCCTAACTTCTCTGAGGTTCTTCCCACTTTCCCTCCCATCTGAATCTTCTGTCTCTGTCTCTCTGTCTCTGGCTCTCCCTCCCTCCTTAGAAAGCAAACAAACACATAAAGAATAGTAATAAAATTAAGATAAAACAAAAACATACGAAGTGGAATAGGACAGAACAAACAAAAAGAAGATAAAGCATTAGAAACCCACATAGACGCAGAGACATGGGAATCCCATAAAAACACGACACTGGAATTTATAATTTGTATGCAGCAAACATGAGAGAGAGAGAGAGAGAGAGAGAGAGAGAGAGAGAGAGAGAGAGACAGAGACAGAGACACAGAGAGAGACAGAGACAGAGAGATAGAGACAGAGAGAGAGACAGAGAGAGAGACAGAGAGAGAGAGAGAGAGAGAGAGAGAGAGATATGCCCCATCAAAACATTATGTAACAGAGATGCTACAAAGATGCTGTTGTGTGGAATAACTCTGCTGGGAGATTTCTCCTTGATGTAGTCTCTCTTCTTTAGGTCTATGTCCATACATGCCTCTCATAAAAAGTAGTGCATTTTGATTGGTTCATTTAGCTGTGGTCTTATTGTCTAAATTGTCTTACTGTACAAACAAACTCACAGTCGCTGACAGTGTGGACAGCAGTTTACTGATTGTGAAGCACATACACATGGTTTCTCGCTTGGGCCATCTTCTCTCTGAGACACAGAGAGTGTACTTGTTTACAGACAGAGCCACCAAGACTTAGCTGCTAAATGACTTACATTTTTGACTACTATATGAATACAACGGGACCCAAACCTTAGAATTTTGATTGACTGTATGTTCTAAAACCAGATGAAGACTTTGGTTGTCATTTATTTTTAATTGTTTTGCTATTGGTAAAAAATCATGAAATCAGTCACATAAGTGAAAATGTTCCTTAGGAATCACTTTCTCATTAAAAAGCAAACATTCATGAGGTTAAAATAATAATTAGGATGACCTCTAACCTAATAATTTCATAATTAAGTTGAAGTGTACTTCCAGTGTGTCTGTTCCATTCTCAAATCAAAGGTTGGTCTAGTCTATTCTTTTCAATTATTCTAATTTAGGAAAGCAAGAGTTAATTAGGAGCTTCAGCTCCTCCTGAATTATCTTCACTCCTGTGGAACTGAAGGAGATGCGTTAGTATTTATTGGCTAACATAATTATATGCTGTGAGAACAATAATCACACAGGTAAATATTAAAATGTGTGCCAAGAACAGATGATGTCTGCTGGAAACTGTGTTGTGTTGTAGCTAAAATGAGATGTCCTCGAAGAATAGACTTTCATATCTAACTTTGATGTTTTCCTTTTTTGAGACAAGCAAAATTTCAAATTCAAAACTGGGTGAGTCACCTGACTACCTCCAGTAGGTTACTAGGTCTATGGTCCCTCACTCTTGAAGTACTCACCGTGTTTTCTCAGTTGTCTTTGAATCACCATTGTATGGCTATTTTGATTCTTGATCTACAGAACCTTGTGAGTTATCTGACTACATCTCTAGTAGATTACTAGGTCTATTTATGGTCCTTCACTCTTGAAGCGTTTACCGTGTTTTCCCAGTTGTCTCTGTGTCACCTTTGTGTGGCTACTTTGACTTGGGATCTGCAGAACATGATGCATAATGTATAATGTTTGTGCAGGAAGAGGTCCCAGAGAACACATTCACATAACTATTCTGAGAGTGCTCTGCTCTTGACACATTGTGCCAAAGCATTTTCTTTTCTCATTTCTTTAAAGTAAATATCTCTCATCTTCATGTTGCCCAGTGTTAATTCTACTTACTTTTTTATGCTATGGCTCTGTCCTTGCTGTAGAGAATTGCTAATCTTTGATGGCAGAGCAGAGAGAAAGAGAGGTTGTCTAGAACAAATACCAAGAAGGATTCCACTGTGCTCTTTATAGTGTCATGTGACTCATCGTGTGGTGAAACTGTTCAGAGACATTGTATAAAAAAGTCAAACAGAATGTTAGCATTGTGCCTTTCTGAGCCAAGGGGACACCCTTGTCTGCTTCTGTGCTGGGAAGGACACTGAATTTCAGAAACTACAGCAGTGATGAAAGTGAATATTTTGTTTGAAGCATAGAATATTTCTAATGGCAATATAAAGTATGTGGGGTATAAAGGAGAATGTCAGTTATCAAAAACTCAGATGACCTAGTAAGCACTATGTTGCCTATAAATATATATATATATATATATATATATATGTAAAACACCTTTTCTAAAATTTACACAAACACACTCATATACAAACATAGCCATGATACTGCATGAGTAAGTATCAGGGCTTATTTGGCCTGATACTGTATATGTAAAGAGTTCTTTTCCACACAAGGAGAGACCATGCCTCTAAAAGGCTTACTTAGTAACAGGCTGAAGAATTATCATTTATTCTGACCCATCACAGAGCAGTGCTTTGTACTGACAGCAGCCAGCAAGCATAATTTTCATTAATATCTTCATTTTATTTCCAAAATTCTATTTTTTATGGTACTTGCCTTTTAATGTCATGGCAATTTATGAAAGGAGTATATGTACCCAAAGGATATCTCCAAAGTAAACAAAAAAAAATAAGATAGTATGCTATCCTTCCATCATCCAGTCCCATGTACTGGACGTCTTTCGTCACCACAGTTGCAGCTTAGACTCCTACTGGGAGTTCATGATGAAGTCTGTCTTCTAGAAGATGAGGATCAATTGTGGATTTAGGATTATATTTTTCATTCTCTTGACAGAGTCAGGGCTAAAATGTGTCTCTTAATTCCTTTTTTGAGTCAGTCCTCTTTTTTTTCCCTCCCGCATAGTGTTTATTAGGGCTGGAGATGACATGTAGGTTACATGATACATTTTTGTTGGATGATGTTAATATTCTAATGTACCTGAGTACTTGGTGCCTTTTTCCCAATCATAATGCATTTGCAAAGATCCAAAAGGATTTCACTGTTGTCATTTAGACAAGTGTAATATTGTAAAACTACAGAGTTGATTGTGATTGGCAAGAGGGAAGAGGAGAGAGAGAGTGAGACAGTAAGGGGATAGAGAGAGCAAGCACCCCATGTTGCTGCCTGACAGTTCTCATAATACCCTCATAAAGTAAAAATTGCTAAAGGTGACAGGGCAGAGGAACAGCTTTTGTTTAATACCACTTTCCCTTGGACTCTGGTCCTGATGCACCCCTCCTAACCCTGGAGCACTTGTCATTGATCGCAGTAAGTACTGTGTCTCATTATGAGGTGACTCTTGGTGAGCTCATTGATGGGGGTCACTCAAAAGATGGAGTTGTGATTTAAAGGCTGGAATTTTCAGCTCTACCCTCCATCCTTGGAGGTAGGGAGAAGAACTGAGATTGAATAGAGCATGACTTTGATGAAGGCTATAAAAATCCCCAAAGATTGAGGTCAGAGAACTTCCTAGTCAGTGAAGATATCCATGTGCCTGGGGGATGGCTGTCCTTAGGCAGGCACAGCAGCTTTTGCATTTAGGGCCCCTAGACCAAGCTCAGCACGTCTCTTACACATACCTTTTCATCTCTTTCTGTTCCCATGGCCTATATAATTCATAGCTCAATGTGAAGAGATGTTTCCCCGAGTTCCTTGAGCCACTCTAGCAAATGATCAAACTCAGTCATTTGTTAGGATCACCAAACTGGAGCTAAGTCCTTCAGAAATACAAACAACCTGATGCTCAGTACTAGCAATTTGCATGTGACTGTGCACAGCCTGTGGGATTATAGGGTCTGCAGTGTTTGAAGATGTGTCCTGTCAGAATGGAAATGAACTGTGGGATATTCACAGTGTGTGAGAGAATTGATTGACGAGGGGGAAAATGGATTTCAAAGTGAAGATTTAAATGAGGCATACATTCAGAGAACACAAGTAGATTTCTCTTTGTCGACTAACAAGACACAGTTGGAGAGCTGTTAGAGGCCAAGGTTACAATGGGCCTATCACTGGCTGTTTTGTCTCCAAGTCTGCAAAGAAGGAATACTGCCTCTTCACTGCCATGGGTTACACCCCCATGAAGAACTCCCTTGACATGAACTGGTCTCCAGCACTGAGCTGGGACTGCTTTCATTGTTGTACTGAGGTTGTTAGTACGTCTGGACTTTGCTTTAAAAGGCAGGGTTTGAAGCTGGACCTGATTCCTTCAGAAGACTCCTTGTCCTGAAAAATACCACCTCCTCCTTTCCAGGACAGAAGATTACTGAAACTTCTTAGTCGCTTTGGCAGTTGAGTACCTACATGCTTCATGTTACGGATACAGCTTGTACTGCAACCTTAGCCCTCCCACACTGGGTTCATTTCATAGAGCAGCAGCCTTTGAGGCAAACCGAGAAATCCGTTCGGGGGCATATTTTGCAGTGAAGGATGTTCATCAGGAATTTATGTGGCTTGAGGGGTTAGGTACAGTCATCAAGGTGGAGTCTTGTGGAGCCGTGGATAGTCTCTCCTCATGTGCTCCCATGTTCTAGCTTGCAAAAGGCAGGCGCAGCTGCAGGAGAGATTTACTAGTAATTAAAAATTTAATGTTTCATATTATTCAGTGCAACCCAAACATGCTGTTTACTGGGAGATGAAAACTACAACATGCGTATAGTGTGTGAGGAGGCATATAGTCCTTGCAGGCAAAGGATTTTACTTTTTTTGAGTGGGGGGTACCTTCTTGAGGTTTGTGATATGAGCATAGTATTCTTTTGAAGCAGGGATTAGGGCCATAACCATAGTCCTCTTCTTGAATTTTCTTATGAAACATACCGGAGCAGTCCCTGATTTGTTGAGATTGCATTTCTCTGTATACTGACACAGTCTGCTTGCTATAGCTCTCTTCCAGTGTGTGGTAAAAGATGAAATACTTAAAAACGTCATGTGGAAGATATTAACTGGAATACAAGAAAATGTGAAAAATAGCTCTGTAGAATAAAAATGGATATGCACTTTGCAGTGCCCATGTTTAGAAGATCTGGATTATTTTGAACTAGTTTGTACCTGCCAGAAGACCTAAAGTTAAATAACAATGAAGTGGGGGCGGACAAGTGGTTAGCTGACTCAGAGTTGCATGCTATGGGTTTGATGACAGGCAATTAATTTTTAGATTGCATATAATTGCACCTCTATTACATTTATATCTCTTCTTTCTTTTTAAAAAGATGATGCTTATGTTTGGTCATATGTGATCAACAAAATCAAACTTAGCTCTTGGATTTCCTTGTGAATGTTATGAGATGTGATATTCAAAATGAAAATTTAGCCCCCAAATCTACCTTGCCTTGTACCCAACAAAAACATGAGTGTCAGTTTACAGTATCCAATGTAAGTAAGCATCTCCTCCTACAGTAAGCAGATAGCTGTGCAGAATTCCACGGAGCACCCACTCTGCCAAAGCCTAGGAGGTTGTGGTCCTTCTATGGCAGCTCAGCTGTGACCGGAGAGGTAGCCTTTTATTGTGATTTGCTTGGTAGACCTTGGTGACTGTTTGGCCCAGAACAAGTGTTCCATTACACCAAATCACTCAATCCACTCGTTGCTTTAACAGGAAATACACAAAAAGCTGCCTCTTTCTTGAGTGTTTCTATTTTATGAAAGCATCTTAGTGGGCAGAATCAGCACTATGTCCAGGCAGAAGCACACATTGCATTTGTAGGATTGAAGAGTGCTCTTGTCAGGACTGGTTTCTGTATTTCTTTCTCCCTCTCCCACTGTTTAAATGTCTGAGTTGGTAGTACCCTTGCTCAGACAAACCCTGGTCCTTTTATCTGCCTTTCCTTTTTAAAACAGGAGATAAGCAATTGAAAGCAAATGCAATTGTGCCTTTTCATGTAAAATGGTAGACATCACCACAGAAAACGATTAACATTGTGTGTGTGTGTGTGTGTGTGTGTGTGTGTGTGTGTGTGTGTGTGTGAGCGCGAGCGTGCTCACGCTTTAATAGAAGAGGCTGCATCTCTAGTTGCCTATGGTCATTGTTTATCCATTTGGACACCCTTTACTTTGTTTGGTTTATAGCCAAAGTGAAGTATAATGATGTTGATGGCTTCTATTGTCTGATGATAAGAGGTGTTCAATCAACAACCTTCCATATCATTATTGGATGTGGTGAATAAATGGCTAGCTCTCCACACAAAATGCCACATTAGAGTCTTAACTACTAAAGTTATTATCACATTGTAGGAAATTTACCAGGAAAAACAAACATTTTCTTCCAGTGGATATGCTTATTTTTAATAGGAAATTTTGGTTATCTATATTTTGTCCCTAGAGCATACATATTTCCCCCATAGAACTAATGAACTGATTTTGCATTGGAATAAAAGATCAACTGGACATACAGTCCAATTGTCTCAGTATGCATTGTCCTTTTGGTTTTCATGTGTGAAGGAAAAGAAACGATTTGTGAACTTAGAACTTACCATTCTGGTCTGACACTGAAGTGTTTGTGTAAATCATATCGTCATGTTTAGGTTTAGTACCACAGAAGACAACTCAAGCTGTGTGTTATTATATTGAATCACAAATTATTCAAATGAAAAGTAAAATCTCTACACATTTTACCTCACAGAATATGCATTGCTGCTTCAATATAAATGATTAAATCCCTTAAATTTGAGGAATTACCAACAAATGATTTGCTAAATTCCAGAAGACCCCAAGGCAAGATCAAGAATTATCTCTTGTCTAGACACAAAAGAAACATTCAAATTCATGTTTGTTCAATAAAGAAATTGAAGTTGCCATTAAATCTAGGCATCTCCCCTGTAGAAATATGCTAGACGTGGAATTAGTGCATCAGTCTCACATCTGTCTTTGGCTTTTCTAGATGAACGTGTAATTGCACTATAAAAATATGTCTCAGGTAAATGGTGTTTCTTTTGGGGGGGGGCAAGGGCAACTGAATGGCAACCACTGATTGATAAGAAAGTCCCAGTTTTCCTTAACAGTAGTATTTATTGTCTGAAGGTAGTGGATGTTTTGAGAAGATTTTCTTACTATGGATTATTATAGTAATAATTCACTGTTATACCTAATCTCGTATTGGAATGATGAAATAAAAAACATAAAATCTCTGTGTGTGTGTGTGTGTGTGTGTGTGTGTGTGTGCGTGCGCGCGCGCGCGCACGCACACCCACATGTGACCCTGTCCCCTGTACATGAGACCATTGCATGTACATTTTAAAAACAACTACCTACATGATGAATATCTTGGGCTCATTCACAGGAGATTGAAATTTAACTGGCAAATGACCTGGTGTGTTTTTCTTTGCCAGAAACATGTGAACTACCTAGGAATTGTGATTACGCAGCACCCTGCAGTTGTAGGAACATCTACTGTTGATTTTGTTTCTTAGCTCAGTTTTATTTCTGATACTCTGACCTAGTATGATCATATTCACAACCCTCCCCAAGTCTTCTTTGATTTCTCCTTCTCCTTCCCACCCAACTTTTTGTCTTTCTCCCTCCTTCAAAACTAATTTGTGCTGTGTCAATTCTCTTGTCCACTGAAACATAGTAGTCTTATGAGGGGCTACACTCTTAGCTAAAACTATTATTCTCTAACAGTTAATAATTACCAATAGGTCCTCAGCTAGGAGTGGATCATTGTGTCCTGCTCCTCTCTCCCAGATGGTGTTTGGTGTGGCTTCAATTTGCACAATTCTTGTTGGGACTGTCACATGCATTCTAAGTTCATATTGTCAGTTTTCCTGCTGTGTTAAGAGAAAATCTTTTTTTTTTTTTTTTTTTTTTGGTCACCCACTGCCTCTGGTTCTTATTCCCTTTCCACCTCCTCTCCTACAGTGATCACTAAGCCTTTGGAGGAGTGGGTATAATATATATGTTCTATTTATGGAGGACATTCTATAGTGTCTTATTCTCTGCACCTCCACCAGTTGTAGTTAACTGTGTTCCCTATCACCTACTACAAACAGAAGCATCTCTGACAAGGGGTGAGACATGCATGAATCTATAGGTATAATGATAAGTCATTAGTAGTTGGTTAACTTCTCTGAATAATAGTTGTAGGTTCTCTCCTAGAGGCAATGATCTGTCTAGTCATGGTGTGTCTTAGCCCCATAGTGATGACACTATGGGTTTCATCTTGTGAAGTGACACTTCAATCAGGAAGTGATAGGTAACTCCCATGGCACTTGTGCCACTCTTGTGCGCCTTAATTGAAATAAGTTTATCTTATTCTATATGTATATAGAAGCTCATGAGTATTTTTAAAGGGCACAACCTATAGGCTTCATGTAAAAAAAAAATAATTAAATCCTAACTAGATTTTTACATATATAGCCAGTAAGCAGTAAGTTCAAAATGACATCCTGCTAGTGCAAATAAAATATACAGCTTACAGTATATTGAGGGATGGGCTGTTTTGATTATTTGAAGTATGCAATATTTTACAATCCTTCAATTAATCATAGGCACATTGTGAGCCATTTCTATAGTGCCTGGAACAGGTTCTAATTTCATTTTGATCTGTACTACACATGGGAAAATAGTGACGATGTTACTTGTTAGTTGCTGTTAGGGATACTAGGCCCTTCTCAGTGGCTTCTCTATCTGTGCCTTTTCAACTCTGCAGCATACACACAGTCATGCTTTACCTCCAAAATGGCCAGTTTCTGTAACTTGATCCTTTCTGGATAGTCAAAACCAGGACATAGGGTTAGTGTTATTGTTGTTCCCGAAAGCATCCCAGATGACTTAGTATTTCTTAAGATCCTAATTTTCAAGCTCACTCTCATAACTGGACTACATGTAAGAGAATTCTAATTTTTAGCTTTGTGTGTGAGGCAGTGAATTTCATCATTACTTGTGGATCTGATCTCATGGAAGAATTGTGGTATTCTGTTTGCAGCAGTGTTAAAACAAGTTCCTTTGAGCTCAGTCAGAAGGAAGGGTGCGGACAGAGAAGGATGAATTTTTCATAGCCCCTACCTTTCTATCATCATTGTGCTTATGAAGTTAAAAAAGGGGGAAGGTAAGGTAGAACTCATATCTGAATGTATTTTATAAAAGTCACTGACACAGACTTTGAGAAGAATAACCTTCAGAGAGGACCTGAGATTTAAGATAGTGGCCATTGATCAACGACTTACTTATTGATTGCATGATTCACCCTTTTAACTCTTATTCTTTGATTATTAATTAAGCATAAACCCCCTCTTCATTTGCTCAAGTAAAATAGGTCCTAGTTACATGGAAGCATATCTAACTTTTGTTGTTCAGGGATAAAGCATTTTATATGTGGAACATAATATACCTTGTAATTGGATTAATAGTTTCAACAAAACTCCTTTCTGAATCCCAGATTGGTTTTTTTTTTTTTTTTTTTTTTGGATTTGATGAGCTGATCCTGAAGTTTAGTTGTACTTTCAAGCAACTTGGAAATGCAAGATGGTTCAGAAAAAGTTGGGGAAAACTAGAATACTACCTAATTTCAAATGTTATTCCAAATTGAGAAGAGCCAGGTAATGTGGTACTGACCTAAGGTAAGCATAAGTATTAGCACAGCAGTTTTGAGTGTCTGGAAATAATCCATCGTTATTGTTAATTGATTGTAACATGGCTTTAAGATATTGAAGGGTATAAAGTATAAATTTTCAACAAATCATGCTGGGTTAACTAGGTTATCCATTTCTAAAAGACTTCCTATCACATACAAAATTCAATGAAAAGTGCATTACTGACACAAATGTAAAGGGCGATAATATAAAACTCTTAAAAAGAAAACCTAGGAGTGATGCACATCACCTTTGCTTGATGAATGGCTTCTTACCTATGGCACATAGCACACAGACAACTAAAGAGAACACAGATAAACCTGACTTCATAAGTATTGTACATTTCTGTATGTCAGATGGCACCGTCTTATAATTGAACAAGGCATACACAGAATGGGACAGGCCACTTGGCAATCACACACCTGACTAAAGAGAACAGCCTAATTAAATTTTGGGCAAAATATTTGAATAAGCTTTTCTCATGAATATTAGTGGTTGACAAGGACAAAATGTGATACCATTTGTCATCAGGGAAATGCAAATCAGTGTGACTATGTGATACCACTATGTGTCTGGTAAAATATCAGTCATCATTGTTATCATCTGAAAGCATTACATGGGCTGACAGCAGGGGAGAAGAATTAAAATGGTTAGATAATGGTGGTGTATTCTGAAAAGTCTGGAATCAGTCTGACAGCTTTCTTAGCATTAAACATAGTTGCCACGTAATCACACTGTTCTACTTGTTTGCATGGTACCAAAGAGAATTCAGACATATGGCCACACAGAAACTGCCTACATTGGGTATAGGTAGCATCATTATTCATTAATTAGTGGACTATGTATGCATATATATTCATACACTTTAGTATTATATTAAGGTAGACAAAGCTTTGAAAACATGATGGTGTATGAAAGAAATCACATACAAATGGTTATATGTTTTATTGCTCTGTGTATATTAACAGGCTACTCTAAGACATAGGACACATAGATTGTGTGTTTGTGTCTGGTATGAAGGGCAAGTAGGGTAACTGCTAGTACCCAACTGATTTATTTTGGGAAGGGTGTAAATATTCCAGAAATATTGGTATAGGTTACATAGTTTTTAAAATATACTTAGTCCCATTAAATTTAGCTTAATATATTTATTTTTATTTCATATGTATCAATGTTTTGCCTGTGTGTATGTAAGTGTACTATGTCTGTGCCTGATGCCTAGAGGGACCAGAAGGAGTGTGTCTGATGCCCTGGGATTAGAGTTAAAGATAGTGATGAGCCACCATCTGAGTGCCATTACTTGAATCTGGATCCTCTGGAAGAACAGCAAATGCTCTTAACTGACTCATTGCAGGCCTAAGTTTTCATTTTTAAACGGTGTATTTTTTATGATATATGACTTACTATACCCCAAAATTTAAAAGTGCATGAATTGAAATGTTATTTTCCAGTGTTTCTTGAATACACAGCTGGCATTAGGAAATGAATCGACCCTAATTAAACTTGTAGTCTCTGGAACAAGCAACAAACTAATAACTATAGAGCAGTGTAGGCAGAATGAAAAAGCAAATAGGTTGCTTCCTGAACCCAAGGATGAGGAAATATGCCTGGAAGATCATGGGAACTCTTGGTCCCTCCTCTCATCCTTTATTGGATAGAATCATCCACACAGAAAAATCTTGCTTCCCTCCAACCTCCAGAAACATGAGCAAGACCACTGTTTTTAGAAGCCAAAAAAGAGCCATCAACAATCTAAAATCCAGTTCATCTAATGGCACTTGGAGAACAGTGTAGCCCACCTTAGAGTATGGCAAGAAGATGTTCTGTGGTAACATTTCAAAGGAATTATTTAAGCGCTGTAATATATACATGAGCTCTTGCTGGTCTGAATTAGTAATTTTGAGTTGACATGAGGACCATGTGGAGTAATGGGCATTTGTTTAATGTTTGCATCCAGTCTTACATAATGCATGCTGTTATTCCTGTTGTTTTACCCAGCACCACCATTATCAAATGAATCTGGTATCAGTGCAACGACAGAAATCCAGACAGCAGATGGGAGAACTGATGTGAATGCTACTGAAATTTCAGGGTTTTCTCATGTCTAGCTCTACATCTTTAAGAACTCTCATTCTTAGAATTTTTTATTCCCTGCTATAAAGCTTGGAAGGAAAGAGATCTTTGATTCTGTTCCAGGCCTCTAGTTGGCTATTCCTGACCAAAAGCAAAATACTCCCCCAACTTAATCATGCCCTTGCAACTTGTTGTAATGTTGGTATAGGTGCTTCCCTTACTTGAGTTATTCCAGACAGAAACTCCAGTGACCTCAAAAGACAGGCCTAATGTAGCAGTAATTAGAAACACAGAAAAAGGTTTCAGATGGAGCATGAAGGGTCATATAGGAGACAGTTTTTCATTCCTTTAAAACTTATCACTTGACTCAACATCTGAATACCTTTATTAATATAGTGGTCCTCAACCTTCCTAATGCTGCAACCCTTTAATACAGTTCCTCATGTGTGCTCACCCCAAACCATAAAATTATTTTCATTGCTACTTCATAATGTAATTTTGTCTCTGTTATGAGTCAAAATGTAAATATCTGATATGTAGAATATCTGATATGTGTTCCCTGTAAAAGGGTTGGTTGACACCCAAAGGGGTGGCTCCCCACAGTTTGAGAGCTGCTGATTTAAGATGTTTTCAGGACGGGCAAGGGGAATCTAGTGGCTAATTACTAACCCTCATGTGCAATGAAATACTACACAGCCTTTCGTTGTTCTTGTGGCTTTGGATGAGTATTAATTTTGCCCAGTATTAAAAACCAATATGGACCTTCTTTTTGAGCATTTGTTATTTCATTAAGGTGATATTGTTTAAGATGGTATTGTAGTTGATGTGATTCATTATAAAAAACCAGAGGTAGATATCTGAAAGACAGTAAGAGCCAGTCATGCTCTTGACAATCATTTGAACCCCCAGTCATCGTATTTAGGATGAGGTCTCTCCTCTCTCTCTCTCTCTCTCTCTCTCTCTCTCTCTCTCTCTCTCTCTCTCTCTCTTCTCTCTCTCTCTCTCTCTCTCTCTCTCTCTCTCTCTCTCTCTCTCTCTCTCTCTCTCTGTCTCTCTCTCTCTCTCTCTCTCTCTCTCTGTGTGTGTGTGAGTGTGTGAGTGTGTGCGTGCGTGCGTGCGTGCGTGCGTGCGTGCGTGCGTGCGTGCGTGTGTGTCCCAGTCTACCTTGGAACTTACTTTATAGACCAGGCTTGCCCAGAACTTACCAAAATCTTCTTGCCTCTTCCTTTTCACTGCTGGGGTTAAAGACATATAATGAATTGAATCTCACCTTATGCAGTATTGAAACGCATCTTAATCATTAAAACAATGGATTATAGAACCAGCATACTTTATCGTCTAACCTTACCTCTATCACTATTTAGATGTTGCCTGAATAAATTAAAGTTCTTGTTCCTCACCTTTCTCCTTTCTGTGAAGAGATAATCCTATCTCTTAGGATAGCAATGAGGACAATATTAGTTAAAATAGTAGTTTATAACGAGTTACAGTGTGCAAAGCACTTAAAACAGTGTTTGGCATATAGTTAGCACTATATACATTAGCAAATCTTATTGGGTTCTCAATGCCTATTTTTAAATTGTTATTGCTTTTCTCTAAAGATATTGATATATAAATTTAGTCTGTGGCATTCTACCCAAGTCTGGGATGGTTTCTCTCACTCATTTGAGCTGGGCATCATTCTTGGATTTTTCAAGGACAATCCAGATGTCTATGGACTTTGCCCAAACCCTTTGGCTGTGTCATTGGTTTCTAATGCATAGTCTCAAAAGTCAGAGCTTGTACCATGCTCTGACAAATGTATGAATCATTCCATCTGTTTTTGTGGATTGCAAGGTAATTTTTCTGTTGCGTGAACAAAGTTCTCTTAAAAACGAAAATCATGACTCATAGATTATGAACTTGCATAAGTTGCTAAGTCTATCATTGGCCTATTCTCATAAAGTGTCACCTGTCCAGAAACTAAACCACATAAATCAGTGAATAATGTCTGTTCATCAAAAGGCCTTACCAGGCTTGTTAAGCAGGGGTTGCTAGCCTCTACCTACTTTCTGATTCAATATGTCTAGAGTGGGGCTTAATACTTGGTATTTCTATGAATAGTATCAAAGCACTGCTGTGTGTATGCCACTTTTTGAGAACCCTTTAAACTGCTTATAAGTCAAGACTTTTCCTCCATTCCTCACTAAAAGAGTCAACTGCTTCATTGCTTTATGCTGTCAGGTATTAGTGAAGAAAACTACTCAGAGAAGCAGGCTTTCCCTAGTACATGGAACTGTAACTGTATGGTTATGAATATAAAGTAAATAATTGAAATCTCCAGTACCTTGGCTGAGAGTAAGTCAGCTCACAAGTGATGGAGTTTAAATTTGAATATAGAAGTTTCTTTCAGAGCCCAAGTTTTTAACTCTCCTCCTGGACCCCTTGCTGTTTTGTCTCTTTTAGTATCCCAGGTGATATCTCCACCATCACCCAGCATTTTCCTGCTCTCCTCCATCTTTTTGTCTTGTCAGAGGCATAGGGCAGAACTGAATTATTTGTAGTAGTTGTGTTACTTTAGAGAGTGATGATTCTGAGGCTCTCCCTAGCTGATTCAAGATCAATGCCTGGAGGCTTTAAGGAAAGGAAGACGTTACCATTTCACTGAACCCATGTAAGTTCACAGGGGACAAACTGATTTTTACCCTCGATATAAAAATGCTTAAAATATGGACATCTATGGAAAGCAGCTGAGTAATTAAAGTTGTGTGAAACCAAAGAAAATGGGAAATAATGGCTTATATTTGGAAACTAATGTAATAGAGGAAGTGTCAGTTCTTATTTGCAAATGCTTAACTGTTTAGTATTCCACTTGATGATATCAAGCAATTACCATATTAGTCCTGGATATTTTTTTCTTAACTAGAGTATGATCCACAAATAGGGAAAACCACAGTTATTTGTTTGTTTCAATAAGTTACTAAAC
The DNA here is from genome assembly GCF_003668045.3 of Cricetulus griseus. NCBI lineage: Eukaryota > Metazoa > Chordata > Mammalia > Rodentia > Cricetidae > Cricetulus > Cricetulus griseus. The sequence goes on along the minus strand of NC_048597.1, from coordinate 64,269,611 downwards.
TTATTTTTCTTTTAATGACTCCATCAGTGATCTTATAGTTGCTAATCTCATATGCTTTTCAGGGGATTTGGACTAAACTCAAAGAAACACAATCAACAATTAGCCCTTTCCAGTGCTGTAATGAACTTCTAACATAAGTAGATGTATGAATTATGGGGCACTGGATAATCGTGAAGCTGGATTCATGTACAGGGTGATGGACTCATTGAGGATGGTGCTCCAGCACATTTCTGGAGCCTTTATCTGATGACATCTAAGCAGATGGGTTGGAAATGTTTGGTTTACCTGAAGCATTGGCAGTGTAGGGCAAATGTCATGAGATGGCCTAAAAAGACAGTAGGCAGTTTTTGCAAATACATTCATTTCTCTGCCTTCCTGTCTGCCTTATGCACAATGATGACACTATAATCAGAATCTAAAGAAACAGAAAATACATACAATGTTAAATTCCTCTTCAATTCTCTACCTGTCCACAGAACAAATACCTCAGTGCCCATAACTCATCAAGGCAGGTACTAACAAAGTTATGCACATATGCTATAATGACACCAACTAAACACACCTTTGGATATTACCCTCGTGGTTAAGGCTTGACTCTTATTACTTGGTAGTTGGAATCTTAGTAAAGCATAACTTTACTAGTTTGTTAACTCATATAGTTATTAGTGAGTTTACTGGAAGAACTACTGATTAGTTATAGCACACAAAGTCCCTAGTGAGAAAGGCTATTCCTTTCTCTCCTAGAAGGGAGACAGGGTTTATTTGCTGCTCACCACCAATGTTGTGTTATAGATGTGTTGAAATGCATGACAAAAGGGTTTTAATCACACCTCCAAATGTTAGCTGCTGCCAATGTAGTTTTTTGTCTGAGTGTCCCCCCTTGAGCCTCAGGGAACTTTTTACTTTATAGAAGGAAATAGGGATGAGAGGCACTTTCAAAGTAATTGCAGATGCTTGTATTGTAGATACAAAGTATTCAAAGTATAAAGTAATGGAGAGAGGCCAAGTGGTCTTTTATTTTTCTTTTTAAATGCAGCCTAATAATAAGCTGGGTTGATTATAAACTACTCAGTGTATACAAATATTGTTAATGTTTGGACCTCTCTTCCAACTAAAGATATATTTGAAGCAGATGCTATATTAGGCTGTGTAAAATGAACCTCTTTAGAGGCCTTATGTTTTAACAAAGAGTATGGCACACACCAGTAAAGAATATTTGTTGGGCTGGGTGGTGGTGACACATGCCTTTAATGCCAGCACTTGAGAGGCAGAGGCAGGAGGATTTCTGAGTTTGAGGCCAGGCTGGTCTACTGAGTCAGTTCCAGGACAGGCTCCAAAATTACACAGAAAAAAAAAAAACAATCAAATAAAATTATAAATACATAAAGGAACATTTGTTAGTAACTAACATGTGTGTTAGTCACTTTTCTATTGTTTTGATAAAACCCCATGGCCAAGGCAACTTATAAAAGAAAGTATTCAATTGTGCTTATGGTTTCAGAGAGTTAGCATCCATAATGGAAGAACAAAGACATGGTATCAGGAACAGTTGAGAGCTTACATTTTCATTCACAACCAGGAGTCAGAGAATTCAAACTATAAGTGGCAGTGAGTCTTTGGACATGTTGAAACCCACCCCCAGTGACACATACCCTCCAACAAGCCCACACCTTCTAAACCTTCTCACATAGTTCTACCAAGTGGGAACCAAGTATTCAAACACATGAGCCTCTGGAGACCAGTCTCATTCTAACCACCACAGTATGGTTTGGGAGTTGAGGTAGGAAGTAGTGGCTTTGAAGAGTCATTTTTTTAGTCCGGGAGATAATTTTTACAGGAGCTTGGTTCTTATTGCCCATTCAAGCATAAGCATTTGCTAATATTGGCTAGAGGGATCTGGGAACAGAAGTGGTCAGCATAATTCATTTCTAGTAACTTTAGGTAGCTTTGCTTTGTATTAGAAACAGGGTATGAGAAATGAAGAATGATAAACCCAGGGTATCATCTTGGAGGTCCTTGCAAATGAGATGGAATAATGTATTGTCTTAGTTTGAGTATTAATCAAAAGATTATTACACTTTGTCTGTAAGGCTTTCTCTTCTTAGGTTTTAGTGACCCCCATCTTTCAAAAAAGGGATTAGCTTCATGGTGTCTACCTCCTTTATCTTATGCTTCTCTGAATTATTCTGTCTTATCCTGTCATTCAAAATCTTTGCTGGTCACATGTTTGTAGTAAAGCTTGATTGATTTCTACCTAAGAGCTCTTTCTACATGCCATGGGCCAGTCACCCAGCATGGGATAAACTCAGGCATTGAGAATTCTCCTGATATTCACATTGGACAATAATGTATATTGCCTATTTAAATGCAAGTGATAGACCTATGTTTAGTATGTATTGAATTCTAAGCGGATCAGTAGGTATTCTTGACCGAGTAGAAAAGCCTAGCTGGTAGGGTGGGATTGGTATGTAGGTGGCTTTCCAGCAATACACCAAAAACTTAATAGCTAAAAAAGAGTATTATTTTTTTAACTTTTTAAAAAATTTATCTTTGGGGATTACAAATTTAGTCCAGGTGTCAAAAGGCTAAGATAGACTTCTAAATAGAACTAAAATATTTGTAGAAATGGGCAGAGTTTCTGTCCTTAACTTTTCCAGCTTTGAGAGGCTTCCTACATTCCTTGGCTCATGGCCTCTTCCTCTTTCTGGAATGCCTGCAATAAAGCAACTTTTTGATTATGCTTCCTTTACTATGGCCACATCTGACCGTAACTGGGAAGTTTTCTGCTTTGGGAGATGATTGTGATTAGATTAGGTCAGCTGAGTAATTCATGCCTTTTTCCCCATCTCTGATTCTTTATGGTTAATCACATCTTCAGTATTAATTCTGACAAATTGTGTGTCCATAAGGTCTAGGAATTAGAATTCGGCTATCATGAGGGTGTTATCCTACCCATCACAGGCCTGGCTATGAGGCTTTATAGTCTTCCAAAATGGTCCATCTAAAAAGAGGTGAAGCGACCAGACAGGAAGTCTGCTTTCAACGTTGGTAAAACATTCTTAGGTTATGTTGATAGTAATGAGAAGTTCATGCATTTAGTACAGGAATACATAATCTGTTGGGCAGTATGTCCTTGAGGCCAAAAGCAAGTCCTTGGTAGCCACCAGTGATTTGCATCAGTTTCTGTGGGAAAATGAAATGCATAGTTTTACTACCTGTTCTTGGAACACATTTCAGTACCATGCATGCCATAAATATTTGCATCATTTTTCTATTCTTTCTCCTTGGTTGTGATTTGCTGGCCCCAAGGGAATACTGTTCATGGTACAAAGCTTTTCTGAAAATTTTCCTGGCTTCCTACTAGTCCATGTTTTATTACTGTAGCAAAATTCCCAAGGCTTAAAAACCATCTTGGAGATTGACATCCAAAAAACATGGCTATGTTAACAAGCACAGTTAAAGTTTTCTGCTGCTGACTCATGGTAAATGATATCATAGAGGAGGCACTTTTAAGGGAGAGAACACATATGAATACATCTGAAGACAGTCTTTGCTTTTGTGAGCATTCACTCAATGATCTAATTTCTTCAACTTATGAAGGTTTCCCCCATCTCAGCAGTACCACACTAACCAAACTTGAAGTTTATGCACTATGACAGGATATGCTAAACTGCATGCAAACCATATTGTTGATGCTTCGAAAAATTGCCCTAACTTTTGGAAGCAGCCTGTAGCCAGGAAGAGGACAAAGTGATTATGTACCTGTCATACAGTGCAACGTACTGTGCCATGCTTCCTAGAGCTAAAGTACACCAAGGAGGCATGTGAGCCTCACATATACAACCCAGGAGGAATACCCAGTTTCCCTGGGACTGGGAACAGATTTAGGAAGTCTAGTAATTGCCTCTGTTTCCTGAAGCCTTTAACGTAGGAGTAGGTGGTTAACTTGTACACTTGTCTACAAATGACTTGTAATACACATGAGCTGGAGCACAGAAATAAATTGAAAGATTCTCTTGATAGAACAGGGAAGCAAAGATTTATTGTTCAGTCAGTTCCAATTACACTGTTGTGTTGCAGAGCAAAGCAGTTAAACAGGATGCTCGCTTGTAGCTCTACTGAGGTGGGATCAACCTCAAAAGAGATGGTGTCAGCGTGGTGTGCCCTGCCTGAGCCTCTGCTGAGTGAGTCACTTGTGTGAAAATGTCTTGACACAGATAGAATCGTGGAGCCGCACTGTATCTGATCACAGAAATGTTACTGCATAATAGCAAGCTGGCTTTGCTCTCCATGGGATTGCAGGCTGGGGCATCAGGAGGGAGTGCATTTGGAAAGGTCATCTCTACTACTCAGAAGAAAACAGAGTATCACATCCCCCGCATCTGCGAGTTTCTGTATCAAGTATCAGAAATGGATGCCTTAAAGGAAAACTGCAAGTTATTCTTCATGTGTGAATGTGATTTTTTTTTTTCTTTCTGGAAGAGTTTTAACATCCTGAATCCTTTCCCTTCTATGTTGTAGTTGATGGTATCTCACACCCACTGGTGTGTGAAGAGGAAGAAACTTCTATCCTTACTTTCTGTGTTAGTGATGTGGCATAATGTTTTCTGGAAATGCCACACAATTTCAAATGTGACTTCTTTCTTAACTTGTGAATAGAGTTGACAACAGTGAAATATGTCCTGTAAACAAACCCCGAAAGAGTAGCTTTTGAATGAGTGGTAGTTGAATTCGTACCAAATGACAGAAGTAGGAAGTTCCACGTGGATGAAATTCTTTCTGCTGTCCCTTGGCACATGAGTGGCACTGCCAGGGCTGGAACCTTCATCACCTAGTCACTCTTGGTTGGGTCCAGCACAGCTGACTTCAAGTGTTATATTCTCACAATCCAAATCTATGGGGACATATATCATTTTGCTTTTATGGTAAACCAACCTACTTTTAAAACTGATTGCACTGCTATGTTACTTTTTATGTTATTAAATTCTTCCAGTTACATCCTATTTCTGGAACTCAAACAGGAGTTAACTGAAGGAATCATTTGTCTCTTTTTATAATGTACTTATTGAACATTGTTGGGTGCTAGGCTATATCTGAGTGGTCCTTAAGGAATTCATTTTCCTGTGGGAGGGGATGAAAATGAAGATAATTAAATATTAAAGTCTAATTAAATGCAAGAGACAAAACTGAAGATAAAACATAAGCGGGGAAGAGATGCTTTGATAGTTGCTGTTTTATGTGGGATTTAGGAGGAGAGACTTAGGAGGAGGTGGCATTGTAGCAAAGCCATCTACAATATGTTGATGTATTGGGCACATGTCAGAGCATGTTCCAGAGAGGCAGAGACACAGATTGTAGCCAGCACTGGCATTGGTCAGAAAGTAAAACAGTCGGCATGACCATTGCAGCTTGATCCAAGAGACTCAAGAACAGGTGTAGCCAGGAGAGAAGCGGTCCCTGGTCATTACACAGGGTTCTGGACTCCAGGGTGAGAAAGCTGGATCAAAAGCTGAATGGAAAGGATCACACGGCTATACAAATTGAGTGTATGATGTTTGCTGTACATACAACTACCTTTGTATGACAGCAATGCCTCTCCTTTGTACATTTGGTAGAAGAAAGATATGGTTTTGATTTTAAAGGAATAGTATTAGTATTGGTCTCATATTAAGGATAGGCAGGAATTCTAAAGCCAGGGAAATAAAATATCTAAATTATATTTCTGCTCTGTTCTACTCATATCTTCTTCTAATAAGAACTTAGATATGTCATTTCTCCTGTCTATGCCTCCATTTTCCCTGATGTAATATAGGGACCTGAAATAGTTATTTGCCAGCATCTTTGGGCTTCTAGTGTAGTAGACGGGAATTCTAGGAACACAGTAGTGGTTTCTTCTGATAACAGGTAACCTGGTCTCCATCTCATGAATGGCTCCTATCATGAACCAAGGCAGTTCATTGTTCACACATGGAGAAGGTAGGAGTTCCATAAGCCTCAGTGATGGCAAATATGACTCAATATATTGAGTCATAAATATCCTCCCATCAGATGTGTATGTGACGTGGCCTGCTTGGGATCTCATGGGATCTCATCACAGGGTAAAAGGACTAGATGTGCACAAATTCAGAGAGATTTGGACTGAGGAGTCGGTGACACAGTTGGATTTTTATGAGTTACAGATGTCAGGGAGGCCTGAAGCTAGAGCATACAGCACATATTCAGAAAGACAAGCCTTTGAGAGTGTTGTTTCTCATTTTTATATTTCCAAGTTCACAGAATCGACTGTCTCACCCAAAAGTGAATAACAAGGCTTCAATTTAGTCCATCTGTCCAAACCCCTTGGACTCCCCTCCGCAGTCCAGTATATTTGCCAATGGTTGGTTATTCTTTTTCTATGTCAGTGCCAGGAAGAGCAGTATTTTTACTTAAGAAAAGGTACCAACCATCTTCCAATTTCTCATTAGAGAAAAGAAAAACACCTCTTGCATAAACCCACTTTAGAAAACATGAATGCAGCACTGTTCCTCAAACCATCTTCTTTGCATACTGGCTCTCCACGGCACTTTTCCTGACCTTCTCCTCCCAGGCCCTGATACCCTTCCATCTGCTGGTCCAGTGCATGGAGTAGCACCTACCAGCCAGCAAAGAGAAAGAACCACTATTCTCCTTCTTGTACCTAGACATGGACTCTTGTTTCCCACCTCAGAAACAGTGGGAGTTTTTGGAGAAGACTTCTTATCACTAAACCACTAAACGATAGTTTTCCTGATGAGTAAGATGGGTATGAGGACATCTGGTTCTTCACAAGGACAGACTTAAGAGTGAAAATTCATGGGAGAAGTCTCTCATCCACAGCCTGACACCCATTCAGTCCAGTTTACCTTCCCTCTGTGTGGTCCAGGGTCTCTGAACTGGGTTTCCTCACTAACGTAGGTCTGGCCTATGCTAACACTGAAGTGCATCCCACCTCACTAGTCAGACAGCAAAAGGGGTCGTCAGTAATCACTGTGGACTATTTCCAATTTAGAGCAGCATCGTAGCTTCATCCCATTGTGGTGCTAGTTGGTTTGTATGTTTCTCCGACTTCTGTGGCTTCATTTTTGTCTGCTCAGTGTACTGTAGCAGAAGGCATCTAAAATGTGATCCTGCAGACTTGTCTTCAAACCCTGTCTCTCACATTAACCTCCTGATGCTGGCTGATGCTGGACTATTCATTGTCTTCTTCATATTTAAATGGCGTTCCTGTACCTTAGGTCTCTCCAGAGCTGTATAGGTTACTAAGGACCATTTACTTAGGCTTGCATTTCTAGGTATTCCAAAAGGAAGGCCATTCTTTTTTCTGTTGTCTTCCTTTTCTAGAATGAGAAATGACATGTTATCTACCCACATACATGGTTACCACATCTGTGTCCAGCTGATGTAGGAGCCCTACCATTAAGAACTGGGTTTCCTGCTTGATAAACACAATTCAGTGCATTTAACTAATATTGCAGTTTGTAATTGTCATTTTCCCATTGCCAGTGAAGTTTGCCTTGAAGATAATGGACATTCTTTTCTACGGTTTAGACATAAAGAAGCCAGCCGAGAGTTGAAATTATTTGTTCACATAGCATACTTGGTGCTATGCTGCCTGGATTTCAAGAAGATCACTTTTCCTTAGCTAAGCCCTGCCAGAACTGAAAGATAATGCCCACTCTAACTTCCGGCTCATCAGCTCTTTAATAAACCTGCATTTTCTCACCTGAAGACGAAGTTCAACTTTGCATCATTTCCTTCAGTTTCTGTTCTTCTCTAATTCAAACTTTGTTTTTCTGAGTTCTTAATCAGTACATTCAGCCATGTGGGCCTTGAGTTAAAGACTGCTCTTGTGCTTGGCGAGTACAAACTTGTTTCTTGTCATTCTGCCTAAGTCACATCACAACTACTTAAGTAACATTAGTGTTCTATTGCTCAAAATAAATAATCTGGAGATGATTCAAAATGCATAGGGGAATGTACAGGTTTAATGCAAGCACTGTGTCACTTCACATAAGATCTTGGTAACTGGGAGGCTCCCAGGTAAATTTCCTATGCTAGTGAGGAATGGCTCCATGTAGATATTTGCTGTTAACTTTGCAGAGCTTGGTGTAAAACTTCCATCACGATCCGTAGCCAAAGTCCACGGAGGCTTGCTTCTCTGAGGCACTGTTGTGCTACACAGACACTATAAAAGGTATATTTGTTTAATAGGCAGCCTTTATCTCTCTTTCATGACAGTCCATCCCATAGTTATTAATTCAGTGCTTTATGTCAACATATGTGCTTTCACTACTCAAAAATATAATGAAACACTGTTGTGTAGAAAGAGCACAGAGCTAAAATACAGGCAAGTTTTTTTAGCCACCCCCTTGGTCTACTCTTTTGACTTTTGTAAGGGCCATGACTTCAGAACATCTAGTCATCCTTCTACTTCATTTCTAAGGTTCTTTTAAAACACATGGAATTCCCCTAACACATTATAAGTTTCATTTTATTGAGCTTTTATTTTTACATTTCTTCCCTGTCGAATACCTTGCCTTGTGCAGTACTAGGAAGCTTTCCTTGTGCCATTGGGCTGTAGAATGCACTCTCTGTTTGAAGTAACTAAAGCAGAACAAGGTTTGGAAGAGGGAAACACTTTCGTCGAGGAAACTCTTGGGGAGTAGATATGGCCCCTGGATGATGCTGGTCTGAATAGAACAGAAGGTTCCAGAGCATACCCTGTGTGGGGTAAGCAGTCAGTTGAGAGGAGGGGCCATTTGGTCTGAGTTTGAAGGACTCCATAGAAATTGCAACATTTTGTGTGTGTGCGCGCGCGCGCGGGCCTGATTCCCATTGCTCTGGCCACTTCAGTTCATAAACTGTTTCGACTAAGTAGGGCATTTGAGAAGGGTGGCCATGGCTGAGAGAATTCAGGCGTTCTAGTGTGTGATTCTTCTGAGTGTCACCTGGGATGGTAAGCGTCCATCCTTCCTCCTGGGTTGACTTCTGTGAGACACAACTCGTGTTGTTTCTTGAGCTTCCATGCTGCAGAGTCTCCGTGGATGAAACTCGGTGACCTGTGCTTAGAGAAGTGAATCTGTGCCCTCCTTCATCAGCCCCAGAGGAAGGCAGACAGTTTTCTTACATAGAATAACAAGCAGGGTGTTGTGTGTGTGTGTGTGTGTGTGTGTGTGTGTGTGTGTGTGTGTGTGTGTGTGTTTTAATGAGCTAACAATAACAAAATGAAACTTCAGTGGAAGAATTGACAGCCTGGATCTGTAATCTGCCTGACCTGACAATTACAAGAACTTATTACCGCGTCAGCCTGCCAGATGGATCTCCTTGAAATGTAACGCGCTGCACTTCTGAATTCAATTCTGCACACACTTCCTTTTCTCCCCCCTTCGTGTTTGTTGAGTTTGGGAAAGAAGCAGTTTTACTTGAACTAAACCCACTCATTTCAAGTGTGTTTAATGACAGCAATATGTGGCAGATAAAATACAATCCTACGGCCTTGTTTGATGTTTGTTTTAATTTCAGACCATAGTGAAAGAATACAGAGAAGATAAAACAGTATGGCTCAACTGGTGGAGTTGAAAACCAGTGACCTAGTACCATCATTTAGCAGTTTCTCTCCAGGAGCATTTGGGAGGTCAGATGACCTGAGCAGTATTTATAGAAGCTGTTGAGGTTTATGTGATACTTGACAGTGCACAGAGTAGGTTTCTGTCTTGTGGCTGGAGCTTTATCATGACTGGCTCAAAAAAGTTCACCCTGCTCACACACACAAGTGAGCTGTGTCAAGTTCTAATTCTGAGTAACAGAGCTGCCCTCACCCCTCTTCCAGTCAGCTTAGTGACTCTTCATGTGCTCTGTCTGGGCCACTCATCAGGACTGTAAGTGATATATTAGAGCACTTTGAGAACATCCTGTTTTCTTTTTTCTGTGTTAAAATGTATGTTTGTATGAAATACTCAATTCTCTTTACATTAGAGCAGTCATTCTCAACTTGGGGGTCATGTGACCCTTTCACAAGGGTAGCATAGGAGATATCCTGCCTATCAGATATTTACATTACGATTCATAACAGCAGCAAAATTACAGTTATGATATAGCAATAAAATAATTTTATGGTTGGGGATCACCACAACATGAGGAAGTGTATTAAAGGGTCTATGCCTTAGGAAGGTTGAGAGCAGAGCCTCAGAACATTTTTTGAATAAATGGAGGTAAACAGAAAAGTCTTTTCCTCACAGCCTACTGTCTCTACAAACTAATTGCCCAGGTAGTAGTGAGGCCCTTTGTAATGCACTAACATGTTCCTAATATACACAATGCATACTGTATGTAACTGTGACATTATAAAGTGTCATTATTATTCCCCCTCTTTGTCAGAAGGAATAGGCATATGTATCTTAATGCTTACACAGAACCTCATAATACAAAACATAACATTATTTAAAGTATCAGATTGTCAAGCTTCATGTTACAAAATATGAAGATGGGCTTCTTGGCTGCTCTGTTTCTGTGTGGATGTGAATTTGGAGTTGAATTCTACCATCACTAATGTTCCAGTCCTCGTGGTAGCTCATATTATCCATCCAGACTTCCACTCAGTTGATTGCTTGGGGGTGTGTTGTTCAGATCAACCCAGTCCCTTCTCTAAACAGACACGTATGACAGAGAGAGAATTGGGAGGAGGGTATTTTCTATAGCCCTGTAGTTTGGATGGATATACTCTCTTTAGAACAGGGTGGAGTGATCTTGCAATAGTTTTGTTTATTTAAAAGTTACCACTCTGGTTAGATAAAACAAGATGCTTAATACAGTAGAAATAGCTACCATAATTAAGTATGTTAATGTAGCACTACATTATGAAAAATACCTTTAGCTTATTCTTTGGTAAGGAAGAAGAGTCTAACATAATCAGACTTTATTTTTACAAATTTGAATTCTCAGTAGTGACTGTGGGGTATGAAGGTCCAGAAAGTGGCTTACATGTCCCCAGTTGCTTTGCTTCCTTCACCACCCGAAGTGTTCATGTTGGAAGTAGTTGAGAGGCACTGAGCTCCTCTGAACTGTTTTGTGAATTACATAAAATCCCCTAGGCATTTCCCCAAACCACAAATGATCATTTTTGTCTTATCAAGCATAGAGATGAACAATAAGCTCCTATTTCACATTTTATTCACTATATTAATAAATCTATTCACTTAAAAAACATTATATCCCATACGAGGTAGAATCCTGTTTATCTACATTCAATTAAAATAAGGAAATATTTATCAGGTTTGTTGATGAATATTTCATCAACATGCTCAGGAGGCCATGATGACTGATGGTAAACATTTACAGTGGATAGACAAAGAAGGAGAAAATACGAAAGGGGGGAAAAGATGTATTAGTTAGAATGCCTGACCTCATGGAGATTTGGCATATAACTGAAGATCCAACATAGCCAGCTTTGTTATACCTTCAGAAATGAACTTCCAGGGTTTTCATGTTGAGCAGTCCCTAGACAAGAACTTAGTTAGCTTCCCCTACTCTTCCTTCTTACTGTTGGTGGTTCTCTTTATTTTTCTTGTGGACATGATGAGAACGTCCCTCTGTTGCCTTGTGGCTTCTTTGTACTATCTGCCATGCCTCACTTCATCCCTACTCAGGGCATTCCTTCTCTGGATGCTTACACTCAAGTGCCCGAAGCAGTGCAGCCATTATTTTAGCTGTTTTTTCTCCAGTACAAATTGGGAAGGGATTCATCCCCCAACACAGCTCATGGGTATCTAGTCTGGTTTTGGTGTCATCTCCAACCCAATTACTTGTGGCGAAAGTTGAGAATTACCTGTCACATAGCTGTGACGATGCATTTATTAAAATAAACAAATGTTTCTGGAGACTCTTTGCTTAAGCAGACCCACGGGTGTGGACAAACTCCACATTTTAAATGCTCCTCTATCATAGTGAGACTCTAAAACTTGGGTAAATTGAATGAGGAGATTTAAAATCCTAGTAAATAAAACACTTTCAAAACCCTGCATTCGGTGTCTCATGTTTAATTATGGGAATTTCTTCAAATTTTCTTTTGAGCTTCAGTCTTTAATAAAAATGGAAAGATAACAAGGCTAAATGTCCCATCTTTGTTCTCTGGGGGAAAAAAAGAAAAGCAAGACTTCTGGAGAAGAAGGCCCTTATGTAGGAAATGGAGGGAAGGAAGACTTAGAGTTGGCAGTGAGGAGTGTGACCAAGAATAGAGCTGGAAAGTCTTCCCTCAGCCATGGTAGGTGCCTGTGTTGCAGAAGAAAGTAAGAGTATCTATAGACACTGATCGTTAATTAAATAGAGACTAACCAAAGGAAAAAGAAATTTTGCTACATAGTTTCACTTTTGTCAAAAGTAGGGAGCAGTGTTCCAGACAGATAAGTGAGTGTAGATGAAATAGATGCCGAGGCAGTGGACATGGACTCTTTGAAGTAAGAAATGCACACATCCATTAAATGATGTTGCTCTGCAACTCTGTAGAAGATGTCATGATCAGGTCTGTGTTATGTTTCTTGTTTTCTCAATACTCTGTACCAGTTCAAAGGAAATTGCCACCATCTCTGATTTAAGGTTAGCAGGAAGACAATAGGAAAAACAGAGTAACAGTTTAGCAGAACTTTTGTTGTGACTTCAGAAAATAGAATTTGTAGATCTCCACCTATGTCAATGAATAGACATTTCAGACAGATGGCATCAACATATGAGCCCATCATTATTAGAAACCTATGGATTTGGCCTTGAGCCGAAGGGCATGACTTTATTTCTATACCAATAGCCTTGCCTACATCATAACCAGCACTGGTGACCTGATTCTCTCCTGGCATTAGATTGCCTCCTATACACTTTAGAAGTTAGAGAAACAGAGGAAGGCATGACATTGCAGGCTTGAGTCAAGGTCTGCCTGCAAAGAGCTGAAGCATAGCTGCTCTGTCTCTCCTCTCCGATTCACCACCAGATAAATGTTTCTTGTCCTCAGACCAGTGAGTGAAGCCAAGACAGGTAACACCTGTGTCTCCCTGGGTGAGCCTCTCCTGTGAAAATCCGGGAAAAATTTCCCTTCTGTGGTAGATCAATAGTTCTATTGGAGATGTACAGATAAATATCTAACCTTCTTCCAAGAGTAAGTAGAGAGCTTCCACAGAAATGAGCACATTAGACAGTTGTGAAATAGTTGTGATCTGATTAGTTTTAAAGGACTTTCACATCCATTTTTATTTAATTAAAATATAATTGTAAAGCTGGGAGTTGGTGGCGCACGCCTTTAATCCCAGCACTCGGGAGGCAGAGGCAGGCGGATCTCTGTGAGTTCGAGGCCAGCCTGGTCTCCAGAGCAAGTGCCAGGATAGGCTCCAAAGCTATACAGAGAAACCCTGTCTTGAAAAAAACAAAAACAAAAAATAGTTATATTGTTTTCCCCATCCTGTTCCTCCATTCAGCCCCTCCCTTATTACCCTCCCCCAAATCCACTGCCTCCTCCTCCTTAACCATTGTTGTTTCGTGTACCCATAAATGAATATGTTACAAATATGAGTCCATTTGGTTTGGCCTGCATGTATATGTTTCTAGGACCTTATGATTTCCCCACCCACACTGGGATGTCAAGTGTTGCCTTTAAGCAGCCATGTTGTTGAGATTTCATGTTGTGATTGCTGGAAGGCATGATCTCATGTCACTTTCTGGTCCTCTAACTGTAATGCTCAGTTTCTTTTCAAGTTGACATTTCAAACTGATTTAAAAATTCTTGTAAGTGATTTTTGCTGTTTTTTTTTTAAGAAAACATAACAAATACTTAATGTATCTTACTATGGTTAAGGAATTTAAATCACAAACAAAAAACATCAGATGTAAAATAACAAGAAACATTCAATATTTGATGCCTCAAGAGGAACTTTTACCTCACTTCAAGGTTGTTGTTTTTCAAACATTTGCCTTTAGAAAATACATAGAAATCCCTTTATTGAGAAACTTTCAAACACTTGTCAGTGTGGACCAATTTACTTGTCAAGAAATGCAAGCTAGCTTTATGTCCTATGAAAAAGATGGTACATACGGGAGGTTGCATAGTATCATCTAGGGTTTAGTAACAAAGAAGTTTTGCAAGAATCTGCGTCTGAGAAGTATTGTCGTATACTAGGACTGACTTTTTCTCATTTATGCGGAAAATGTATAAACCAAATTTACCTTTGTATTCTCAATGCCCCAGCTATCCGATGTTTTGATAAATAGCTACTGGAGTACTGTACCCTGGTGTTGCCTCTCAGTTTATCCTGTGCATGTTTCCAGGGCAAAATAAAAGACTCTCATCCTGGTTTCTTCTCCTACTATATATGTTAGATTTTCATGCATGTCATAGATCCTGAATCTTAAATGTGGGAGTAAGACTCAGAAGATAGTTTTGGGGAGTGTGAGGTGATATCAGAATATTTTTCAAAAAATGCCTTTTAAAACTGCCATTTAAAACAAACACAACAAAACTGATTTTATTAGTACTTTGCCATGTGAATTATCAGAACTCTGAGCAGCATGGTTCAGTGAAGAAAACCATACTGGTTAAATTACATCATGAAGAGAAGCAAACCTGACTCCTGGTATTGTGTGAGTTTTTGCATTAGTACCTTTGAAAGGTATTTATTTTATGCACACATGCTTATGTAGAGTGACATTCACACTTTGACATTCGTGGAGGTCAGAGGAAGACTTAGGACCGATTCTCTCCTCCTACCAAGTAGGTGGCAGGAGTCAAACTCTGGTTGCCCAGGTTTAGATGCAAGCACCTTTTTCTGCCGATTCATCTCCCAGCTCCACTTTTGGTATCTTATGGACTTTCCAGAGTCATAGCTGTTCATCTGTATGGGTCTCTTCTAAATTTTTCTAAGCATTATAACTATGGTTTCATACAAATTTTCCCCTTTGGTCCTTTATTTCTATATCTTCCAAATGGAGCTGATAAGGTTGTCAGGAGTATTTATTTGTAATACTGTATCCTTATTCTGTGAATTATCTACGTTTTATTTATAAATTAATTTAATTAACTTTTTATGTGTATGAGTATTTTGTTTGCATGTATGTCTGAGTGGCACCTGTGTGCCTGGCACATACAGAGACCAGAAGAGTGTAGCAGATCCCCTGGAAATGGAGTTGCAGATGGCTTCTGAGCCGCCACATGCATTCTGGGAATCAAACCCGGGTCACCTACAACAGCAGCAAGTGCTGTTAACGACTTAGCTATCTTGCAAGCCTCTAGTATCTACTGTTTAAAGTCAGTTTCTTGGAGAATGAAATCAATTATATAAACAGGCCCTATTAGTTTGTTCTTCATGTTAAACAAAGTAGATGCATTCATATAACCTAAATCATTGTGTTTATGGTTCTTATTGCAGTGCCTACTGCACTGGAGTCTTACAGAATATACTGCTGTCCTCGGTGAAACACACAGCACAATATTCATAGCTGGAAGACACCCTCACCTACCCCTATTGATTACTGCACTGTCAAGCAGATATTCTCAGCATCCTAGTTTTTATTTGGGATAATAGAACCTGGAGGACTTTCCAGAAAGTACACAACTCAGAGGCTTATATCACGGTGTTTTGGTTTTTCGGTATTTCCCATACTGTTTTCTGAGTCCTGTGTCAAGGTGAACTCTAGTAATGAGGAATGAGGGAGAACACATCCATATGAGGTTCTTTATGTGACCTCATACAAAGCAGAAATTCAGGAAACAAAGACAAATCCAGAAAGCTAGTAACCTACCTTCTGTAGTGAAAAGGATCAGAAGTGCAGAAGGAAGCTTGTGGGGTGCTTACTGAGAAGGTATTCCAGGGCTTCTCTGAGCACCTGGCCTTTGAAGAAAAATCTTAACATCATTGTAATGACTTACCCTTGGTAGTTTTAGTACATGTGCCCCATGGCAGGAATGAACTTGGGCCAGTTTCAGGACTGGCATTAGCCTGGGTCAAACAGGACAGAATGATGACCACAGTCTTGAGAGTGATTTTAGGATCTAGATAGCAGCCCCTGAGGATCTTTGTTTGGGGAGCAAAAGAAGATTTAATGCTAAAGCTTACAAGCTCAAGCTTTAGGTATATTTGAGAGATCCATGTCCTCATGAGATGTGTCAGCCATCACCAGTCCTTGACCCCACTTGCCTGGTGAGTACACTGAAAATTGCTGCTAGAGAAAGCCTTCCTCTTGTTTTTTTAATGTAGTATAGTACTACTAATATCTAGTTGAGTCTCATACCTACTTAGATGACAGTTTTGGAGGGCTTTTTCAAGCTTCCAAATCTACTAAATACAAATTTCTAATGTTACTAATCCTTAAATAAATATTCTTCATACCCTTGGAATTGTTCCATTAGTAAAATCATTGTGATTTTCTCAACATCTTTAATTATTTGTATTACTTCTTTTGACACCATATCTTAGGAAATTTCACTTCTGCCTTGAAATAAGACATCTCACATCAAACCATGATATTTGTCTTTCTCTTCTAATGAGTGTCAATACTTGGAGTGGGAGAAACGGCTCAACGGTTACTGGAAGAGGCTGCTCTTCCTGAGGACCCGGGTTGGATTCCAAGCACTCACATTTTGCCTCACAACTGTCATTAACCCCAGAAGAGGATCTGATACCCTCTTCTGGCCAGCACAGGCTTCAGGCAGGCACATGGTACTCAGCTGTAACAGATACAATTAAAATAAATGAGTAAAAACAGACGGTGACCTATAATTTCTACAAATGGCTTTAGTATCATAGCCAGGATGTAGTCTTCTCTCATAAATCTATGACTGATTTAAAAGATGACGGGGATTTAGGTTAGGAGGTATTGGTGGCATTAAGAAGGCATGCCTTTGAGATGCTATTGACATTAGTCCATTCCTCTGTACTAGTTCCTCATAACTGACTTTAGGAGTGAATCTTGTAGCTGCTGTAGGTCTCCATGGTATTCCTACTGTGTTACCTGCTGAAGACCCTCATATAAACTAGTCCTTTACAAAAAGTAGAACCTTAGATAATTTTTTACACTATAGCAGGTATAACTGGACACCTTGGTGCATAACAGAGTCCAAGCATGTAATACCTTTGTCAAAGCATATAAAGCATTTGAGAGTAAAACTGTAAGGTGATAATTTGATAACTAAGTTTTTTTCAATATTTTCAATATACAGTTCACTTCCCTTTTGTAGATCAAATTATCTTTTTAAGGATTTGATCAGTGCATTAAATTAACAATTATTTATTGAGTGTCTGCCATGAGCCAATAGAATTGTATGTGCTTGACTTAAAACCTAGCTTGTAATGACATTTACGTTAACAATATTCTGTGTGGCATTACAATCAGGTGCCGAGGGTCAGTGTCAGTTACTTTGCATTCCTGTTGGAAGAACAGGGAAGTCAATGCTGCTGACTTGAAGGGGTCCTTCAGATGCCTTCTGAAGTGTTATAGTGACATCTGTAGTCTCAAAGTCTGTGACATGGAGAAGAGAGCACTTGTCTGGGCGAAAATGTGCTGTGGCTCAACGTAGCTCAAGATACCTGAAGAACAAGGGGCAGGCATAAGGGATACTATCTGCTGATCTTTTGGGTGGAGTCTGTCCTCCTGAGAGGTATGTGTGAGTGTGCCCTCTATGAGGTCACAATGAAGGGGAGGCCAGCTGCAGGGTATGTCATGGTGTGTAGGTCACAGGGCTTGCTACAGTTAGTTTAGACTGTTGACCCAAGCAGAAGTTCCTATAATTTTAAGAGTAAGATGTGTATAAAAGATTGGTGTTTTCACCTTTTAAAGGAATTTGAAGTCCTTCGAGAATGGAGTAAGTGGAATAGAGAAAGAGTGTATCTGAAAGAGTGCATGAGTGATAGAGCTCACACAGTGCAGTGCATTGACTTTGTGTATTGTCCTGTAGGCTGCTGGGGAAAGTAGGGGCATGCCTGAAGAAGAGCTCTGGAACATTGAAGGTTTGTGATAACAATTTGGTGTGTGGTACAGAGGTAACTTGTGATAGACTTAAACTGGAAAGGCTGTGTGTTGTGAATGAAAGCCAGGTTTGGGTCATCCTTATGGTCACGGGCAGTGTTTATCTAGGCAGAACGTCATATAAGCCCTCTCGATCTAGCTTTTCTGCAGCTGTATGTAATTAGTTCTTACATTAGAAAGTTATACTTAAACAAGAAATCAAATAATAACTGACATCTACTAAGAATTTGCAATATGACTTTCATTAGTTAAATCACTCCTAAGAATATTCATTTCTTCATATTTTAAAATTGAGGAAATTTTAACAGAAAGATGCCCCCTGGGGTGATTTTGTGCACAGATGTGGTCTTCTAGCCCAGATGGTATGGCTCAGAAGCTTAAATACATGAATTGACAACCCAGCATATACTTGAAAATACGAATACTCTGCATGTTTGGGAAGAGGGATTCTGGGCAAAGAGGTTTAATTACTTTGCTTTCGAACAGTTCAGGGATTATAACACGATGATAGACTCATTGCAATATTCATTCTAGCTGTAAAATCATTTAGAAATCTTGTACCCATTTACTTCAGTTCTTCACCAGCTCTACACAACTCCATCAGTAGTGAGCAGCTTTTCAATAAACATTTCAGTTTAGTTTCCATTTTTGTTTGTTTTGCATTGTTGCAGTATAATCACCACACTAATTCAGGAGCTTATTGTTGAGTGAATGTGGAATTGTACTTTGGATAAAATCAGTGACCCTGGTTTATAATTGAGGGTAAAGAAGTGTGCAAGGTGTTGAGCCCTTTGTCAGGAGAGGAAGCATGCCCTAGTCCTCTCTTGAGTTCCCTGCATATCTCATATGGAAGGCAGATTTGTAAATAGAAGAGAAGTCCTATGTGATTCTTTTCAAGGTTTCGTGAGACTATGATTTTTCTTCCCTTTCCTTCCTCAAAACCTGTGTACCCCTTCCCTTATTCAAAGTTTTGCCTCTTTTTCTTTAGTTATTATTATTGGTAGTGGTGGTGGTGGTATGTGCGTGCGTGTGTGTGTGTGTGTGTGTGTGTGTGTGTGTGTGTGTGTGTGTGTTCCTAAATACTTAAATACAACTTATTTAGTCAGTATGATGTTCCTTGCATGTATGTATTTTCAGGGTCCTGTGAAATCTTGGTATGCTTGTTGAAAGGCTTGTTTTCTTGTTTTTTTTTTTCCTAGAAGCCACTAATATTTTATATTTAGTATCTATGAAATGATAGAATGTTTGCCATTTTAAGGTTAATTCTTCATCAATGTAAAGTAAATGATCTCTGTACATAGTAGAGAAGTAATCACCCAGTATGGAGAATGTGCGTTTAGAGGGCCTTGGTGGACAGTTAGTCTCAGGCAGGGAGAATCAGACAAGACACTGAAGAGTCACTGCAGTGCCCGAATACCCTAGCCTGCTTGGTAGCACAGAGCTTCGGAATGCCTTAAAATAAAAATTGCAAATGCAACAGATTTAATCAATCCTAGTATTTCTCTCTCTTATTCTCCCAGTCCCAAGTTAAAAATAAAATTCGCCTGCCTCATTTTCCTATGTGCTAGTTAGTGGGATTAGCTTGAGCTCTCAACAGGAAAGCAATAGATATAGTAGACGCCATTGTGTGGTGGGTGAAAGCCCGGTAGAGATAATTATACAGTCACTCCCACTATATTACCCTTCAAAGAAACTGAGCCTAATATTCTCCTCCTAAGCAATTTAACCAACTTCTAAAAAAGTATAAGATATTATTTAGAGAATGAAATAGCTACTGTATATAATCGGGGGAGAATTAGAGCAAATTATTACACTCATTTGATAAGTGTATAAAGAGCTATCTCAAAGCTTTGTGTCAAGCCTCCTCAGTAATTCACATTTCTGCTAACTGTCCCATACAAGGGGCCATTGAAGAGCTTCAAGAAAAAAAAAAAAAAAAAAAAAAAAAACCTCAACCTTTGTAACAGATTCTCCCTCATCCCAGACTAGGTCTAATTTCATGCTCCCCCCTCAGCACAGACTAGGTCTAATTTCATGTTCCATGGGATCAAGCTCATTTTGTCCTTCTAACATTGAAAGTGATGACTTTCCTTCTGGTCTGCATATCCAAAGAAAATGCTTGTGTATAAACACACAGAACAATAACATGAAATAAAACTACATTTTACTATCTAGTGTGCATATGTGTGTGGGTGCATATGTATGTTGAAACCTCTTCTCTGTATATATACTCCTCTCCAAAACATCAGTGGTTTTCAAAAATAGGACTGTATACGGAACTTCCGGAGTAAGAACAGCCCAAATCCGCCAACTTGGCCACCCATTTTATCACCAAGCTGGAGTTATTTTCCCAAAACAGAATAAATATGTAAGTGTGTAAACATTGTCACTTCAAAGATTGAGGACTTGCATTTGTGTCTGCTATTATATTTTCTCCACCAATCCAAACAAAAACAAAGCAAAAAGAATAAAAGTTGAACTAATTGCTATTAAGAGAAGCTATGCAGTATTGATATAAGGCAAGATGGATCTTACAAGCAGCTGTAAAGACAACAGATACCTTTAGAGGAAACAGTCCATCATGTGGCAGCAGTGTTCAGCAAGTATCTTCATCTCTAGATCCTCAAGAAAGATGTCATTAAGGTACAGGCTCTAAGACTGTATCACCTTCCCAAACAGTTGTGGTAGTGAACCATCAAATGTGGAGCACAGCATCTCTGTCTGCCAAATGTATGTTTTGTTTCCTTTTTTTCTGGATTATGAATTAATGACAGAGGATGTCATGCTGTGAGCTGAAATAGGAGGCCTAAGTCAGAGCACAGGTGACTCCAGTCAAAAGATTTCCACACCTGCCTACAGCAGACTTCAGCCATTCCTTTTGCTTAACCTTCATGTGTTGAAGGGGCCTTGGCATGTTATCTTATATTCACCAATTCTATACCCTTTATTCTTGAGTTAATTTTCATTTCCAACTTGATTCCTACTGTTCAGGTGGCAGTCATGATCTAGTAGTCACTGTCTGTTTAAGAGCATCAAAATTGATCCTGAACATCGGTGCCCTGCATGATGCTGACAGTGGGAAGATACTGCTGTTTTCATTGTTCCATAATGGCCATAATAACAATATTTTGGAAAAAAGTTAGCATTGTCATAACTCTCAGTTGAAACTTGACTCAAGGACTAAATTCTAAATGTGAAGAATTCTTTAGAACACTAAGAATACTTCAGTTTGCCTCACTTACATGTTTATTCATAACTACAGTGGAGTGACACATGGTTTAATAAAACCAACATGAGTAGTTTCAAGCCATGTCTTTCTACAAGTATATCATAAAATTTTAATGAAGAATCAGCCATGATTTAAATGACAATGACTTTTGTTTCCAGAACAAGCTAAGGGTACATTTTATACTAAATGCTGTGCCTTTGATTTGATGAGGCATCTCGATAACCACTCAAAATGTTATTGTTCCTTATTGGGGGATAATATTGGGTGGTACATTATCAGGACGAAGTGGCCCTTGGGCCTTTGACTCTAAGAGTACTATATAGGAGATTTGGGAATTATCAGAAGTCTAAAGAACTTGAAATCTGACTATATAAATGTGATTTGCCCTAAATATATTTGACAAATTATCACACAACCTTGGGCTGAAATTCATGTCTGCCAAATGTATGTTTCTTTGCCATTTTTTCTGGTTGATTATGAGGTAATGACAGAGGAAGTCATGCTGTAAGCTGACTATTCTTCAGGCGTTGTAATGATCTATAGTAGTCAGGTGAGAAACCAAGACCCAAAGAGATCAACCAGCTTATTCAGGAATGTTAGGCAATGAGTTATGCATGTGTTGCATGCTTCAATTTACAATGGAGTGGGGTTTTTGTTTTGTCTTTGTTTTTTCTTATGTCATTGCTGGGGTAATCTAGACCCGTGATGCTACTGAGATATATCTAAACATACTGAGGTTCTTTTTATTCTTTTTCTGGCATTTATTTTTAATCTATTAAAAAGAAGAAACAAATTCAGTTGGACATTCTTCTCCAAAAATAAACCCAGGAGCGATGTGATTCCTACAGTCTTCTAAGAAGGTGACATGTGTGGTTCTTTACTTGCTGTTAGCCTGTGACCTAGAAGCACTCACCATTTGTTATTTGCTTTTGGGAGTCCTCAGTGGTTAGTGGTCAATGGCAAGGTACTGCCCTACTAGATGAAGCTACCCAGATTTCCACTTAAATGTTCAACTTTGCAAAATTTCCAACACACATGAAAGTAAAGCAGAGTATAGTGCCTGTAGTGACATCTGGATCATTGTCTGTTCAGTCTTACTTTATTGGATGGTGTGGGGTCATGTGACTTCTTGTCAAGCAGAGATTTGGATACTACCACATTCCCTGGCTTTGTGAGATGGAGCTAACAGAGCTGGCAGTCAGTGATCAACTTATCATGTAATGCTGGAAAATTTGGGGAAGAATGCGGAGGAGGATATTGAAGAATTCATTGGCTACTATGGGGATGTTCATCAATATTTTGTAGAAGCTTCTAACCTGATATGAAACAGTGTGCCCATGTCAGTCATTTATCGACTGCTTTTGTATTATAAAAGGGAAAGCCAGAAATGTGATCTTGATGTGTGTTGAGATGATTACCCTGCCGTCTTTCCTTCTAGTGAGGCAGTTAATAAACAGAGACATCTGAGGTCTGCAATGGGGCCACAGCAGGGAAGGAAGGTTTTCCAGGCCCTAATGCCCAAAGAGACTCATGCCAGCTGTACCAAGAGTAAGCCAACAGCATCCGTAGGATTCTACAGGAGCATCCAAAGGTTCCTGGGCCACTTCCCACCCCCAACTCGATTAAAAGCTGTATGTAGTAACTGCGTGCCTTCCTCGCGAAGCTCTTGTAGCATTTAATTAGCAAACGTTCCTCAAGTGCTGTGAGCTCCCTGTTTGGGTAGATGTGACTGAAATGCAAAGTACCTTTCGTGCCTTATTTATTGCTCCAGCGAGCACGCTATATGCTGGCAGCATTTATCTTCATTTTAATTTTATCTCCCACAAATATAGGCATTAATTTAAATCACATACAGAACATAACAGTTTTTATAGAGACAAACTTATTCCAGCGTGCTGCATTTTAATATCGCACTCTGCCATCTTTTCTCACTTGATTCAAGAATAGTATCTCTTCCTGCCTCAGCATTTCATCTTAGGACAACAGAAACTTTGTGTGTGTGTGTGTGTGTGTGTGTGTGTGTCTTCTTGCTCTCAAACTTTATCTTCCTCAGTGCCTGCCTGTTTGCTGACTGAAGACTGTATGTGTTGAGGGCAGTTAGGGGCCTTCTTCCGTCCTATTCCCCTTTACATTCTTAATTCCTTATCTGGGCACAGAGATCGGGGTGTAAAGGGATTCGCAGCTGCACATGAGGCCAGCTGCCCTTGGGGTACCTTTCCTAATATTAACACAGAGCAGAGGACCCCCGTCTCCTACAGCACGTCAGCCCCATAAGCTCTCAATCAGCTTCTGCGCCCCCATCTGTCATTGTATTTATTCAAAAGACACTTTTACATCTTACTCATCTCTACTCAGGAAGGCTACTTATGTAGCCTGAGTCTTTCCCCCGAGGGAAAGTAGACTTAATAGGCCACTGGTATTTGTGACTATGAAACATTCCAGTTAGCTGTCACACCCTAAGCAAGGATGCTTTCCCCATCCTTAATTTGTGGCCTGAAAAGCTGCAACCCTCCTCAATGAATTCTAACAGAACTGTGCCTGGTGTGTAAACTGTTCCCAGAAGTCAGGGCCTCAGAGACAGAAACAAGAGCCTCAGCAAAGAAGATGTGGCTTTCAGAGCCACCTCAGGCTCTCACCACGGGGGCCTGCCTTCCAGTAATGTGTACTAAAGAGAAAGTATAACTCACTTTTTCTTTCTGCCAACCACTGGAAATCTAGGCTTGGCTTCTTGGTTGTTGCCTTATTTTTACCTTTAGTCTGCTTTTTAAAATTGTACTGGCAACTCTTAACATTCCCTATTTGATGGCCGTCACTTGTTCATTTTCTAGATGCAGAAGTGAAGTCTTGAGAAGTTTAACTTTTCCCAAATCACACAGCTGGCACATGGCAGGGCTGGGACTGGTGTACCCTGTCCACCTGAACTAATGTACTTTTGGAAAAGCTCTTTTCAGCCTAAATTCTTGACCTCCTGTTTGTTGCTGACTCTTCCCAAGCCCTTCATTTTTGTGCTCTCAGGTGGATTTTTATCTGTGGTAAGAACATGGTTACCCTGGAAACTCACTCGCTAGGACAGCAATCCAATTATAGCACCATCATCCGGGTTTATTAAACTAGTGTTGCTGATGATGTAGACTTTTGATGGAAAGATGCTGAGAATTGGATTCTCACCATGTCTCAAGCCATGTGGTGTCATGTTAATCTATACTTCACATCCAAACAAAAACATGTTCTTCATCCGATGGATTAGGTTTAGAGGCTGAACTAGGAATATCCATTTGACCCATCAGTTTTCAGCACTGGCTTGGAGCTGCCAGTTCAGGGAAAGAGGGTGAACTCTGCTTTTCCTGACACTGCACCTATACCCAGTCCAAAGGCCTGCTGGCAGTGGCCTTGCTTGAATCTACTGAAGCTATTACTGTTTGATCAGATCCTGTTTCTCTTCATACTATCTACTTAAAGTCCTATTTGGTCCAGGAGTGGCCGTAGCTCTCTCTTAGACTCTGGTGCTTCCGTGACTTCTCATACACCAAGAATTTCCTTGGCATCAGACTGATTGACAAGTTGCCTTTAAATTACACAGCTTAAGCAATCAAGTCTGTGTGGCCAGAGTTTTGTCTGGTAGTACAAGCATTCTGGAAAGTGCTTGATTCATGCCTGTGGCTTTTAAGCTCACCGTTGATGCATAAGACCGGTTTGTAATATGTTGAGCTATGCCAGGCACATCACCTGCTGCCTGGTAATCGCCATCAGTTTCATCATTATTATTATCAACTTTATTATGTCTCAGAATGTGTCACACTGAAGCCAATGCAGAGTCCCACTAACCTACAGGACTCCTTCATGATGAGTTTGGACACAGTACAGCTCAGCCCTCTTTTCAGGACTTAGTGATTAGTGATTCAGTGTCTTGACTTTCCAGTCTCAGAAAAGGATCAGAAACACTTGTCTCTAAACCCTTGAACTTGTTACTCTTGTCTAGAACCATTAACATCTTGCAAACCACACCTTTAACAGAGCCTTGTATAAAATGATAGGAACTGAGAAAGAGAGAGGCAAGGCTGATCTTTCTGTGGCCTGGGAGTGAAGGTTCTGGGTTTTATCTTTGTCATCAGTAGTTCAGGTTCATAAAGAGGGTCCCACACATTCAGAAATCATTGTACTTTCTGTGCTTGCCTTCTGCTTTCAAGATAGCTTGAGCTTCTCATTCAGGTTCTGGGGTTAACTCTGTAATGTCGCTCTGTTCAACCCCCATCATTCCCTGCCAGAGGGAATAAACATAAGATAGCTATTTCTCTCACATTCTCCTCTTTGCTTTCTTTCTGTATAAGAGTCAGTCAGCTTCTCTTTATTTTCATTAGCACATCTGTAATTGTTGAGTCTCTAACTAAAGAATCAAGTTCTGTTTTATTTTTTTCTGTGAATAGCAAATTCTCTAGTTTCTTGAATGAAGCGAGCACAGACATTTCAGTTTCTTGCCCTTCTAATGTATCCTTCCTTAGAGAATCTCTTTGCCATCTGACTTACGTCTATGTTGGCATACACATGTATTACCCATTTGTATTTTTTAAAATGAAGAGGAAATATATGTTAATAGCTGTAAGACTTGGGGGTGTGGAATCCTTTTTCTACATCTGTACATACTCATACTCTTTCCATAATGAGCCTGTTTGGTTGCCATTCTACGTATATAATTTTTACAGATATTTTTACAAATTTCTACATAGCATGGATTGTGTTAGTGGGCTTTCTGTCACTGTACCAACATACCCCGAGACAATCAGCCTGCGATGAGGAGAGCATTCTGGTAGCTTTAGTTCATCGTTGCTTGGTTCTATTGCTTGGGACCTGTCACAATGGCATTGTAACATCACAGAGAACTCATGGAAGAAGAGGCTGCTTACCTCATGCCTGAAATGAAAAGGAAGGTGGAGCATGTGGCCCATTATGCCTGACCAAATGCATGCTTCCAAGGATATAAGTGCATCCTATTAGGCTCTACTTGCTCTTGGTTCCTCTTCTTCCTAGCAGCACCATCCTTGGATGGTGTAGTAACGTATGCTATGTTTGGGTACGTTCAGATCCAAGCTGTAGCATTAACAGGCATATTTTCATATATAATTTAACATATATTTAACGAATTTATTTAAATATTATGTATGGTGTAATATGGATACATGTAAATACTTATTGTAGATGCTATACAGTAATTTGACATTGTAGGACTCACAATATTTATAAAGATGTCTTATAAACTATGATACCTATCCTCGCTGTTCTTTTCTTCCTCTCTCCCTTAGCCCCCATCCCCCACCCCGCACCTCTCTACCTCTCTCTCTCTTCCTCTTCCTTCATTCTTTCCAGAAAATCACTACCTGGTATCTTTCACAGCTGAAACTGTGAAACCTAGATCTTAAATATAGTATGGTTGAAAATTAAGGTGAGAGTTTGTTTTACAGGAAGTAGTTTGCCCTTGCATATATAAATCCTTGACCCAGTATATTTAAAACAGAGGTATAGTTATTAAACATCAGTGTCAGCAGTTTTGGAAAAGTTGTTTCTCCTTCACCACTGCCCTGACAGAGAGAAGTTAGTTTGCTTTCCCGTACTCCCCCTTCTTCCCGTCTCTTCACCTCTCTGACTTTTCCCTTCTCATCTCCTTTCCACTTTTTCCCCTCCAACTTGTTTGATAATTTTTGACTGGTTTGCCTCTTCTCACATAGAGATTTTGGTCACCAGTAGCTATAGCCAATAATTCTTATTTCCCACTCACCCCCTCAAATATCCGCTATGATGCGAATTAATTTTCCTTTTTCCTGGGATTCACCCTGGACACCCCCCTCTCCCTGTCCCCGCCCTCCACATACTTTGAATGATGTGATTACTTTTTAGCTCTTTTAGCATTTTTGTTTAGTATTTTAACGGGGGAAGTGGTTTTTCACCATGAGGGGACTGACTTTAGCAGCAGCCCATCCCCATGGAGTTCTTGCCAGTTAAGATCTCTTTCTGCTGTGGTAATCTGAGCTACCTCTGCAGCAGCCCAGAGTAGTCCACTGAGTCACTGAGCATGCCACAGCTCCTGGAGCCTTCAGTGCCTATAACAAGGCTCAGCCCTAGGAGGAAAAGGTTGAGGCTCTTTCAGTGACTCAGTGTAGCTGGCATCAGTGTTAGAAATGATCATTTCTCTGTCTCATTTTCAGCCCTGACGGAGTCTTGACTTTGCAAAATTCATTCAGTGAAATGTATTTCCTGTGTCTGTTAATCAGTCATTTACCAAAAAGGGTGAGGTGGTGAGAGAATAAAAGCAAGTTTATAATAATTTGCATGAATTTGGCTTTCACTGAGTATTACCAAAAAGCAGAGGAGGCCGGCTTTGCTGAACAGCATTCCCATATGGATTCCTATGGCCTGAGAAATCTCTGGACCCTGCCAAATGCATACCCCGGGGCTTTACAAAGCTGTTGGGGTGGGTGGGTATGGAGGTGAGCCTGTGGGGTTACGTTAAAACTTTTTGTGAGAAATATGTAGAGGAAAGAATGACAGGGGAGACAGGAAGCCTGCATTTTAAACCTGGTTCTGAGCAGTCTCTACTAAGTTTATCTACCCACTTTGTAAGCTTCAGTTATCATATCCAAAACAAAGATGCCGTAGTAAGATTTTATATCCTTACACACTGTTTCCAGTTATTTCAATGCAGAAAGAACAGATGTGTTCATCATGTCTATATGGTAAAGAAAAAAAATAATGTTTAGAAAACTACTAAATCAAATAAAAAATGGAAAAATACTTTCAGTTACTTAAGATCTAATTTTATTATTTCTAAACCACAATGAGGTGGGTGCTTAGGTTTAGATTCCAGTTTCTATAAAACATAGCACTACTGTGCAACCATTGTTTAGAAGATGCCAATTTTGCCAATAAAGAAATAAATAACACCATCATGTTATACTGTCCACAAAAACAATGCTATTAATCCAAGTACTTTTCTAGATAAATTTCTTTTTCCCCAGTTTTTTATTTTAATAAAAAATCTAAATACCTTACTTCATTATCTTTATAGACATTTGGGGAAGACTTTTGTTTTGTGAACTTGCTCCCATCTTTTGGTGTAGCTGCCTTGGACGCAGATTCCTGCCCCTATCTTGGGAGGTGCAATCCTGCTGTTTTCTGCTTACAAGGGGGAGGTATGCTATTTTAGGATACCTGGCTGGTTTTACTTAAATGGTGAAAAGTCTTTATGTCTCAACCGAGCACATTAGTCTTGGTTCATCAGTGGTATGTGTTGTGGTTTTCTATTCCAAGTCAAAGATCAATATGCTTGATAATAATACCCACAGAAAGTTTGGTCAAGAGGACAGAAGCAGAAGGGGGTATGTGCTGTGACTAGAGGTGAGTGATTTTATGGGCTACCTAGGAAATCAGAAGTCCATACAGGAGTTTAAAGACAGCAGGCTGGCTCCTCTGCCCACACAGGGTTGAGCTTGCTGGTCACAAGCAGAATTTCCTCCCTCTGCAAGACTCCAGCCTTACAACTCATTGAATTGGGCCCATCCAGATGAGACCTCTTTCTTAAAGTCAGTTGATGCTATTTTAATCAAATCTAGAAGCTATCTCCAATCAATGTTTGGTCCCAGGAAGAGTAAATGAAAATGCCAGTCTGCTTCCAACATGCTGGGCCATGAGATGAAGCATTACATTCCTGTTAGAGCATTTCAGGGCCCCCTGAGCTACTGTTCTCTCATTCCCATGACTCCACCCAGCCGTAGTCAATAATGCCTTGTAATTGCTTGTCCATACTTTAACTCTGTACTCACAAAATTAGTCTCATCCCCACAGCTTACCCCTATATTTTTCCAGCTCTCTCCCTTAGGCAACTCCAGGCTTTTAGATTGTGTTTACCTTCACTCAACTTTGGTTCTATCTCCCATCAGTTTTTGTCTGTATTTGTTTTCCTGCCCAGCACAGAGTCTGTGACTCAGGTCTTCTGACCCTTCTTTCTTTCTCACTCCCCTTTTTCTGAGTTTCCCAAGATGCCTGCCCCAAAACAAACCCATGACTCATTCAGTTCTTACCCAGCTGTTTAAGGTCATCACACACCATACTCTTGGTTTTCTTCCATCTTTCTGTACAGTCCCACTTTAGGAATCCCCTTAGGTGTTCTTTCATATGGTGTTTTCCTTTGAGTGGGGACATCCTTTGTAGGACCTGTTCATGTATCCAGCCTTAGTGCTGACATGTTTTAGGACTATGTTCTACTTGTTTTCTTGCACATCAGACATGAATAATCTTCTCTGCATCTTCAAACTATATTTGGATATGCTACAGAAATCTTAGCCTCCATTTCAGTGTCCAAAGAAATCCAATCTCTCTGCTGAGTCCTTTCTTCTGTGGTATTTACTGTGGCACCACTGTCTAGCTAGTTTCCTAAGCAAGACATTTTTATACTGTCTAGACTCCAATGTCCCTAAGACTCTCCTCTTCTAGATATTTTACTTCTTGTTTCCTCCTCTGTCCTCACCACTGGTCACTAATTTCTGATCACTGTATCATCCCATGGACTGTAGGTATATTAGTTAGCTTTTTGTCAGTGTGATAAAATATCTGACACAAAGGAAGAAGGATTTATTTTGTCACATTATTTCACAGATTGTCTTCCCACAATGCTTCAGGCCTACACTGGGTCAGAACATCATGCCAATAGAAAGGCATGGCAAGGCAAAACTTCTCAGAGGAAGGTTTGGAAGCGAGCTGTCTTAGCATTTCTGTTGCTGTGAAGAGACACCGTGGCCATGGCCACTCTTAAAAGGAAAAGCATTTAGTTGGGGTGGCTTACATTTTCGGAGGTTTAGTTCATTATCATGGTGCAACATGCTGGCATGCAGGCAGACATGGTGCTGGAGATGGAGATGAGATTCCTACATAGTGACTTGCATTTAACAAGAAGTGGTCTGCCTCACTTGGAGTAGCTTGAGCATATATGAGATCTCAAAGCCCACTCCTAAAGTGACACACTTCCTCCAACAAGACCACACCTACTCCTGCAAAACTACATCTCCCAATAGTGTCACTCCTTTTGGGGGGCATTTTTGTTCAAACCACCACAGGGATGAGTGAAGGAGACATCAGCCCATTCCGTACCCCATATATGACCTATTTCTTCTTCCTGGGCCCTACCTCTTTCATTGTACATCCAGGTTTGAATCAATAGATCAATCCATAGACATAGCATTTTGTGATCCAGTCACATCTCAAAATCTGTAAGCCAAGCTCTCATTACAGGTGCTGTTTGGGGGAATTACTTCATATCTTATATTAATGATGGCTCATACCTTTCTAAATGCCTTCTTTGTTGCCCTCACTGAGCTCCATCACACTTCACATACCAAGCTATTCTCCAATTGCAAAGCTTCCTGGATGCGTCCTCTACCACTCTGTCAGCTTAGCACAGTAGTACACTCTAGTGACCAGGAAAGCAGGCACTGATGTCAATAGCAACAGATTTGGATTTCCCTTGCATCCATATGAGTAAGAGAGGGAGACTTGTAGCCTCTGCTTTCATGCAGTATGCCTCTATGGATTCTTCTCTTCCTGTTCCCAGGCTGGTCTGGCCACAAACACTGGGGATGCTGGATACCCACATGCTCATCTCTGTTCAAAGAATCCTGTTTAGACCTCCAGCCCTTCACTGCTGTCATCATAGATACCAGTTCCCTTAGGACTTTTCAGCAAACACCTCTTACCTAGCTCAATACAGCCTCAGTGTATTCTTCTGACACTTTACTCTTACATTTCCCGAAGCCCACATTTTCCACCTTTGGAGTGTTTGCCTCCTGCTTGTGACGTTCATTCTCACTGCACCCATAGTAAGTTCATTAAGACCCTTGACCTATTGCCCATGCCCATCTTGTTAAGCCTCTATTTTGTTGCCCAGTGCTTATGACCATGTTGAACAAAGATTAGACACTTAATGAATATTTGGGAAATGTTCGTAATGTAACTGGCTCACTCAGCACACATGGATTTCCCATAAACTGACCACAACTTTCGTATTGTAGAAGAAAACAAAATAGAACTCCCTTGTTTCTGTGATGGCTCCTTGAGAAACTGACTTCTGCTAGAGAGCTGTTTGTGCAATCAAACCAAGTGGCATTTTACAAGGAGGGGAAGCCCCAGGCCAATTTCTTTCTCTTGACCTCAAAGTGCTATGGCTTGTCTTCCCTCTTCAAATCTTAGTTTCGGCAAAGCAAACCCCGGTTTCTTGCCCCAAGTTCCTTATACTCCTATCAATGTAACACGGGGAATGAGGATTCTAGCCTCCCACCCCAGTTGTTTGGTAGAGCTTGCACAGGGGCAGACAGGTACCCTACTTTTAGTATGACTTGAAGATGTTTCTGGATGTTTTAAGTATGACTATTCACGGAAAGCTGCTGGAATTTATTGTCAAGCTTTGGTGGACCTTTTTAAAAGAGTTCTACATGTTGAAAGAAAGTTGATAAATTTGAAAAGGAAGAATGGCCTTCTTCATTAGCTCCTTTTACCTCATGCTGACTCATGGATGAGAGAATTTGTAGGCGGCTGAGCTACAGGAAGAATAATCCTGTCATTTACACTTGCTGGTTGTTATGCTTTCCAGAAACCTCATTCCGTAGGTTGCAAAAGTGATTAATCCCCCGTTGAAGCTGACGAATAGGCTCTCTGATAACAGAGAAAATTGAATGGGTGGGTTTTCTTTAAAGAGCAGGCTACTCTTTCCAGTTTTAGATTAGTGAAAAAGTCTCCATGCCATTTTTGGATCGGAGTGGGGGTGTGTGTGCCTGAATCTGATCATGACCTGAAACGACTAAAGGAGTTTCTGTTGGAATTGTGCCTTTCTGGGTACTGGTTAGGCGTTTTCCTGTTGCATTTAAACTATTAATTTCTATACCCCATTCTCGTTTATTTTTCTCTTTCTGCATTTGGGTCTTCTGAATCCCAGTTCTCTTGAACCCACTTCCTTTTTAATATGAGAAGTGATTAAAAAAAAATGCTTACACAGCTCCCTTGGGTAAATTCAGTGGGTCACAAAACCAAGCAACAGGACATGAATGTGTGAAGGCTTTTGCTGGCCAGGGTTGGGAGTGAGAGCAATTAGAATGCATTTTATACAGGTAAGGAAATGTCAAAGAACAAACTGATTTTTCCAAAAATGGTCTGTGTTCCTTCTGTGGTACGAATTGTCCCCTCAGTGAGAAATTTTGTTCTGTGGTGTTTCTGCAACATGTAACAAGGCTTAAGTTGTTAATAGGTTAGGAATACAGTATCTCTTCTTGGAGCATTTAGGATTTTTTCTTCATATTTCTGTTTTAAAAGTCATTTTTCC
The DNA here is from genome assembly GCF_003668045.3 of Cricetulus griseus. Lineage (NCBI taxonomy): Eukaryota > Metazoa > Chordata > Mammalia > Rodentia > Cricetidae > Cricetulus > Cricetulus griseus. The sequence continues at coordinate 64,237,011 of NC_048597.1, read as the reverse complement.
TCTGAGAGTGGGCAAATAATGGTTCAGTCTTTTTGTGAATTCTCTCTGTCCCTTTGCCTCCAAATTAAAGAGATGATAAGTGGATCACTAGTATACTCTAAAACTTACATAACCCAGCAGGGAGCTTTGTGCCTTGAGCTGTTTGTTTGTTTGTAAGTTGGGCTGTGTTATCCTGGCTAGCTGAGAACTCCTAGCCTTGGCCTATCTGTCTAGACATTCTTCGCCCTGCTGACAGTTTGCCTTTAGCTTTTGTAAATGGTCTGATTTTTAAGACAAGTTCCTACGGATCTCTAAAATGCTTTGCCTTCCTTTTGTGTTTTCCACCCCTAAGCCTACCATGTTATTTGGGGCTGTGTCAGGTTGCTTTCTTTTCTTTCTTCATTCCTCCTCTTGAAAGTTGCTCCTGGTCATCCCCTTGACAACCGAGTGCCTTCACTGCTAATAGGGTGGGAAGAATTTTCTCTCTACCAGCGCTGCTCCCCAGGGAAAAAGGAGAGACAGAAATGTCCAGCGTAAAATGGATCTTCTGTGGGAATATAGGGTTGCTTTCTTCTCTAAAGTTTGGCTACCTATACCAGTTTCCCCTGTGGCTTCATATCAAGGTTTTTAGAATTCTGAAGTAAAAACAAAAAAGTGTCAAAACCATCTACAATTGGAAACCTGCTAACTCTCAGTACCCATTCATATGGATGGAGCATGAAAGAAAAGGTGGGGAATGCTCAAATGCCAGTATTTTACATCGAAGTGCCAAGATCATTGTATTAAATGTTTTCAAAGTATAATACATAAACACATTGGTAGATATGTGTCTGAATATTTGCACAGGTACATGCATTGCTGCCATGCACAATGTAAGTGACACTATTCACATTCTCTTTGTGTTCTGGGAGTAACCAAGCTTAGTCTATGGCAGCATCTCCAATAAAGGATACAGTGTTTGGGAAAGGGTCCGTTTGGGCATAATGAAGAGTGAAGACATTTAATAGTCTTCATTTAAATAGAACAAGGTGATTGCAACTAACAAGTATCTGCGTACATGTCTGTTTCAGTTTTTACAGCCACGATGGAATAACTTTTGTGCCAGAAGGGAGTGGGGCCCTCATTGTGGTGGGATTATTTATTATTGCCATGGAGATTAGCTGTCTTAATTTAAATTGCCTGCAGTGCTTTTAAGTTGGAGACATTTTGATTTGATATTTTTAAGAGAGAAAGGTTCTATACATATTATGGAAGAGCCTTTTTCATAGCTAAATGCCAACAGCAAAATTTAAACCAAAAAGTATTCGTGAAGCAATGGTAATGAGATAGGATTGTGGTTTAGTAGAGGAGAAAAATCCCTCTGCAGGGAACAGTGCACGTGCAGTAAATTATGACTGGCTGCTGAGGAGGTCTCATTAGTCCACGCTGACTGTATTTTGCTGACCTCGGGAAGGGATCTGGAAAACTTTGGGAATTACGTAGAAGACAACTTGGTGTTGAAGTCTATGTTGAAAATTGAAACAGTTGGTTATGGATAGTCTAGAAAGCAACTCCCATTCCACTAACACCTACCTCTTAACCAGTGCTTTCTAAGAGAATGAAGCCCAGAAAGCTGGGCAGTGTGACATGTGACATGCCCAGTTTGTCGCCTCATCCTAGATATTTTCAGCTACATAGAAGGAACTATAAATGTTACACTGGAAGTTGAATCAACAGAAGAGCTGAGCAGAAAAGGACATCTATAGTGACTGTTTATTTCCGTTACCCTCCCCTGTCTGCAAACCAGAGTACCAGATGCTAAATTCTACCAGATAATGCATCTTTAATTAAATATTTTATTCGCAATACAATTAATAATGTGGTCTGTTTCTTTAACCTTATTAAGAAATTAACATAATTTTCATATAATTGACTAATAAAAAGGCAGTGTGCTTTGAAACAGTCATTCCTAAAGTGGTTATGTGCTTTGTGCCTGTCGAGTTTTGGATGTAGATTAATTGATTGTGGGCAAGAATTACCTGGTACAATATACTCCTAACTGTACGTCAGAAAGGGATCTAGTATTAATGTTTCCTTTAAAATGAAATAGATTTCTCATTCTTCAATGTGCTCACTCTTTCAGAGGCTCAGAGGATAATTCCCCTACTTGCTTTGTGCTTCTGCCCTCCTCTGACTCTTTTTAGAAACTCGATGTAATGCAAAGAAAGCATTACATCCAAGTACACAGTACCTTGGGCTGTGATGGTTCCTAATGAATGGGAGGTCATGTTCTGGTGCTTTACTGTTCTTGGTGTTGTTTTAATTTTCACAATGTGTTAACATGATAATTAAATTTCACTAGCTGTCCTGTGAAGAAGAAATTTTAAATTGCCCTACATGTAAGGGAAAAAAAGTTTAGTGTTAAAAAAATAATATCTGTAAAACTGAGATCATCTGTTGGTCCAGAACAGTGTCTATAGCTATGACAATGAGGCTCTAATAAAATAACCTTTACCAAGCTGTCCTTTTAAAGAGTACTTGAAATGTCACCCCCACCTTCAGCTGAACAGAAGCAATTTGCATCAGAAGTGTGTGTGCCCTTAACTCTTAATGAAGTAAGCAGCCCCTCTCTTCAGAGGGTAATTGCTGTCCCTGTAAAGTGTTTTTGTTCCAGCATTGTCTCTTGCTTGCCCTTCGTTTACCTTGTGATGTGTCCCTTAATTGTATCAGATTAGTTGTCAAGTAAAATTAAAGGCAGCTGTTACCCTTCCCAACTTGTCCTGCTCTAATTGTATGGTCTTCTTCCTATACTGTAGAGCGCTGTTGGCAGCACAGAGGGGCAGCCACAGAGTCTGTAATGAGAACCAATGGTACCTGTGTTCTTGGACAATTTGCAACAAACTCCCCAAACTTCATTTTCTTCATCGTTAAAGTAGAGACAAAAAGAGGATCTTCATCACCTCTGTGTAAAGCATCTTGACAAGACTTGGTGTAATATGTGTCTGTTATTATTCAAGTTTATCACCTTTGAATGCTCTCCAAATATACTCTCACCTTGTCTCTGTGACTCTGATCACAGTATGTGCGGCAAACAAGACTCCTCCTCTCACTTCCAGAGTAGCTGTGTGTGCAGGAAGACACGAGAGCATCCAAACAGAGCTCAGCCCATCTCTACCTTCTGGATTGAGGATGCGCCATCTGAAAGTTTAATATAATAATTCATTTCTCTACACCACTTAGTATTCTGACTTATGTGTTGCAGGTATTTAGAAATATTCCATATCAATTTTGTAGTCATATAGACTCTCAAGGCCGGGGATATCTGTGCTGAATTTCTCCCAGTGCCAAAGATCCCAGTGCCTTGAGATAAGCTGCTATACTTGAAGAAGTGAGAAAGTGACCATTTTATATATACATATTTATACTTTTATTTGTATCTCAGAGGTTGAAGGTAAATCCCTATTGTTGATGACATCACACACTTTACACAGAACTTGGAAGACTCTGGCTGTCTCTAACCTGAAGGCCTCCTTCCTAAAGTCTAGCTTTTACATAACAGAATGTGCTGTGCAAGTTGCAGTGGAAGTAATCAGTGCTATCCAGTGGTGATGTCTGGGAACCCAACCGTGGCCACCATGACAAAATATCCCTAAAGGTACAGTAGTGGTACTTATATCTCAGAGGGAACCAACAGTTGTCTAATTGGACTCAGGGCTCACTCAGCAGGAGAGAAATGGTGCCTGATATCCGATCAGTAAGGTCTTCGATCTTAGGGCAGAACCTACTACTGCTACTTTACTAGACCATCATAATCCCTTAGCTTCATTAGAAAGCTTAACCATATACGTGCAGTTGAGTCTAGCTCTCACCCTGCATCAGATAAGCTTTTCTTTGCAGCAGCTAGAGACCCTTATAGAAAGCACAGCTGGTCCAAATACAGAGCCCAACTGATGATGTTGTGCCCAGTCCTCTGCAACCACACAGCTCTTACACCCAGGGTTTTTGATATGGTCTCTTATTTTTACATCAAGACTTGACTGCTGGGTGACTGGAGAGATGACATAGTGGGTAGAGTGCTTCCTAAACAAGCATGGAGACCTGAGTTTGGATAGCCAGAATTCATATAAAAAGCCAAGTTTGTACTCGGGGTTACAGGGAGTCAGGCAGATATACATGGATCCTAGGGACTCCCTGGCCAGGTAGTCTAGCTAAAGTGCTACATTGAGAGACTGTCTCAAAGGAAAAGGAAGACACACATACACACACACACACACACACACACACACACACACACACACACACACACACACATTTTCTGGGAGTTGTCAGAGGTGTAGAAAATAGGAGGATGCACTGGGCGTTGGTGGCACATGCCTTTAATCCCAGCAGTAGGGAGGCAGAGTCAGGTGGATCTCTGTGAGTTTGAGGCCAGCCTGGTCTCCAGAACGAGTGGCAGGATAGGCTCCAAAGCTATACAGAGAAACCCTGTCTTGAAAAAACAAAAAAGAAAGAAAGAAAATAGGAGGATGCAAAATAGAAATTTATATAGCCCTAGTTCAAGCAATAGGTAAATTACTTTGGTTGTCTTTCTCTTTACTTAGCTCTGTATTTTGCAAAAAAACAACATATTCCTTGTTTAAAGGTAAAGATAGCAAACTTGCTACTTCCAACATATGTATGGCCATCTTTACCGGAAGTGAGTTCATAGGTACATTTCTAGGCATTTGTTTTATGCACATGGATACTACATTTACAGACACCATGAAAGATACCTCCCTGGCATAGTTTTGTTGGTAATGTTTAAATAAACATTATTGAGTAATGGCTACATAGTTATATTTAAAAAGTTTGTATGTCTGTGAAAGCATTATACTCTAAAATGAAATTTTAATACTGGTTATAAAAGTTGTAGTTTATTTTAAACTACTGAAACTTTCTGAGGCTCAAAGTTTTTAAATTTTCATATATTGAAACTATTCAGTTCACTATAAAAAAAACAACAACCACTGGGTAATATTTTACTGTATTTAAAAATGTAGACTTGTTGAGATAGCCTATCTTTAATTAAAGTCTTTCAAAGATGGCTTATGTAACTGTTTGAAAGGATGACAATTTTGCTCCTTTTCAAAGCACTGTCATGTTTGATTTCATTTTTGTTATTATAGTTGATGTTTTATTTTAGGGTTGGTTTTTTTTCCCTTTGTACTGTTAGCAAAGGTTCATTCTTTTTGGTTCATTATACAGCACTGTTTTACATAGGCTATAATAATTTCTATGGCTCTTTAGTGCCAAGCAAGGGCTCCCTTAATTGGTGTTGTAATATCACAGATCTAGTTAAGTAGTTTAGAAGATAAAGCTGATAAACATGTGGATGTTTCATGGTAGTGTTAAGAGATCGTGCTGTCCTCTGCAGATACTTTTTGTTTATATGTAGTACTTATAGGAAATGTGCATATATCTTTTGTGTTTTTAGATAGTCATTTAGTACATCTAGAGTTTGAAATGAACATTGATGTTTAGCTGATCTCTCCCACTGGTGAAGAAACTACGGAATGGCAGGAGCATTGCAAGCTGGAAGACCCATCCAGTCCCTAGCTTGAACTCAGGCTTATGGTGAAAAAGTAGACTCCTGTTACTAGATCCTTGGGATGGAGTTCTGTTTCCTTGACCCATGATCTCCAAGAACGTCATGTCTGAAGTTCAGCACCATGTATGAAGTTCCGCAGTGTCATTTTGTCAGTTTCTTGATTTAACAAGTACCAACTGAGGGTGTTTTCTACCCTTAAGATAAACTATTTTTAAAAGTCAAGTAAGTATTAAGCAATGTAGTTTGGTATCTGTTATTTCTCTTCTTTTCATATTTCTCCTTCTTGCCTCAGTGCTCAGATAAGAATTCCCACAAACAGACAATGACTTTCAGAGTCAGGTGAGCATGTCTTAATTTTTACCTGGAACAAAAGTGTTCAGGTTACACAGACACCCCTATGTGCCCTTGAGTGAATTGTCTAGCTGTGTTGTTAAGGCATACTCACCCATGCTACATTGCTTGGATTTCTTACAATGAAAGATATAAATCAATCCCCCCACATCTATGGACTACAAAATATGAATATCACTTAACTTGCCAACCTGAATTTAGGCCTCCACTTCTGTCATAGAATTATTCCTGATTCCTTTTCTCCATTTTCCCTGATGCTCCAGTTTAATATCTTTGTTAAGGAAGATAATTTCTAAACATATGTTCTCGACTTCTGTCATATCAGTCACGTTAGTGGATCTCATTTGCTCTGTACCTAGTCACACGAGGAAGTATCATTGCACAGTGTGAAAGACTTCAACTGGGCAGAATCTCCACAATTGTCAGCATCTTTCCTAATGCCCCAGTTGTGTTTCCTTTGGTGTGTCTTCCTTTCTTGCCTGGATTTTATAATCCCTTTCCAGTGTACATGACACAGGGCCGAAGATGAGCCTTTCTGCAGTACACTTGATCCTCTGCTGCAGTAGCTGTTGATTCTCTGACAGTAGGTTTCCCAATGAAAGGGAGCAATGGGGACGCACCAGCACCAGCAACAATTCGACTGCCAATGAAATCACTTATTTGTGATTGCTCTTAGATGTTTCTTCCCAAATATCACTGTTTTGAGATTAGAAACTTTGGGAGTTCAATGATGGAGGGTTTAATACTGAGGTGTTAGGCCTGTGTCTGGCTTAATGAACATCAGAAATGAATACAAGAGTGGCTGTAGTACATAAAAAGTAAGGTAGGTGGGCAGTTGACATTTTGTTAGAAGTCTGTTCCTGGCATTTTGATATGCTGTGTGAACCTTTTCACCCTTTATTTTCAGAAGCAACTTTTTGCAGAGAGAGAAGCATAATTCATAGGTTTGCAAATAAGAAATTTTAAAGTGTTGCTTTATGGTCCTCATCTTGACATTAAATATGTTTGAATCATATTGCACAAATCTGTTAAAGCAGTTGATTTCTTACCTAGGACAATATAAGTTGCTTTTTGAAGAATTTCAAAATTTGTGGATCTATTACCTCATGTTAAGTGAAAAATAAAATATAAAACTTTATATAAATGGGGTTTATATCTAAACACTGGCACACATCCCTACCACACACATGCATAGTATACCATACATAAAAATAGCAGATGCAGGAGAGGCTGGGAAATATCGTTACTACATATTAGGTTATCACTGAAGGTTTTCATTGATAAATTTCCTGGTGATTTTGATACCCATATATATAGCCAACATTGAACTCATTCATATATATATATATATAATATATATATATATATATATATGCTTTAGATGGTCTTCATGCATAAATTGTGTTAGCTCATTATTGTTCTTTTTATGTCTTTGCTGCTAGCATGCTAAAGGAAGACATTTGCCAATAAAGGCTGTAGGTCTAGTATGTACCTGAGGTGCCAGGCATCATTTGATGCACAGTCCATCTCTTGGCTCTCACTTCTCATTCTGCAGTGATTGTTCTTCCAGTGTTCCTACCCAAAGTTTATCCTAGATGTTGCTGTGCAAGATGCTTTTGTATTTACATAAAGCTCGCCCTGAAGGTCACCCACCAATCTACACAAATCCCAGAGTATCAAGAAAATTTGGAACAAATTTATGCTTCAATATATTCATTCATCTAGCAATTATTCATTCACTTCTCAGAGGTGTTTTAGTGCTTAAATTTGTCTTATTAACCTTGTGCGAACTTGCTTTAGAGAGTGTAAGGTAGAAAGGGGAACACTGAAGCCGGGATCCCACTCTTGAGTTTCATGGTTACAATAGCCCACTATCAGCAGTTGAACTTGAGATGTTCCCCCATAGGCTCATGTGCTTGAACACTTTTTGCCGAGCTGGTAGCACTGTTTGGGGCTGTGTTTTAAATCCTTTGAGTTAGGCAGCTTGGCTGGCTTAGCTAGGTGATAGGGGTGGATCCTTAAAGGTGTTACCCACTTCCAGTTGTGGCCCAAGTATTGTGCTAAAGGGATGTCAAGTGAGGAATTCCACTCCACTCTGCTGCCATGGAAACACCCACCATGCTTTCTCTTACACAATGGATGGTATCTTCTGCAACTCTGAGCCAGCACCCACTTTCTTCCTTAAGTAGTTTGTGTTGGGTATTCTAGTCAGTATGCATGCAATCATAACTAATAGCAATACCACTTTTTGAACTTGATATTTACGTATGTCCTACAGAAGAATGGTTATCTGAGCTCCCTGGAGGAACAAGCTCATGCTTCAAATCAGTTACTATTGTGTGAAACTAAGAAAACATTTTTAAATTAGGATTTTGAGGACAAGTAATGTTACAAGAAGAAGAAGCCTGGCTAAAGACATTTACTAACTCAACATAGAATGAAAGCCCCTGTGCTCTGTTCCTGAAGCCAGTGTCTTTGGCTGAAGGATTCTGGAGTGTATTTAGGGCATAAGTGGGTTGGCGTGCAAGTAGACCACACATCGGAATTGGAGAGTTTTTCACTGGTTGCCTGCCTGTTTCTCTGAGTACCTGTAGACTGACACCAGAAATGACAATTCCCCCTGTAGCAGGCTACATAACTGGTATTTGGGAGCTCAATCCATGGTAGCTGAGTACAAAGGACAGGACACTCAAAGGGGGATTCTAAAGTCACACATAAAAAAGCCAGCTAAATGTATTTCTTTGCTTTGGGGTAGTTTTGTAAAGGCAGTGGGCTAGCTGAAGGAAATATTTGGAGATATGATTGGTTTTCTTTGTAAATAACTATATTGTTTTGAACATGTATGTATGTCAGGGTTCTAAAAGAAAACTGTGGCAGAAAAAGCAGAATGTCTGGATTTCTACTTCCCACTGTCACCATCCAAAGCTTTAGTTTTGTTGTGCTTTTCTTGGTGCTGGATTTTAATCATGGTCTATGTACAAGTTTATACTCTGTTACTTTTTTGCATTATATATATATATATATATATATATATATATATATTATTTATAACATTTTATAGCCAGTGTAGGTTGAGATTTGGAAAAGGAAATTTTGAAAATATGCTCCGAATGAGAAGGGGTTTTTTGTATTCAATTTCAAAGGATCTTGGGTACCAGAATTTATCTGTGATAAAAGGTGTCCCTCAGAGACTTGAAGCTGTCAAGAATCTTTTAGTTTTAACAACTCATTTATTTTTACAAAGAGGGAAATAAAACCCTAAAAATAATAGATGTACATTTCTCAAGCTCAGTATTTTCAAGCATTGTTCCTAGTTAAAAGTGTGTCCAAAGAATATTTAGACTGGATTTGCTATTGTTCACTAATATAAAAAGAATGGAAAAGAGATGAGCTAGTCTTCACCTTCGTTTCTTTGGAGAAATTAGTCTTAAATAATTGAATTCAACTCTTTATGTCCCCATTTGAGGAAACCACCTACCCCTTGTTGCTGTTCCTGTGCATATAGCAAAGGCCCTGTTCCCCCGTTCTCCATAGCGCCCTATTGCCTGTATCATGGCCAGTATCATAGCTATGTGCCCTCCTAACCAGCCTTAGATTCCTGGCTAGCAGTGGGCATCAGTCAAGAAGATCATGAATTCTCTTAATATTGCAAGGTCTGTGCTATTACTACAGAGAATGGTCTAAATTATCAAATATGCTTTATCAGAAGTATTTTCAAAACTGTAGATAAAATAGCAAAGGATGTTTGGGGAACCATTTCAGCAACGACTATCTTATTTCCTTGAGATGTTATTTTTTGTGTTTTTTTTTTTTAAGAATACCATTTATATATTACAAATCATGTAGCAAAATCCCTTTTACTTCTGAGGTTATAACAAAGTCAATCAGATTTTTTACATAGTATATAGAAAGTAGAGACTGGTGTGACCTGCCATTTTATCATTTTCCTTTTCTTTCTTTAAGTTCAGTGTTTGTCAGAGAGAGGCGTAAAAGGCCCTTTTTCCAGATCCTTCTGCTCTCTCTCACCCCTTTCCAGTCACATTACCGCAGAAATGAATCCATCCATGTGGTCACTGCAGGGTTCTTCGGGTGTTTGCTGAACCTGCTTACACTTTATTTCTTCCAGTAGACATGAACTTGGCATGGAAAAATGAAATTTTTTTTCTGGGGCAGCAGACGTGCCTAGTACACTAGTTTGCTGTAACCATTTGTGCTGTGGTTGAGAAAAAAAATTAAGAGTGCAGAATTGTTGAAAGGGGAAGGGTAAAAAAAATACCATCTCAGTGATTATACAGTTAGAATGTGAGTAATTTTGCTGCAGTTGCTCATCATGTGCTTTCATGGCTTGTTTTACAAGGATAAAGGGATGTGTGCAGGTTCGCTGAATAGAGCTCTTATGTGTCCTTAATAGTCACTCTTTATAAAAACATTTCCACCCTTCCTCCTACTCTGTGGCAAAAGTGCTCTTCCCTTAGAAACTGTGTCCTTCTCAGCCCATCCCCTTTATCTGTCTCTATAGTTAGTGGATATGCTGCTTGTTTTTCTCAGAACAAACATGTTAGCGGGAAAAGGCTTATTTTGCTATTGAATATATAATGGGATTGACATAGATTCAAATTGTAATGATACAGTGATCATTTTGAAATGAGCGTCTTTTCTCTGATAAAAGAAGGAGAAAACAAACCCTTGTGAATCGGCTGTGACTATAACATACTCTTTAAATATTGTATTTTTTTCTGTTTTAGTTTCAAGAAGCTTTGTTTGGGGGGGTATTCTCTGAGGTCTGAAACATACTATATATTCCATTTTTGCTTTGTTTTGGAGTGCCCCAATTCCTTAGGAAACATGTGGGGTGTGGGGTCTGTTCATTCCCCTGAATCAAACATAGCCACGTGCTTACAGCCATGGATTTTCTGGGTGAATTCCGGAATCAAAATACAGCAACCCAACAGGTCCCCACTGACTCTACATTGCTGTGCCTAGTGTCTGAGCACAATGCTCTGCTTTTGTTGGAAGCATAAACAGGACTTGTTGCCTTTTTGTGGATTATTAGAAGGTCTGGCCATTCGGTGTGATGATCTGATCTGTGCTCTTCAATTCTTGAGAAGTGCGTTTCTAACCCTGTTGCTCACTTCTGTGAGTGAATCCTGCCCAGATGTTTCCTTGAGGAGACTCGGTGGAGGTGGTGATCTTCACCCTCTGTTCTGCCAGAATATACCATGATTTTATGAAGAATCATCTGGTACAGTTATGCGCAGATAAATCACCTTTATTTTTTCCTTCTTGAAAATCCCTTTATTCAAAATTAATTTTTTACTTAAATTAAAAAACAATCTCATTTTACATAACAATACCAGCTCTCTCTCCCTCCAGTCCTCCCACTCCCCCCCAATATCTACCGATCCCACCCGCCCCCCATCTACTCCTTAGAGAGTGAGGCCTCCCATTGGGGATCATAAAGTTTGTGGCATCATTTGGGACAGGACCAAGGCCCTCCCCCTCTGTATCTAGGCTGAGGTATCCCTCCATATGGAATGGGATCCCAAAGCCCATTTGTGCACTAAGGGTAAATATTGGTTCCACCGCCAGCAACTCCATATACTGACCAAGCCCCCAACTAACACCTACATTCAGGGGACCTAGATTGGTCTTATGCAGTTCTTCAGCTGTCAGTCTGGATTCTGTGAGCTCCCACTTGCTCAAGTCAGGTGTTTCTGTGGGTTTCCCCAGCACGGTGTTGACCCCTTTGCTCATCAGTCCTCCCTCTCTACAACTGGACTCCAGGAGTTCAGCCCAGTGGTTCGCTATGGATCTCTGCTTCTGCTTCCATCAGCTACTGAATGAAGTCTCTATGATGGAATTCAAGGTTACTGTTTCAAACAACCCTTTGCAAACTCTGGCTTCAGCAGCACTCATGGCTTAACCTCTTATACAATAAAATACAAGTCCACAAAACCCTGGAGGGCTGCGGTTTAAAAGCCAGAAAAAAAATTGCAGTTTTATCCTTTTATCTTTTGATGGTTTCTGAGTTTCAGAAGTATACTTGTTATTATAGTAGATTCTTATAGTACATTAAACAGTGTTCTGTTGTAGAAAAATCAGATTGCCAAAGTGCTTACCATATATAGCAAGAAACCCAGAATTCATAAACTTTTGAGTTCTTAAAAATAGAGTTACAACATTCTCCATTATACCCAAATATCCGTTGATCGATGACTAACTTGTTGGCCTAGCACTTTTGGTGCAGGGTAGAGAAGAATTTGAGACAGTTATGATCTGGCTAACTGTCTAGCATTAGTTTACTTTATTGATTTTCTCATGGAATTTTTCACTGATGCAGTATTGAAGTGACATTGATTCTCTAAACTTCATTTTATGGACATCTCTTCCTAGGCCTACAAGATAGAATGCTGAACATGAAAGACAAAGTCCTGAGCTACAAGAAGCTCAGGAAAAAAAAGAGCCTTTTAAATAGCAATGGCAAAACTCTGATGCTCTAAAGGGGTATCTTCTGTTGAAAGGTGTTAGCACAGGGTACCTTGACCGATCAAGGAAGATCAGGACTGACTGGCATCTCAGAAGCATCATTTTATTCCCATCTAAAGGATTGGAATGTATTCTTATCTAGGCAGCACCGTGGTGGTAGGGCTCTAAGTCCCTTGTCACCAGAGGTAAGAGAGCAAGATCACACTGTGCAGCTAAATAGCACTTACCTATGAACACTAACACTCTTCCAGAGACTTTGATTGAGGCAAGAGTCTTCAAAATATTCTGCTGCCAGCATACAGTTATGTGTTATAAGTCCAAACAAAACAAAATCCAAAACCCAGGCAACAAGAAAAGCAGTGGCTTTAAAACAGTGAGATGGCTCCTGCTGCCAACCTTGAACAACTTTAATTGAAAGGACCCGAGTGGTTGAAGGAGAGAACTGATTTCCACACATTGTACTCTGATCTCTACATGTATCCTGTGGCCTGTGAACACTTCCACACTCTCACAGAGGGAAGTGGGGTGAGAGACTAAATGCTATTGCAAATAAGTCAGTGATGCCTATGGAAATGTACATTGATTGATTTTAGACTCTTGGTCACTGATGATGGTAGCTAAGACTAGCAAACCAGAAAGCTCATATTGTGAACAGGGAACATTATTAGCACATAGAAATGTCAAGAAGAGATAATCAGGGTGTTCCATCGTGTTACTAATATTGAAGGTATAGGTCTTCGCACATAACTGGTTTCCATAATTTTTGTCATTCCACATAGACACTCCTGTCTTCACATGAACATTTCTGATGCCTGTGCTTCCTCTTAAGCTTTACAGCCTTCCCCTGTTTCATTGTTATTCATATAAACAGAATAATTTATGAGTATTTTAATTACTCTCCATGGCAAGGTTGCCCACTGAAGGAATCATGCTGATTTTCTTTGTATAGATCCTGGGAACCTATACCTTTCTGTTCTCTCCCTAAATCAGTTTTGTATTTTCTTGGCCTGATTGGAGAACCATGCTAGACCTTGGGGGCATGGCAGCTCAGTTAACAAGATTGCTTGCTGTGGAAATAGGTTCTTTTTTTATTGCAGTCCTTGACAGTAGTATGCTCAGATTGAATAAACTGTCATGTCAATGGTGTTCTATCCGGTTATAGACACATGCATGCTAAGAAATTAGTGGACTTTGCTGTGTGCTTATTATTCCAGCAGGAGCCTTGGAGACTTCTTACATTCAAACTAATAATATTCTATCTCCTTTGAAAGATGTTTGGGGTGGCCAGGAGGCACTCCTTGAAATGCCAGCCCTCTGGACATCTGGGATGCTCACTTTATGATGCTAGCATGTAGGCCTCACCTGGGCTCTGGCTTGTCTGATTAATAGTCAGGGAGGAGAAAATGAACAATTTCAAGAGAGCATCTGAGTGCCCCCACTTGACTTGATTTTACTTCTGAGAAACAACTTGACATACTGGCATTGGTGCCATCCTTAGTCGAGGGAGCTGCCTATCTTCACAGTATTTTATACCCACTCAGAAGTGTTGTGAGAATTAATTAAATGGAAAAGCTTCTAAGACCAACTGCTTAGAGTGCCACATCAGACCATACTGTTTCTGCTATTTCTGCCTCAGAAGCTATTAAGAATAGCCCATCACTAGCTGTAGTATGTGTTTGCAGAGCACAGCACTGTGAAATGAACAAGTGTGGATGTGCTGAACAGAAGGAAGATATTTACGCCTGCATCTCTCTGGCAGGAAGTCTGTAGAGACATTGAAAGGTGTGTGTGTGTGTGTGTGTGTGTGTGTGTGTGTGTGTGTGTGTGTGTGGTGTGTGTGTGTGTGTGTGGTGTGTATTAGGCCTGTCCCTGTATTGGGAGCGATATCTTGAACCCAAGGCATCAATTGAAAACATGTGTTTTGACTCTGATAGAAACATTTGCAATTATTTTAAGTATCACTAAGGAACCATTTATGAGGTTGCTCTCCCCTGTAATATACAAAACAGCAAAGAACAAGTGAGCTTCTCTTGATTAGATTGCCCAAAGTAAAACTTTAACCAATTAAAATATATTAAACCTTTATTTTCACTGATTTTCTTCATTTTTTGTGTATTGGGTACACTAGTGTTTACTTAATATGTTTTATGTATATACTTGTTTATATTTATAGGTGAGAAATACTTGTTATGCAGATCATATATGTTGCTAGGTAATATTCATATTTCTGGGATAGATATATATGCATATATATATACATACATCACATAGTTCTTTTTTTATTTAAAAAAATGTAATAAGTGGTTGTCACAGGGATTTAGGAAAATCCGAAGGGTATATAAAATATGCCAGATTGCCCTCCTTCGGTGTTACCCATTTAGGGATAGCTCCTTCAATGTTTCATATGTTTTTATGGTGATATATTGATGGTGGTGTGTCTTTAAGTAGATGAAAACCATTGTCTCTTAGCCTGCCCTTAACACATGAAATTATTCACATACTTTTGTAATTTTTTATTTACTCTGATGAAATATACCCAATATAACATTTACCATGTTAACCACTTTTTATGCTGCAAGTGTCTTCACATTGTGCAGCTGCTTGACCATTCTTCTCTAGAACATTCTCATCCCAAATTCTACCAACATAATCATTAAGCAGTGGCTCACCATTTTTCCTCCCTAGACCATTACACCATCAATGTCTGCCTTTATGAACCCATGAACTAGGTACAGAGTATAGTTGAAAACCTCTGACATACATTCTTAACATCTGACTTATTCCACTTAGCCTAATGTCACCCAGGTCTGTCTGTTTTGTGGCATAGTCAGAACTATTTGAAAAAGCTGAATATGTGTCCGTATATATGTACCATACCTCGTATCTGTTCACCCAGCAGCAGGCACAAAAGAAGGGCTTCCTTCCTTTGCTATTATAAATAATACTATGTTTATGTGCATATGAGCATAACTGAGAAAACATTTACGTCCTTACTTTTGGTTCTTTCAGTATGTTTGCAGAAGTATAATTCCTGGGTGATTGTTCTATTTTAAGTATGCTCATGTTATAAATTGGGATGGCTGGATATCATCTTATTATGTGGCTATACCATACTTGGCATAACAACCCTCAAACTTTATCTATTTAGAATCATTATCATGGACCTCGATAAATCACATTAGTTTATGTATCCCAAGACTACACAAGTATACCATCTAAAGTCACTCCCTTACATTGAATTCCTAGAGATAATATGACTAGTTTAGAAGTACACACATTAAATGTCTGATGCGCAACACTGAATTGCTCCACAGACCTGTTTTATAAATGTGTTATAGGTAAGACTTAACACTGTTCCTTGAAGACAGTGTGACTTACCCCAGTCCCTGTTGCTCACAGTGCTTATTCCAGGCATGATCTTCTGTTCTGCTTTAACAGGAGCACTTGCCCTATGAACTCTACTGTGTGTGCACGCAGATGCACTTTTGTTTGTACAGCTGTACTTCTAGGTGTGCTTGTGGAAGCCAGAGAACAACAACTTTGGCTGTTGTTTCTCAGGGCCTGTCCACTTTTATTATCTTCCTCTTCTTCGTTTGTTTGTTTGAGACAAATCATCTTTCTGGCCTGGGGCTCATTAAGTTGGGTAGACTAAATGGGTCAGTGGGTGTTACCAATCTGTTTCCAGAAGACTGTGGCACAACCTTGGCTTTATTTTATCTCAGTTATATAGAAGAACTATGCTTATAAAGTTGAGAATTGTTCTTCAAGGTCTGTGAAGAATTGTGTCGGGATTTTGATGGGGATTGCATTGAATCTGTAGATTGCTTTTGGCAAGATTGCCATTTTTACTATGTTGATCCTACTTATCCAAGAGCATGGGAGATCTTTCCATTTTCTGGTATCTTCTTTAATTTCTTTCTTTAGAGACTCAAAATTCTTATGGTACAGGTCTTTCACATTTTTGGTTAGTGTTACCCCAAGGTATTTTATGTTGTTTGTGGCAATTGTAAAGGGTGATGTTTCTCTGATTTCTTTCTCCACCAATGTGTCATTGGTATATAGTAGGGCTATGGATTTTTTTGAGTTAATCTTGTATCCTGTCACTTTGCTGAAGGTGTTTATCAGCTGTAGGAGTTCCCTGGTAGAGTTTTTCGGGTCACTAATGTAGACTATCATAGAAGGATCAGTGAAGAGCACAGAGGTCCAGACCAGGCTGGTGAAACCCACAGAAACAGCTGACCTGAACATCCAGGAACTCTTGCTCCCCAGTCTGATAGCTGGAATACCAGCATGGGATGGATCCAGACCCCAGGAACATGGGTTTCTATGAGGAAACCTCAGAAATCTATGGGACCTCCTGTAGAATCCCAGTATTTATCCCTAGTATAGATGTGGACTTTGGGAGCCCGTTCCATATAGAGGAATATTCCCTGAGCCAAGACACAAGGGGGTGGGCCTAGGCCCTATCCCAAAGGATACAATAGACACTGATGACACCCTTTGGAAGGCCTAACCATCCAGGGGGATCAGAAAAGATATGTGACAGATAAGGTTTCAGTTGGGGGGGGGTAGGGGAGGACGGGTGGGAGAAGGGAACTGGCATTGTCATGTAAAACAATCCTGTTTCTAATTCAGATAAAAAAGTTGGAAAAAAAAAGAACTGTACTTAAATTAAAGGCAAAAGGAGAAAAGGGGTGAGAATCCTTTGGTTTCCTTCATTGTTCAAAGAAGTCAATTTAGCAAAGTAACCTGTTATTTTCCGGGTCCCTTGATTTTCAACAATGGCAAAGCTGGAGTTGTCCCCCTTTAATGTCCTAACTAACACGAAGCTCTTTGATTGCACTGCTTCCTTTCCCTGCTGCTATTTCTATGTCCTGTTTTCTATAACTTATAACAGAAGTGACAAAGTTCACCTCATGTTTAACATTTGGTGTAACACTTCACTCTTTGGCTGCCCCTTGCTTGCAGCAGCCAAAAATCTTAAGACCTTCAATCCAGAAAGGGAACGTTGGTTCTACAGTGTGGGGTGGAGGTAGCAGTCAGCTGGTATGCTCCAGCTGCTGTCTTTTGGATAGGTGTGCCCTCTTCAGCTTCTTCTGTTTCCTAGACACTGACACTGAGTACTGTTGTCCACCTGCTCATTTATTCATTTGTTTCTTCTAGGTCAGCAGTTCTCAATCTGTGGGGTGTGATCCTGTGGGGTCACTTATCAGATTTTTTTTTTTTTTTTTCGAGACAGGGTTTCTCGGTGTAGCTTTGGAGCCTATCCTGGCACTCGCTCTGGAGACCAGGCTGGCCTCGAACTCACAGAGATCCGCCTGCCTCTGCCTCCCGAGTGCTGGGATTAAAGGAGTCTGCCACCAACGCCCGGCTCACTTATCCAATATTTACATTATGATTCATAACAGTAGCAGAGTTGCAGTTATGAAGCAGCAAGGGAATTTTTCTGGTTGGGGGTCATCACAACATGAGGAACTGTATTTAAAGGGTCACAACATTAGGAAGGTTGAGAACCACTGTTCTAGGAGGGGGGAAAAAGCTGTGTTTATATCATTATCACAGAAGTTGTAGAAATTTGAAAGCCATAGTCTGAAAAAGGCCTTTTGAGGTGGTGGTGGTAGGGTGTGTGTGTGTGTGTGTGTGTGTGTGTGTGTGTGTGTGTGTGTTTTGATTTGGTTTGTTTCACTTTTTATCGGAGAGAGGTAGAATGATATGCTTTTGTTTGTTTTGATTTTGATTGTTTTGTTCAATTTTGAGATAAAACTCTCTTTATGTGGGCTAGGCGTGCCTTTAACTTGTTATTCTTTCGCCTGGGTCTCCTGGGTTTTGGAATTACAGACATGCATCACAATGTCCAGCTTAGAATAGTCCTTAAGATATCCAGCTGCAGTCCTAGACAACCTGGGCTTAACCACCATCATCCAGAAAATACAGTGTTAGTTCTTGTCAGTGTTAGTGCTGTAATTGTGAGGATTGTGTATGAAATGCACTTGGCAGTGTTTACATGAAGTAAGTGCTATTAAATGCTTGTTGTTATAATGCATTGATTAATTTCCAGTTAGTACTTTAATTTCTGTTCTCTGCCACACAGAAGGCAACATGGATAACCACAGGTTTGTCAAATAGCACAAGGCAGTTTTCGTGAAATGTGGCTGTAACAGCAATACTTCATTAACAGTCCCCATTGTTTAACAAGTCAATTATGAATCCCTCTGTACCTATTTTTTTCTCTTTCTTGGCTATGTGGAAATATCATTATGTCACTTCAGTTATGTTGTATAAATAGCTGATCCCACAGTTCACTTTTCATTTAGCAGTTACATTTGGGCATTTTCAATGTCATTGCTTACCCTGATCAATATCTAATGTGGGGTTGAATATTATGCCACTGTTTATGTGGATCTTTCCCTTTTACCACTGTCTCCTGTTGGCTTAGAAAATTTTCATGCTAGATAGGAGTCATTTCTGATTCATGAACATAACTCATGTCCTTCATATTATGTTCACTAAGTATGCATTTGCCAAGTACCTCTACCTTCCTTGTCTTGTTGTAGCTCTGGCTTCCAATACATGTTTATTAATAAAAACCTGAATTGTAATTGCCTGAATATACATGGAAAATATTATTTTAACGTTTTTAGTTATTGGTGGATGGTTTCGTTGTTTGTTTGTTTGTTTTGATTCAGGGTTTCTTTTTATGAAGCCTTGCCTGTCCCGGAACTCACTTTGTAGACCAGGCTGGTGTTGAACTCACAGAGGTCTGCCTGCCTCTACCTCCCAAGTGCTGGGATTAAAGGCATGCACAACCCCCTGGCTTTTTTCCCCCTTTGAGACATGTTGTACTGTGTATGCCAAACTGGCCTTAATTTCACTTTGTATCATGGGATGGCTCTGAATTTGTAGTAATTCTGCCACTTCAACTTCCTTTCCCTATGCTACATGAATGTATTTAAAATTATCCTAGAACTTTTGCCTTAGTGTTTGTGAGAAGACATGAAATTAGAATTTACATTTGTAAAATGATCATTAAAAGACAAATAAGTATCCCAGTATGCTGGTGTGAATTCAAGGCCATCGGGGAGGTGGGGGGAAACTTCTAAAACAAAGAAACAAACAGAAAATAGCACCTCAAATGCTTCTTGGAAAGATTATAGTACTAATAATTCTATCTTAAAGTCATTAAACTAGAGAAAAGAAACTAATGGCACCACTGTAGTTAAGCATGTACCTAATTTATCCATGTATTTATTGTCAATTCTGTAAGTAAAAATAGATGTTGGTATTTTGCATTTTTTTATAATTATTCATTCACTGAGCAATTTTTTTAAATTTCTTCTGTGGCCTATGAAGTTGTAAACTATTTAGGTGGCTGCTTCAGTAAAAGTGACTAGCCCCTTCCCTTGACAAAGCAGACACATGCATGTATGATAATAAAGAAAGGGAGAAATAGGAAAAACACTCTGATAGAGGGTTCAAGCCAGGGTTTGTTTAGTAGCTAAATATGTGTTTAACCAAAGAAATCAGTCTCTGAGATATGAGAGAGCCTGGTAACTTAGATATAGAGGAAAGCCAGTATCTGGCATGTCACTCAGACAGGTAATGGAAGGGGAATAGCCCATTATTCTACTAACTTACTGAAGACTTTCAAATAGCAGGTTAGTGTGATTCCATGCATGTTTGAGATAAACTGTTCTAGCTGCAGGCAGAAGGATCTCCTGAGAAGTGACCAGTATGGATATTGTTGGAGAACAGCAAGTGCTTTCTTAGCAGACATGGTGCAATACCAACATACCTGGAATAGGAAATTTGCTATTTAGAGAGTCGTGGCAGGATTCAGTGCTTGAACAGTAATCAGTCGAGAGGCTCCGGTACTGCCCCCCTCTGTTCTCATTTGTTGGGTGGATTAGAAAACTAGAATGAAGCAGATGTAAGGGGGTATGCAAAGTCTTTAATATGTCAATAGATGAAGTAATCAATTGAATATGTAAGCCTAGGGTTCAGAATATAGATGAACCTTAGAGACAGAGTTGTTAAGTACTTTTATGATACTGCTTGGGTTGTAATTGCTAGACATGGACCTGAAGAGAGAATATAGGGAAAAGAGGCCATGTGGGGGATCTAGGACCCTTGAGCCGCATGCCATTATTATTAATTCTATGTAAAGTTTATTAAATTATTCGTAATGTTACGAAGCTCAGTTTCATCCAGGTATGTACCTTTCCCTACACTTAGACCAACCAAGACATAAAAGATGAAAACGTTTTCATGGATCAGCAGATTCCCATCCCATTTCCATTGGTTCTTAGCTGGAATGGAAACACTTATAGACTTTTTGATGACATGATTATTAAGAGCCACTATTGACATTGAGTGTGCCAGAAGCCAACATCAGGTGATAGCAGTGCTCCTAGACAGATGCCAATAGCTCTTTTGCCACAAAAGTGGTTTTTCCTCTGGTTTATTGACTGTGAACTTTCCACCCGTCTGTCAAGGATGGTGCCCGGATCTCGGGTTCTCTCTTCTCTAGCGCTCCCTTTTTTGTGATTAAATAACTATACCCCCTCACCACTCACAACTAGTCCTCTCCAGCCTAGAGATGGTGGTGGCTCTCTCAGTGTAGGTCACAGGCCACCAGAGTGAGCCTATACATTTTTCTTCAACATGGTTTGCTGGGAAACTTGTAATTCTAAGATACAAGATTTAATTTTAAATTCCTGATTTGATTCCCTGTTTGTTACAGGATTCTATTGAATACAGAATTTTTGTTTAATTTTACACTGTCCTTTTTGGAAGCAAACTCGTCATTTACTTTTATCACCCAAGCATCTTGGATATTGCTGTATAGGTCCCATTCCCTTCAGGTGAAGGTAGTCTTTATATTGTCTGATGAGGATAGATGTGTGTGCCCACATATGTGCATGTGTGCGTGCATGCAGGTGTGTGTGTACTTCGTTAAGCAGTATGTTATTAAAATATATGTGTTGAAAACATTCATTAAAAGGGGTCAAGTTAAGACCTTAACATTCTGTGACAGACCACATGGAAAAATAAACTAAACTTAGAAAATTCATAGACTTTTTTCCTAGTCAATAAAGTCAATCATTAACATGTCAGCGAGGTGAAATTGATTGCAGAGGGGATCAGCTTTGATTTATTTGATGATTCATTTGCAGCTAAAACAGAGTTCATGCTTTGAACATCTTATAGACTCAACTATAAATGCATATAGTGACTGAAGAACTAGCCTAATAGAAGTCACATTCTCTGTTGCAGCAGTAAACTCAGCCCTAGGACAGATATTTAAAGCCACACCATTTGAAAACTAATGCCAATCCTAACTGCTTTTGAACAGTGAAATACTATAGTTCTCACTTCTTAGAAACAATTTTTCTCAAGTTTTCTTCTTGATAAGCACAGCCTCTCTCTGTCTTTCTCTCTCCTCCTCTCTCTCTCTCTCTGTCTCCTCTCCTCTCCCTTCTCTCCACCCTCCCTCCTTCCCTGCCTCCTCCCAGATTCTTTGAGTGGCAGTTTCAGAGCCTCTTCTCCAGAGCCATTGCATGCATATCTAACATACCACATGATCTCTTATATGCAAAACCTCACCATGTATTTGCATGTGTGCAGGTGTGAATATGGAAATAGGTCTTAGAACAAGGAAGAGAACAGGAAGAGACTGGAGGGTTTAAAGAAAAGGGATAAGAGGGTAATAATAGGATGTGTTTGACATCAGAGTGGAAAGGAGACAGGGATTCGGGGAGAGGGGGAAGGAGAACCCACCCCCAAAACAGACTATGTATGAAAATGCCAAATGAAACCCATTACTTTGCTAAGTACCAAAAAAGAAAAACCTTCCCTGGGCAGGCTTTTCCTGTGTTCCCTTGTCTCTGCTGTGTGTTCTGTTGCGTGTATGCTGGCACGTGTTTGGATATTTTTATCGTAAGTGTCTTTAAAACTAGTATATTTTAGTGTATACAGTTTTCCTCTAAAGTTTTACATATTTTATCTGATTGGATGTGAAAGGAAAAAGAGCAGGAATCGTTATTCTAACTGTATATATTTATGTTCGTCATAGTTAAAGAAAACTGTGCCAGTACTTATCTGGTCCTCATAATCAGTTAATTGAAGAGTCATGTTGCCGAATATTTTCTGTTTATTGGATTATTTGGTGGTTCCAAGAATATAATTTTGACATTTTATTTTATTTTTGATTTCGTATGAATTGTTGAATTTTTGTCATAATTTAACATTTTCATTTTGAAAATCGAGCACATTTAAATATCACACTCATCTATACATACATGTATGTGTGATTTTTCTGGGAGTTGAATCTTTTTATATGCTAGTTTTTCTGCCATTCGTTTTCCAAGCTTCTTCGGTGTATATTAATGAAGCTCTGTTGTGCTAATATGGGACTGAGGTAGTACTCTTCACCAGGGGGCCCAAGTGAAAATTCCTGTGCACATGAGACGAGAAGACATGGGGTTCATCTCTTCCCTGCCGTCTCTTAGGAGCAGGACGTCTTCTTCCCCTTTGGTCATGGCAGGATAGCTTCATGTTTTCCCTTCTCTTCTGACAAAACTCCCATTGCACAATAGGTTATTGATGATAGTAAGTGAACTGGCAAACAGTGGACGTTCACAGCTTATCTTGCTTGACTGAGAACAAATGAATTGATTGGGAACTCCCTACTTAGTATCACCTCACCCCATTGTGTTTGCTAGTTTTATGTCAGCTTGACACAAACTAGAATCATACAAGGGGGGTGAGAATCAGCTGGGGGAAAAGGCTCCATAAGATTGTGTTGTAGGCAAACCTCTAGGGCATTTTCTTAGTGATTCATGGGAGAAGGGACACCCATTGTTGGTGTTGCCAAGTGAGCAAGTTAGTAAGCAGCCCTTCGTCATGGCCTCTGCATCAGCATCAGCTCCTGCCTCCAGGTTCCTGCCTTGCTTGAGTTCCTGTTCTGACTTCCTTCAGCAATAAACAGTAACGTGGACACATCAGCCAAACAATCCCTTTCCTGCCCATCTTGCTTTTGGTTCTGATGTTTCATCACAGCCACAGCAACCCTAAGACACCAGCCCTCCTCCACCATCAACCCTATTCTTGGCTTTTGGGAGTCTTGACTATCTTCAGCATCTCATGTGGTAAAATCATGCAATACTTGTCTTCCTGTAACTAGCTTATTTTTCATCCCCTAATGTCTTCGAGGTTCATCCATGCTGATATATGATGTAGGAGTTTCTTTTTGAAGAACAAGTAATATTTTATTGCTGCACATTTTCTTTACCCTTCATCTACTGGTAATGTCTTTTTGTTTTGTTTTGTTTTTTGTTTTTCGAGACAGGGTTTCTCTGTATAGCTTTGGAGCCTATCCTGGCACTCGCTCTGGAGACCAGGCTGGCCTCGAACTCACAGAAATCCGCCTGCCTCTGCCTCCCGAGTGCTGGGATTAAAGGCGTGCGCCACCACCGCCCGGTCCTGATGGATGTCTTAAGTTTTTTTTTTTTTTTTCCTTATTGTAAATAGTGCTTCAGTGAACATGGAAATGCTGCTTTTCCTTTGATATCCACGTTCCAGTAATACTGGATATGTACCAATAAGGGAAAATGCCAGGTCATACGTCTGTTCCATTTTAATATTTCCAGGCACTCTCCTACTGTGTTTCCTCTCAGCTCTGTCACTCTGCCTTCCCTGCAGCAGTGTGCAGAGCCCCCATCATCTTTGCCAGTATTAATTTGCCACTTTGCTTTGCCTCATAACCATGATCGCGACAAACATGTGACTCCTCATTTGGATTTTGTTTGCCATTTCTCCATCATTAGTAATTTTGAGCAATGTTTAATGTTTTGTCTTTTGTATGCCTTTTAGAGAAATCCTAAGCTCATGTTTAAAAGTTCCGTTTTATTTTATGGACATTTTTCTGCGTGTATATATCTATTCTGTATGTGTTCCTGGTGTCAATGAATGCCAAAAGAGTCGGTCAGATCCCCTGGAACTGGAGTTATGGATGGTTGCAAGCAGGCATGTGGATCCTGAGTCATCTCTTGAAGCCCCTCTTAGTCTCTGTTTACTTCTGTGCTCTAAAGCTTTCTTTGGTATGTTGGTGGTTAGCCCCTTACTGGATATGTGATCATCTGCTCCTGTTCAGGGCTTGCCTTCCACTCCATTGTTTTCGCTCTGTAAAGATTTTCAGTATGATGCCAGGCATTGGTGGCGCACGCCTTTAATCCCAGCACTCCGGAGGCAGAGGCAGACAGATCTCTGTGAGGCCAGCCTGGTCTCCAGAGCGAGTGCCAGGATAGGCTCCAAAGCTACACAGAGAAACCCTGTCTCGAAAAACCAAAAAAGAAAAAAAAAATATGTTCAGTATGATGTCATTTCTCTGGTTCTTTTGTTTCTGTGGTCTGTGCTTCTGGTGCTGTATCCATCAAATCCCTGTCGAGCCTGTCCTCCTAAACTTCAAGTCTGTGTTCTTTCCTAGAGTATTTCTATCATCAGAAGCATCTTGAATTAGTGGTGTACATTCAGTCTCTAATTTGCTTTCTGCCTTGTAGAAATCCAGTATTTCCACACAACTTGTAAAAGACACTGTACCTTCTCCAATGTGTACTCTTGGCACTCATATAGAAAATAAGTGAACCTTATATATATATTTACTTCCTAACTGCCTTTTCTGTTTCTTCCATCTCATGTCTTTCTTCATGTTGTTGTGACATTGTTTTATTAAAATTTGCAACAAATTTTGAAATCAACTGTGTGATGAATCCAGCTTTGTGCGTCCTTTCCAAGACTGGTTTGGCTACTTGTGATCTTTTCCATTTCCATCCGAGTTTGAAATAGATAAGTGTTCTGTTGCCACATTTTGATAGATATCGCTCTAGACCTGAATTTTCTAACAGTTTATTTATGGAATTATTTTGCTGACTGTTTTCATTTTCAGTCACTAAATACTTCATGCCTTGGTTAAGGTTATTCCTGGTGTCTTATTCTTTTTGACACTATTGTAAGTGAATTTACTCCTTTAGTTTTTCCTTCCAGTTGTTCACTGGTACTGCGCACAATGACTGACAGTTCAGTTAGTGAGCTCCTTAAGGGAAGGAACATGCTTTCTTGTATTTTACACCTTAATACAAAATAATTATCGACACTCCCTATTGTGCTTTTGTGTGCTTTCTTTTATTATTGATCATCTTCATCGTATTTCTCTTCTCTTTCAGGCTTCCACTAGTGCAACATCCTCTCCTGCAGTCCCTACTCCTGTCACAGGGCATAAGAGAATGGTCATTCCAAACCAGCCACCTCTGACAGCAACCAAGAAGTCTGCGATGAAACCACAACCTGCACCCCAGGCTGCACCCATCCCAGTGGCTCCCATCGGAACTCTCAAACCACACCCTCAGCCAGTTCCAGCCTCCTACACTACAGCCTCCACACCTTCAAGGCCCACCTTCAATGTGCAAGTGAAGTCAGCCCAGCCCAGCCCACATTACATGGCTGGCCCATCCACCGGACAAATGTACGGTCCAGGGTCTCATGGCTATAACACCCAGCCAGTTCCTATGTCGACACAGTATCCTCCTCCCTCAACTCGTGCTGGCACCGACTATGCATATAATCCACCCCCAGGACATCAGCCTGAGCCAGGATATGGGTATGCCCCCAACCAAGGACGCTATTATGAACCCTATTATGCAGCGGGGCCTGGTTACGGGGGCAGAAATGATGCTGAGCCTTCTTATGGGCAACAAGCTCATCCGAATACCTGGAAGCGGGAACCTGGGTATGCTGCTCCTGGACCCGGGAATCAGAACCCTTCAGGGATGTATCCAGTCAGTGGTCCCAAGAAGACCTATATCACAGACCCTGTACCAGCCCCCTGTGCACCACCACTGCAGCCTAAGGTAAGAAACTAACTAACACAGAAATAGGAAAGGGAAATATCTGCCTTAATCTGCCTTCCCTAGGGAGCAGCACATAAGACAGATATGCACGTGCTCCTCTTCCTATCAGCAGATGCCAGCCCAGAGAAAAACAGTAAAGCAGAAAGGTGAGTGTGGTCCTGTTTGCACAGTACCAATATAGTTGCTGTTTTGCATCCAGTGCAGCCCAGTTTCGAAATAATGAAGGATTATCTTCCCAAAAGCTGAATGAATACAATATCTCAGGAAAATCTGATCGGGGGAGGAAACCGAAATTATTTCATCTTCCAGCTATTGCATTACATCTATTATAGCATCCCATTCTGGATAGTGCAGAAGCATCTTCAGACATGTTGCACTAGCATGAAACCTGGATATGATTGTGGTATCTCATGTTTTGTGAGGTACAAGGAATTCCTAGATCTCTAGTTGAGTGGTGTCCAGAGCTATATGTGCTAGTGACAGGCAAAAGCTCATGTTAAGGTGGTAAGAATTTGAGCAACATTAGCACCACAGCAGCTGCAAGGATCAAACAAGTAGCCCAGGCCTGCAGACATGGTCATACCTGCAGATACAGTCAAGTATATCTAAGACAGACAGACTACGTTCCATAGATCATAGGACCTGTCATTGGCCCTTGTTTTTCACATCTCATATTCTCTGGAAAGAGTCTCGCCCTTCAGTCTTTAACTCCATTATGAATGCTTGAAAATCCTTTGTGAATGACAGTTCTCTCCTGTTAGAGTTAATGGTTAGCACTGAGTATAGACTCCTTTGTGCCCAGCACTACTTCTAACTATGTAAGTTACAATAGTGTACTGCCTACTCATCATAATGTGGGTTTTCCCTTAGTCCTGGGACAACACATGTGTTTCTGCCCAACATGAAAAGAAGAACGTATGAGAACGACCATTAAGGGGATGAAGTGAAGGAACTGAAGCAACTTTCCAGTCCCTGGGTTAGAACCAAGCCCTCCTTTCCATTCAGTAAGAACTGTGAGGATGTCAGGGTTCCAGCGCCTTTGTTTATCCTGAAGCTGAATGGGAATTTGAAGCTGTAGATTGAGTAGAAGATTAGACCATATTTTTTTCAGACATTTCCAGATTTTGATCAGATTGTCAATGTCACAGCAGACATTCTCATACTCAACCTTAGAGCAAAAAAATGAAAAAAAAAAAAATGTCCTATCTGACAGGTACTGGCACTAGCTTGTTACGCTTCCATGAAACTTGCTCTTGCATCATTGTGTTCCAGGCAAGTATCAGAGTCCTTAAAGGTACACTGTGCTTTCCAAGTGGGGCCTGTGCTGTGCTGGAGGAACCGGCAAGCCTCACCTATGGCTCTTGGATCTGAGTGAGCTAACCTTGATCATTTTCCTAAAGCGTCCATAATAAAAGGTTAAGTGGCTTTGGAACTATGACTAAAACCTCCTAAAAAGAAGGAAAGCTCTTCATGGGCTGGGGAGATGGCTTTGTGGGCAAAGTATGAGGACCATTAAGTGTGAGGACCACATGTTGGGTCTTGAAACACATTTAAAAGCTAGGTGTGCATGCTAGCCCTCCTGCAATCCCAGCACCAGGGAAGCAGGCTAGCCAGACCAACCAAGATTTCAAGTTTATCATTTAGCAAGAAAGTTGAGACCCTGACTCAGTATGTGAAGAATCTACGTCGATGTTTAGAAAGTCTATGGCCATGCAATTCTACTGTGTGGTTAGAAGCCTATAGCCATGCAATTCTACTGTATGGTTAGAAAGCCTATGGCCATGCAATTCTACTGTGTGGTTTAAACTGTATTTAAAAGCAAACACAAAACCTCCCCTTTTTTGAGGGATGGTATGCATGGGCATGTAGACGACATATGTACTTGTATGTTTGTTATCTGTATGAACACACATGTAAAGTTGATTTCTGGTGTCTTTCTCTATCACTCTGCACATAATATACATAGAGGCCTACTGGAAGCTAAGTGAGGCCTACTGGAAGCTAAGTGACAATATTCAGAGGAAGAGGTAATGTCAGAATTCTTTGAAGGTTTTGTTCCATCACTGGGGAATCAGAGAAGACAAAGAAAGGTACAAGGTACATCTGTAAGCAAGGTATATGATAATCCCAGTTCAGAATTTGAAATTGTTGATATAACTCCTCAACAGAGGGTGTAAGACTTTTGTTTGCTTCTTATTTGAAGAAGGTAATGGCTCAAAAAGACTAATTACATCATTACTAATTTCGGGTGTCAGTGGATTGCATATCACGTTTTAAGAAATTGAAATATTTGTTTTTCAACAGTGTCATGTGTTTTCACATCAGATTCAATTTGCAAATTAAAAACGAAAACCCAGTCAATGTACTTTTTCCCTGTGATTTTAGAAGAGAGTGGTTCAGGGTTGGTATTTAGCCATCTGTCTGTGCTGTGGGAAGGCAAAGAGAAAGATGAAGCACCATGGCCTCTTCTGTCTGTAGGATGGGCATCAGCTGATGAAGAGTCGGCCCTTTCGTAGATGCACCTGTGCATAGAAGCCTTTGTTCCTCCTTATTGAGTCTGTTTGGTAAGGATGTGATTCTACCTTCAGAAATGAGCTCCCAACTCTTGTCTAAGTTCTTTCCTGACATCCTTTAATCAGTTTGAAGAAAAATTCTTGACTTCTTTGACACATTTTCAACCATGGTGAAGGAGAATGTCATTTTCTCTGATTAATTGGTGATTGCAAGGAGTTGGATATTTCCACAGCCTGAATAATTGCCAAGGGCAGGCTGTTCAGTGTCTCCATTGACTTCCAATTGTTTTTATTTGTTTAGGCACTAATGGGAAAGATACTTTTGTATCTTTAAACAGTGGTCTTTCATTACACTGAGGATTTTAGAACATTAGACATTTAACATATTTAGGGTTTTTTTTTTCTTTCCTCCCCTGTATTTGAGATCAGTGGATTTAATTTTCCTACATTGTAGAACACAGAAAAGAAAAAGAATAGAAGATCAGAATAAGAAAGATAAGGGAAAAACAGGGGTGAGGAAAGAGAAAGTCAGACCTTGCAAGGTCAGGATTGTATTTGTGCCCCCACAATGTGCTGAGCATTGAGTTTGCATGCTTCAGTAGACTTCAGTGTGCTCCTTGGACCAAACAAGCTGAGTTCCTTGAGAAACACTATTATAAGCAAGCCTTTGTAAAGAGAAAACATTCCCTTCTCACCAGAAGTCCTCTGGAAGATACACTTCTTCCCAATACAAATCTTGCAAGCTGATTTGTACAAGCTAACTTTAACTCTGTTTCTGTGTGTTGACTTTCTTCTGAAGGGAACTATGCACTTCCTGAAATATTCAGTAAGATAGCCCAGCTTGCTGGGTTCCAGGGCAGCATCCTGGAAGTATTATGATTCTCAAGTGTATAGTGATGAAGTGACTCTAGCACCCATTTTCTTGTCAGAGAACAAGATCTAGATCAGCTTCAGCCCAGGTATGAGGGCCACTATTTGCCAGTGTGTGTGAAGACACTGGTGCTATGCACCTAAGAAAAGTTGTAGGATTCTTCCCCCAATGTTATACTTATGTTAAATTCTAAAATCATGTTCAATTAGATTGCCCTTGGAATGCCCTCCAGGATGATTTGGCTTTGAAAAAAATGTCAGACCAACCCTCAGTGCATCTAACACAGACCATTTTTATTTACCAGAATGCATCAGACATATTTTTTTTTCATTTAGATTTGGAGCTTGGGAGATACATAATAGCTTAGAAAAGAATAAGTGTCAAAGGGATTCCCAGACCTGTAATTTCTATAAAGTTTAAGAAAACATTTGAGAATGGCATAGTCCCATTCCATACATTCCAGTAGTATCCAAATGTGAAAATGTCTTTTGCTTCTTACAGTGGTACATACTGAGTGTACTGCAAGGAATTGGTGATATGTTATAGAGCCATCTTAATGGAATTAGATGCCTCTCCTTCCTAGGAGCAGGAACACAGTAAGGAAGCATTCAGAGCAATCAGAAAGGTGGACTTGGACATGTGTCTGGGCTCTGCTGATAGCATAATGATAATGCAAACAATAACAAGGCCAGTGGCAGTGATATTGGTAACTCCCTTTGAGGAACACTTTGGCTCTACATGACCATGAACAGTAAGTAGGTGAACTCAGGTCCAGGTCTTGGCTTTGCTTTTTGTTTTCTGCTTTATTTTCTTTCTTTCTTTTTTTTATTTTTTTATTTTTTTGAGACAGGGTTTCTTCTGTGTAGCTTTGGAGTCTTTCCTGGAACTCATTCTGCAGACCAGGCTGGCCTGGAACTCACAGAGACCCACCTCCCAAGTGCTGGGATTAAAGGAGTGCACCACCACCACCCGGTCCAAATTTTTCTTTTGCTTATTCATGAGTCACTTGCCTGTGCCTCATGTCAAGTTCCTGGAAAGCCACAAAGTCACATATTTTGGAGATTGTGTTCTCATGGTAGCGACTCCCAGAATCTTGGCATCTTTAAATTTTTGGATGGAGCTTCACATCCATGCTATGCACAGGCCCCAGCTTAGGCAGCTGTGGTGCAGTGTGAGTGAGGTCATCAGTTGGGGGGAAGAGGGGAAGTACCCACTAAATCCCTATAGCCAGGCTTCCTCTTCTGCATTACTTACTGTCTGTTATGGTTCAAAGAATGATATGTACTGGCCGTACATAAAGAGTGAGTTCATTATATGTTTAGCACACAGAAGTATAAAAGAGAGAAGTGGGGGACACAAATGTACAGATCATCAAATTGAAGGCTCAGAACATCCAACAGAAACTGCTTGGGGAAACCGCCTCCTATAGTTAGCTGGAGTTCCCAGTAAGAGCGTCCTGGCGCAGACTTTCCCTTAGGTAAAGCTTTTAAGAAAAAGATTGTATAGCAACAGCAAGATATAACATCATCAAACCAGAGGCTACAGATATCCAGCAGAAATTGACTGAGAAGCTGAGGCTGGAGGCTGAGGACTCAATGCAGTCAGTCCAGTGCAGAGTAGTGTCTCCTTGTATCCTGCCCCCCCACACACACACACTTTTTTATCATGGGTAAACAGTAGGAACGTCTCTTGGAAATATTTTTCCTTCTAGCTTTTCTCAAGGTCACTCTTTTATCTCCTGAGCTGGGTACCTGGACTCTTCCCTCCGTGTCACAGAGGAGGGGCATCAGCCCATGCCAACCAGGGACCTGGGAAGATACTTGACAACAAACATGCTTAATCAGAAAGCATGAACTCACTACTGAGTTCCTTTGCTTATTTCTCACCTGCACCCTTAAAATCTATGATCTGAGTTTAGCTCAGTGGTAGAGATCAGGCCCATTTTGCTCTAGACACTGAATTTGGTATCTTGCACTGGTGGTGAAAAAAAAAAGAAAAGAGAGAGAGAAGGGGGGAGGGAGAGAGGAGAGAAGAAAGGGAAAGGAAAGAAAAGGAAGGAAGGAAGGAAGGAAGGAAGGAAGGAAGGAAGGAAGGAAGGAAGGAAGGAAGGAAATGTTAATGTTTTCTCAAGTATACTGTTTTGCACTCTGACCAGGCATGTGTGAGAGGTCAAGAAATTTCCGACCTTAACACTGCTTTGTTGTCAGTCCCCTGGTTTTAATAACTCTTATGATATCTAGTCCTTAATCCTATCTTATTGTGGTTTAAATTTACCTTTGTCTTTTGCTTACTCATGTTTAATGTATGTGTTGGCCACTCCTATTTCTTCATCTTGTGTTAGGTGTCATCAAAACTTTGCCAACTTTAATTGTAGTGTAACTTGAACTAGAGAAAGTAAATCTTGGTTGATGAGGAAGCATGAAATCCAGGTGATGAGCACAGCAGTCTTGAACGAGGTTATATTACTGCTGTTTCTGTCATTGTAACCCTGTCGTTTTATTTTTCTGCTTTCATTTTTGTTTGTTTGCTGGTTCATTGTAGTTAAGTACAGCCCTACTGCTTCGGGGTGGCTGTTCCAACTGCTGCTCTGGAAAGAATTGTAGGTCCTTTCTATTTCCCACTCAGCCTACGGCCTCCCTGTAATACTGTTAGCCAGAGCCCTGTGGTAGAACCATAAGAATGAATGGTTGGTATTATTTTTCGCCTAAACTTTTCATGTGTTACAATGCCTAAAAATTTCCATCTCTAGTGTTTTTGAAACTTTAAATAATTTTAACATTAGATTGTAACAATGTGATCTTGTGTGTTCACACTAAAAACATATTTCAAATTATTGATTTTATCGTTTTGCTTCATTTTAATTTTATAACAAAATAAATAGCTGACCTACGGATGTGTACCTGTGAAATTTTATTTCCTTCCTGGCCAAGGCAAATCCTAATACCTCCTATGCTTGTTCTCTTCCTGGAAAACAGAAATGTGCCCTTAATTGGTCAGTGGTGAATATACAAACTAAATGATTTAGATACACAATATTGGGGTTGTTTTTTTTTTTTCCCCCACTGTGCAAGAGAATCTGGGGAGTACAATGATGAGGGAAATAAGACAAGGTTTCACTATGTGGCCCAGGCTGGCCTTGAACTTGCAGATGGCCTTTACCTTGGTGTCCCAAGTGCTAAAATTCATAGGCAGAGCCTCTGTGCCCAGTTAAGTCAGCTGTTTTTAGCTAGTATAATTCCAAAAGTGTCATTGTTCCAAAAATAAAGATTTACTTGTTATTTTAGATCTTTATTTTCTGGAAGATGGAAAATCCAACTTTTATAAATAATCCTAACCAATAATATGGTGTGTTTGCTCCATTGCCTCCTTGGAATTTAAGGAATGTTCTTTAGAAAATATGTCTCTTTTATTTTTGTCTGGCACTTAACTTAAAATAACATTGAATTGTATAAAATAGCATGTAACTTTTAAAAAGCACACTATATAGTGTGTGTTAAGCATGGTCACATACAGTGAGTACCTACAGCATATTCAGAGTGAACTTTTCTAGTGTCTTGCCAACCCTGAACATGAGGAGATATGTGAAGGCACTCCCCAGGGCCTGCCCAGCGTTCTTTCCACTGTGAGGTTTGCTTCCATTCCTGGATGTCTTTGTTTATGGAATTAGCTCATTGTACAGTTGTTCAAACATAAAATATTCTTTGGGCCTAGTGGTTTTTACACTTATAATTAGGGTTGTATTTTTGGAATTTAACATTTAGAAACTCAGTATTCTTTCATGATTTAAGGAGGTGAAACTATACCTTAAATCGAAAATCAAGATAATAGGCACTGCTTTTTTTTTTTTTTTGTCATTCAGTCTTTATAAATATCAAGCATTATTCATCTCTGAGATGTGAAAGAGTGAATTGTGTGTCAGGTTTTTCTGTGTTCTTCATTTGTTACTCTTCATGGCTCATACATATTTTATTTAACATCAGTTTAGACAGAAGTATATTAGATAATGTCTTAGCATTCTATCATCATAAAAATATTGAAGATCACCAACTTACTGAGAAAATTCTGATTCTTGACTATGTATTTTGAAGGTTTACTCTGGCATGTGAAGCATCTTGGCCGAGAGATGCTTCTAGAACAAAGCTTGATCACTTCATGGCCAGGGCCTGAGGGAGAGAAGGGAAAGAGACTTGGGTTTGACAGTACTCTTCAGAGGCATGTCTCTGAGGCCTGAAAGACAAGCCCCCTCCTGCACACACACTTGTGGGCCCCAACTTTTAACATTTCTCTTACCTCTAGAGAACATCAAACTATGTACCAAACATAAGAGGCCTTTAGAGGGCTGTCAACATCCGCACTATAGTAGAAGTCATAGTTTTTAATCTGAGCAAGCCCTGCTACCCAACCATCCATAAAACAAACATATGTTCACACTTATCTAGGAGGCAGCTGGTGCCTGCAAGGACAATAAATAATGGGTCCCTAAGAATTCCTGGAAAGGTTCCTTGAGAAGATGGAAAATGACCATGCGATATGGCCTGTGGGCTAAAACTCTCCTTAGCCTTATTTTGTAAATAGCATCTAAGTACAGTCATCCTCACTTGTCTACATAATGTTCATGGTGTCTTTATTACCACAACAGGGAAAATGAGGTATCATGGGAATCTAATGGCCTACGTAGCTCAAAAAATGATTTGTGTTTCCCTTACAGAGGATGGTCCCTGATTTTTTATCAAAAGTATGAGAGCTTGGAGCCAAGTAAGATGGCTCAGTGGATAAGAATGCTTGCTATAATTATAATGGCTGACTACCTCAGTTTAGTCCCAGGGACTCACTCTCTATCTAGCTATCTCCATCTTTCTCTCCCTCCCTCCCTCCATCCCCTTCCCTCCCCTTCCCCCCCTCTCTCTCACACACACATACACAACTCTCTAAATAAATAATTAAAAATTTTAAGTAAATACGATATCTTGAATTTCTGTTGTCTCTTCCTATGTATTGATTTTTTAAAAAAATATTGTGTTAGAATGTGCTACCATAGATGAACACTTTAGGAAGAAAGTGAATATAAAAGTGAAGTAAATATAACAGTAAAAAATAGGGGCTGGATAATTAACAAATTTTTGGTGAGATCATACTGTGTTGCTCAGGTAGGTCCCAAACTTCTGATCCTCCTGCCTCTGCCTCTCAAGTGCTGGGCTTGTGTATTTGATCTGAACCCTGTTGTGGGACTTTCCCTTCAAGTAGAAATGTCTGTTCTTCCCATCAAGCAGGAAGCATGCATGTGCTCTCCTCTATTTATCTCTGACACAATCAGTACCTATCACGAGTCAGACACTCCTGAGCAAATCAATAAAGCAATCATAAGTGAAATGGTATTTATTGATTGTCATGACTTTGTGAGCTGTTTACATGGGTTTTTAATGTATATTTTAAATGAATGTCCTTCTTTTTAATTGCAGTGCTGATCTTGGTCTGGTTTTCTCCTGAAATCCTATTTTGTATCATACCAGATTAATCTTCACTTGGATGCAGTCTGTTTTAGTCACTAAAGTGGGTTTCCCAGCTCTATAACATTGCAGTTTGTCTTCCTTTGGCTATGGTTCACTTGAGATGCTTTCCCGCTGGGCTGTCATGGGGAAGCTGGTTTGATACTCAGTGGTCAGTATGGAAGTATCACTTCCCAGTCTTCCCCCAGTCAAGCCTGCTCCTCCCACACACAGTCCTCATCTCTTCAGAACTGTTGATTTTGCTCTTCCAGAAACTCAGGTCTGAAACTGCAAGACTTTTTTCCTATTCTTTTTCTCGTATTATATTCTTTTGTGTTACCCTAAAACTATACATAAAATCTGTAACCACCATTTGCTTCTAGTGCTCAGGGGTTGGCCTTGCCCCATCACATGTCACCCAAGTTATAGTTGATTACTCTTGCTTTGTTACTTTTGCATTAGTCTGTCTTCATCCTGTTCTTGTGCACAGTTATTTTATAGAGGCCATGCTATCTTATTGCTGTCTTGGTGTATTGGTGAGGCCCCTCTAACAACATCTGGGGAGGGAAAATAAAGGAACTATGCTTGCAAGTCTCTTGTCCACTTACTACCATGAGTTCAAGATCTTACCTACCATGAGTCCAGTCCTCATCAGTCACTTTGCATTCAGCCACACACCTGAATACAGCCCTTGACTTTGCCTCCATCAACTTAGAATGGTCTCACCAGCTATCTCCATGGCTCATTGTTCTATACCCTATAGGACATCATTCAAATGGTACTTAGTAGAAGCTTTCCTCACCACGCCACCAAAAATACCCTGCCAAGACTCTACCCACTTTTAATGTTTCGTTTCCCATATATTTATCACTACTAAACTCAATGTATTCATATATACACACATATATACACGCATAACGTTTATATATGTGTGTATAACATCATATATGTTTATGTACAATTTGTGTGTATATATGCAAATATGTGTGCATGTTTGTGTATGTGCTTGGGTTTATGTGCAAGCCAGAAGTCAACTTTAGGTGTTCTTCAGGAGACATCCTCATTGCTTTCAGAGACAGTGTCTCACTGGGTCCTGGGGCTTGCAGATTTTGCTAGAATGGATAGCCACCAAGCCCCCAGGGGTCCCTCTTTCCTGTACTGGGTTTGCAGGTGCTCTCACATGCCCTGGTTGTCCATGGGTGCTGGCGATCTAACTGTTGTCCTCCAGCAGGATGGAGAAGCATGTCACGACTGGACTATCCCCCTAACCCTTTATTCTCTATTTTATTCATTTATTCTTTGTGCTTTTCCTCTAGGATATGTCATAAGAGTAGGAATTTTTTTTTGTCATTTTAACTGCTACATAACAAATAATGACTTAAATACAGCAAGTTCTCAGTGGGGAAAAAAATGTGTTTCTAATAAAAGAATGAGCAAGTCTTGGTTTCAAAATCGCCCCTCTGAAAGGGATTTATACAGGTATCTCTGCCATGTTGTGACAGTGTCTTCTGATAAATGGGGAAGACCACAAAGCTCTGATGTCACCATATGTGATAGCCGTTTCCTAAAGGCGTTCCCTGATTTTTCCCTCCTCTGTATTGTCTTCTCCTTCCAGCACTTACTGTAACTCTATGTGTTGTCTGCTTGACTTTGAATTTCAAAATAGAAAACAAATTGTGCCCTCCAGTGTGGTGATAGATGTGGCAGTGCTTTTTATTATGAAATGCCACTTCAACTTGACGAATTGTTCTCATACTTTGCTGGGCTTAGACTAAAAATAGGGCCTAAGACTTTAAATGATAGACAGTCTTTTAAATGTTTTAAAGTTCTATGGATTAATAACTGCCAATATTGATTATTTTTGTCAGATCCAGTGCTAAGAGCTTATATGGATTGACTCATGTTATGTCATTAACATGTTCAGTAGATGATATGATTCTCCTTCTATAGATAACAAAACTGACAGCAATCAAATACTTTGCCCCATTTTATTTTATGAGCCTTCACAAATATCAACAAAGGTGAACATTAAAACAGAAGGGCTCAATGTTATTATATGACAGCATACATGTCATAAAATCTTTTCTTGAAAAATCAGAATATCCAACTTGCTTGGTGCCAGGGTTGGACCCAGAAAATGATAAAATTCCTTTTCTCTTTAAGGTCATATTTTTTCATAATAATTGGAGAGAGGCAGTAAGACAGTAACAGTCTATGACCCCTGCTCTGAGTCATATAAATATTCTTAGGATGCATTGTCTAGTCATCTTGACTCCTTTTTCCTTTCTCCCTCGGCCTTCTCCAACTCCTTGACTGAAATTGCTTTTGATGACACTTTTTTGAGCTCTGTGGCATCCGGAGTTACTGACTGAAGTAGCCTACTTAGGGATAGTCTTGGAAGAAATGACATTTGGGCCGAAGCTAAAAGGATGAGCTAGGTTCTAAGGTCTGGATGAAAACCATCACGGGCAAAGGAAACGGAGGGGATGCCAAGTCCTCAGAGCCTGACATTTACAGGGATAGAAGGAAAGACCAGGGTGAAGCAGTCAGTGAAGGAGAATGGAATAAAACGATATGGGAGTGCCACCTACCCAGGTGCCAGTGAAAGATAGGTCAAGCCGCTCCCCTCTCCCCCAGGTGTATGTGCAGACTTCTCTAGAATGACAGCCCAAGTGGAAAGGGCCGGAAGAATGCAGGCAGCAGCATGCTCAGGTGCTCAGGCTAGATGGGCAGGAGGAATGAAAGGAGAAAGACAGGGCCAGTTGGTACAGGTATTTTCTTTGCCCAACTTCTGCTCTGATACCTTAGCTTGATGGGCTAAAACCTGGGAAGCTGTGAGCTAAGGAAGGCTTTTCTCTCTTAAGTTGCTGCTGATATTTTGATGCAATTACCAAAAAAGAATCCTACTCATATAGATTTGACAATCTTTCAGGATTCAGAGTCTGCTCACCTTTCCTCCCTGATTCATTAGTGGCTTCTTTCCTTCCTTCGTTCCTTCATTCCTTCCTTCCTTCGTTCCTTTCTTCCTTCCTTCTTTATTCCCCCTCTCTCTTTCTTTTTTTGTCTAGAATCTCTATTTTTATGCGATTGGACCCTTCCCACCAGAATCAGATATGATTGAGTTTAGCCCATGCTAATCAAGAAGCATGGGTGCTGCGGAGATGACCTCTTGGAGATGGCGCCAGAGAGCATCCAGGTACATCTCTGTGTGATGCCTTCACCTGCCTCAGACCTTTAGTCACCCTGGAAGTCTATGAGGTTCTATTTAGACCCTGATTTGCAGAAAACTGAGACTCAGGAGAATTGGATCAATTTTGCCCCAGTTTACCTACAGCACTTTAACTGCCTTTTTATAAAAAGAAGTAAAAAAAAAAAAAAAATGCCCAGTAATGTGCAGCAATGGTGAAAACACTTCTCATTTGATTTCAGGTAGGCCTTGTGTGTTAAGCTACTGAGGGTCATTCCTTAATATGAGGCCATTGAGCAACAGCCAGATAAGCTTCTTCGTTGTTTTTCTAACAGTGGACATCAGTCCATCTCTTTTGCTTTTCAACATCTAGTCCAGTGGTTCTCAACCTTCCTAATGCTGCAACCCTTTAATACAGTTCCTCATGTTGTGGGGACCCCCAACCACATTATTTTGTTCCACCTCATCACTATAATTTTGCTACTATTGTGAATTGTAGTAGAAATAAATATCTGATGAGCAAGCCCTGTGAAAGGACCATATGACTTCCCACAAGATGTCACAACCCACAGGTTGAGAAACACTGGTCTAGTCTGTCCTTACCAGACAGTTCACAATTGTGCATGTGATTGGTGGACCATAGGATAGAGGAAGCAGAATGACAGAGACCAAAGTCTTGTTAGTCACCTGGAAGCACTAAGAGGAGTACCACTGAGCTGTGCATGGGCAGGACAGGGGGAACTCTTTGGTACCACTGAGCTGTGTGATTGGCAGGACAGACTGAACTTTTTGAAGTCTGAATCCCATAGCATACCCAAGTTAGGAGCAACAACTCATGACAAAGCCACAATGACCACTTTTCCAAATCGATATAATTTCATTCAAATGTGAACTTTTTTGCCAAAGCCAGAAATATAACCCTGCTTTATGCCTTCGCATAAAATTCTTTAGCATCATTACAGAGTAAATCATAAAAGGGTGAGAGAAAAGGAAATATCAGAATATGCTATGAAATTCAGGCCATTTATATCTGAAATTTAGAGTCGGTTGATCAAAATGAATGTTGCATTTTCTAATCACATTTCCTATTGATTCAAAACAAATCTGACTCAAGAAGGATTAAGCAAATGATTAAGTATCCAAAACCACCATTCCTGAAGCCTTTGGACGGAACGTTGAGTTACTTTCCTATAGGAGAAACACCGAGTGAGGGGACTGGGTGACTTATAGAGCAGAAATTTAACTTCTCACAGACCTACAGGTTGACAAGCTTGTTGCCAAGTCAGAGCTAGGTTCAGTGAAGTGCCTCCCATGGCTCTGTGACTTGTAGTGAGCCACCTTCTCTCTGCATCCCCCACCCTGCCATAGTCTTTGCTCGTGTTTTGGGTGTCCTGGTTTCCTGTATAAGCAAACCAGTTGCAGGTGATTTTTTTCACCTCATGATTCCATTTTAAGCTGGATACCTTGATAAAGGCCCCTTCTCCTAATACAGCCACCTTCACTGAAGGTTAGCCTTTCAATATATTTTCTCTTGGACAAAACTGAGCCCATAACAGCTGTGTAGGAAAATAAGTACTTACTTCTTTGAGGAAAGGAAATACAGCCATTTTGAAATTTTTAAATCCATGAAACACCATCAAAATAATTTCAAATTATAACTGAGTGCCTGGTGATGTCTTCATACATAATGTGACTACATTTTTCGTGATCACTTCTCCACACGTCCTAATTTTATAACACTTTCTGTAGAGAAAAAAAAAAAGAGATTTTGTCTTCTCATAAAGGTGATAAAAATGTTAGTGTCATCATTATTAAAAGTCTGGAAAAGTTCCCTCAATCTATACAAGATTTATTGATGTCACATAACATTTAGTATTATTGTTAAGGAAATTTCTGTTTTGTTCCTTTGACTGTGAAACTAACAATTTGTACTATTTGCACATGTCAGAGCTGGTAAATTCTGCTCTGTGCAGTTCATGTTGGAATGAATTATACTGGAGTGTGTTTATAATTGTTCCCAACACAGTACTGGTGGGCATTTTGCTGATAGGAAAATGGTCTCCTGTGGGTCACAGGCATAGTCCTCCATGTACTCTCCCCCATGTACGTGGTAATCTTTACCACAGTTCTAACATGGATCTCTAAGTCTTCACCCTGCCTGCTGTTTCTTACTCCAGCCATAAGCCCCATGCTGGATGTTGCAGAACATACTGATACTACATAACTTTTGACTCTGTGGGTCAATGAACTAAATGAAGAGTAGAACCAGGACCATTAGAAATAGTCTTGGACAGTTATGTGACTTGATCTGTTTGGGGGATCCATGGCAGTGCCACCAGACCTATCCCAGGTACATGAACTGTCTTTGTGGAGCCCATTTCCTACGTAGAGATACCCTGCTCAGCCTTGGTACAGGGGAGAGGGGCTTGGTCCTCCACTTGTTATGCCAGACTTTGTTGACTCTCCAAGTAAGGCCTTACTCCCTCTGAGGAGTGGATGGGGTAGGAAGGGGGGCGGGAAAGGGGGAGGAAGGGGGAACTGGGGTTGGAATGTAAAATGAAAAATAAATTTTTCAAATAAAAAAATTTAAAAAAGAAATAGTCTTGGAACATATCCCTATGACATAACTGGCAGTGACATAAACTCACATTGTAATGTCAACAAATCATATTCAAGTAGCTTATTGCAAACAGCTAAATGTCCATGAGCCAGCAAAATATCTCAGTGGATAACGTGACTTGCCACCAAGACTGACAACTTGAGTTCAGTTCCTAGAACCAACATGGTGGAACCAAAGGGCTGATTCCCACTAGTTGTTCTCTGACTTCCCTGTGTGCAATTTGGCAAATTTGAGCACACACACAGTGTGTGTGTGTGTGTGTGTGTGTGTGTGTGTGTGTGTGTGTGTGTGTGTGTGTAATATATGTATATACACATGTACATATATATACATGTACACAGACAAACAACAAATAAAAACATAGTAAAATAAATTTTAAAAAGAAGCATGCCACCATTCACTCCCCTCATCTAACTCCACATTCCCATGACCACGATGGCAATACCTCACATGAGCATGGAAAGGCATCTGTGGCCACACTGCTCAACCTCCACTCAGGACTCCATCACAGACCAGTCTGGACTAGCATCCTGGATGCTGCTGTTCCTTTCTTCTCCATCCATTTTTGTTTAAAGGTTTTCTTCTAATCTGGGTACTGGCTTAGAAGTCATTTCTTCTGTGATTTACTCCTCCCCCCTTGCTGTCATTGAGCTTTTTTTTTTTTTTTCAAGGGCATCCCACGTTGCATGCCCCATCTGACAGGTTAGACGTACGTGATGGTGTTGGCAGCAGAAATAGGAAGTGAATGAAGATGGTCTGCTGGAGAGTCCTCAGATTTCTCTTTTACATTCAACTGAGTGTTCAGTAAAGACTTCTCTAGGAAGTCCTCTTTATTCTGACCTAAAGGGAGTGGTTGAGATTGTGGAACCTGGGGAAAGGAAAAAGTTCCCAGTGGTGATGGCTGTAGCAGCACTTCTCAAGGACTTACTCTCTGTTTGTAACAGTTTTATTCTCCTGGATAAGACAAATGCAAGACAAATGAAGTAAGGGAAGTGCATAGGTTGGTGAGCACGTCTTTGCTAGAGGGGAACACCTCCTAGGATTTATGCCCTCTGAGTTAACAGTTTGACAATATCCAATCAAGTCATTTCTTTGAGAAAAATTTTAATAAACTTCTACCAAGACCACATGCTTCAGTGCTGACAGCATGGGGGAGTGGATGTTTGGAAGTCCTGCTGTTAACCTGTTCCTGTTTCCTCCCTCTAGTCTTGAGCTTCCCTTGGATTCTGTTGCCTTTTTTTCTAGTCCCTATTTGCTCCTATTCTATTGCCACAGAAGTCAGCCTATTGTTGACCATATCACTGAGCTTTTCTTGGCACAAAGGGAGGACAGTCTAGCAAAGAATCTCATTTGCATGCAATCCCAGGCAAGTCATTTTTCTCAGCATTACCCAGTATGACCAGAACAAAT
Source organism: Cricetulus griseus (assembly GCF_003668045.3). Lineage (NCBI taxonomy): Eukaryota > Metazoa > Chordata > Mammalia > Rodentia > Cricetidae > Cricetulus > Cricetulus griseus. The sequence goes on along the minus strand of NC_048597.1, from coordinate 64,194,638 downwards.
GGGGACATTAGAATAGTTATACTTTGCATAATTATTTCTGGTAATACTAGTCTGTTGGTATTTTAATTTTTATGAATGAGGTATATGCTACTGCCAGCTTATTGAATTTTGAATCACTTAAGGCAGGGGATGACAGTAATGCATAGAGGACCTGCTATCTGATAACACAAGGATACCCACCAATCTAAGCAGAGGCCACTGGAGTCATGGCCCACTACATGGTTAAGGACATTCCAGTGGCTCTGCAATGTTCTGCATTGATAGTGTCGTGGTTTCCACAGCTGTTCTCAGTGTAATGCAACGAGAAAAGATAGGCATAAGCAGATGTGTGGACTAACTGCCCTCTAACATTTAGCAGTTACAGAAGCAGGCCTGTAACAGTATTAGCGTAGCCCTCTTGTGGGAATGGTTATCTGTATACTGAGTTATCCAAAGTGGTTATGGGAAAGACAATCCCAAACCGGATCATCTATTTATTTAAAGTGAAGAGATACTCTGCTTTGATTATGGTATTTCACGTGATTTTGCATTTGATGAGGTCCAGCATGCTAAAACAAAGAATCTGCCAAACTTTTGACAAAAGGAGGTATATACAGTTCTAAAGTATACAAGTGAACTGGCAAAAGTATCATTGAAAAAAAATCATGTGCCTATCCTTGCTGTAGTTGCTTGCCATTCTGTTTTGCAGGTCTGTCTTTGGTGGGGGCAGACTTGTAGAGCCTTTTCTGATTGCTCTTTTGATTTTAGGTCCTGAGCATTCATTTGGAGGCTTTTAACTTTTTGATCCTGTGTTTTGCATTTTCCTGGCTTACTGACTCTGTGGGAGAATGCTCAGACTGTATAGTTTGATTAGTCCAGCAGAATACACTGGCCGCTTCAGTCTGGGTCAGTACAAGATATTTTATCAGAGGACCTATACAAAGACTGAATGGTAATGTCCCATATAACTCTGGCTATATAAACCATGCAAAACAGAATAGAATAAAAATCAATCACCTGGAAGCACTCAATGCTTTAGATTCAGGAATCAAAGTGTATTTCCATTTCATCTTTTTTCTCGGATGTTCAAGTAGCTATACTGAAGTTTTCTGGATCATAATTAACTTTATCACTGAGGAGAGAGAAACTTATGTAGCATATGTTTCATATCCCTTATTTTTCTGATTTACTCCACAGATTCTCACTGGTCACTTGTATGTCAGGCCTTTTTCTTGGTGTTACAGACAAATAAGTGAAGATGACGCTCCAGCCTTCAAAAATAGTTGGAAAAGAAATATGTGGGGGAATTACCTCTTGGATCATTTGCTTAAGAACTCCTAGGTGTGGAGGATAGAATAGACTAGAGCAGAAGCAGAAGCAGCAACCCCTTCCTGTCTGCCCTCTGATTCAGACAATCCTCAGGCTCCTTCCACTATCCCATGTCTTCCAGAGCAGTGAGACAGAAATAATCTTTGCGCTGTGTTGCAAACAGCATAGATCCCAAGTGTTAACTGTTTAAATGAGAGGTTTTATGTGGGTTCAGTGACATCTGGAAGGAGAAAGAGCAAACATCTGATGTTGCTAAGCCTGCAGAAGAAGCCTGAGTCTCACTTTCTGGGCTGTTAGGTAGGCGTTTGTTAGTGCTGCTCCTTCCCAGCCCGCAGCGTTATGGGGAAGGCCGGTTGCATCTAAGTAGGCACTGAAAATTTGGATTTGCCTCTAATCCCCTTTCATTGGAATTGTGGAACACAACTCTCATAAGACAGCTTGTTCTCAGTAGCTCACCAGGACGTTTGGTTCTACTCTCCCCACAAATAATGTGAGAACGAGCTTTGCCAGATTATGTTGACATGCTCAGACGGGGTGTTCTGAACCTCCTAGAGTTGTATGTCCAAGCACAAGGGAAATACAGACAATTTTGTGTGAGTATCAAAGGGGCTCTGTCTCTGTGTGAGGTGGGGTGAGGTTGGAAATTGCCCCAGAAAAGTCAGCATTCTATTTACCAAATCCAGCAGTTCTGTGTTTTGTAACTTGTTACAGTGAGCAATGAGACGATATTCTGGGGTGCGGAGAAATGATGTCGTCTTGACATGAAATAATGAATGTTTATTGCCTCGAATCTCCCAAAAGACATGATAAGCTCTTAATGTTTGTGAAGTGAATGCTAATACCTGATTTGAGTTCATTAGTAAAGGAATTTCGGTGGCCCAGCTGATGGTGATGGGGCATAGGGAGAAGATAGGGGAAATACGAGAGAGAGGGAGAGGAGGATGTACTTGTATAGGATAAAGGAAAGCTACAGCAGGTACTGAGTTGGGATTGCAGTGGGAATTTGCTTATAATTAAAGACTCTGCTTTTGGTTGGTTGGTTGGTTGTTTTAGGCATAGTATGTTTTCAGAGTCACCTGCTCTACTGATTGTCTGAAACAGACTAAGAAATGGAAGTTGAATCCTTTATAGATTATGGATGGATACTAATGATCTTCCAATGACAGACACTCAAAGGATTTAAGTCAGACCCGTGGGATACAGGTATGCCTCTTGTAACTGAAGATGCACATCTGCTGCCTGCTGTCATTGGTGTTCCATGTGCATCTTTTATCCAATTCCATTTTTCTGTTTATGAATATTAGCCACAATGACAGAAACTGGCCACAGGCAGAAGAAGCTCAGACACCAAGGCAAAGACCAGTATTGTTTTCTATACCCTGAAAAAGATTAATAACAATTTTTTTTAAATTACACCTCCCACTCCTAAATTCCTGTTGATTTATTTTACTCCTTAGCATGTAAAGTCATTGCTCTACCATACTCTTCTCGAAGTAATTGACCGTACTGTTAACATCAGGTACATACACATAGGCTTGCTGTCATCACAGTTTATCCTAAATAAGTAATCTGGGGTGAGTTTTCCCGAACTCAATGATTCCAGGGACGAGGGCACATTTGCCGTCGATGTGTCTCAGCAGGTGACATCTAAAGAAGTAATTAAGGCCCCACAGTTCTGATTTGCAGCACACAGCGCTGTGCCTTTCCATTAGATGAGAATAAGTGAGAGGATAAAGGGAGACTCTCACATTGCAGTCTGTGTGACCTGTTTTTGAATAAACATCATCATATTCCACAGTCAATTATCTCCTGAGTACATGGTGTTCTCTAGCTAGATAGAGCGGGGAGGAGAGGGAGAGAGAGACTGTTAGAAGTGGTTAGAGAAAAGGACACATGATTTGAAGCGCACATTATTCTTTTGTCCTCTGAATAATTTTAGACAATTTGGTGGTGGGGGTTCAGAAGATTATACAGTATTCTTATATGATTTCATAAATATCAAATTGTAGTCTTCAGTGAGAGGGACGAGCATGGCTAGGAAAACAAAACGAGGCTTGTTATGTTCAACACAGTAATAGGCCTCGGAAACACCAAAGGAAAAAAACAACTCGTTAGTTAGCCCTGTTGAATGGAAGTGGTCTAATCGTAGCAGCAGCGTAAGTGTCCCATTGTATTGTGGCTCTGTTACATGTTTTGCAAGACTCTGCTGTGCCAGTAGTAGCATTATTTTCTCTAGCAGCCGGGCAAGGGTTCTGAATATAGGAGCAGCACCATTATTAGTGTTTACAGCATGTGACTCTGCCGGGAGAGTAAATAGTGTTTTGCCTGGTATTTCTTTTATCTGATCTATTCTCTTCACCCATGAAAAGATCAAAATTGTAGAAAAATATGTGTTGGAGTATGATGATTCAGAAGCTTAGGTTTGATCAAACTGGTGTTGGACACAATGAAGACAAGTCCTTACATAGCCTCAGTCACCAGTGGGGGATATTTTGTTTTTATTTGTCTTTTCTTTGTGGTTTCTCTTCCACCCCAACCCCTTTGAGGTGGAAGCAAAGTAAGTTATAGCTGCCCAAATAATATACAGACTTGTGTTAATTGACATAGGGACTACACAGTCTCCCACAATCGCTGTGACACTTGGCCGTTCAGATAGAAACCTCATTTGTGTGGCTTGGGGGTTAAATCCAGAGGCCTTTGATCCTCATCCTCTCTCCTGATTGATTACTAGATGGAGTGACCCTGATTATTCTTCCTCCAAAGGTCTGGTCCACACCTTTGCTTTTATAGCAGGGAAGCCTGAATATTATTGATAATAATTGGCCCATGCTTCCTTTCTTATTTATAAGCCTAGATGCTAACACAGCCACTTTTAGGGCATAAAGCATCACCCCTGTGTTAAACCATAAGGTTGACCATGGAACACCAATGTGAGAATGCTCTCCTTTTCATCAAACCAACCAGTCCTCAGAAATTATTTATTTCCCATTTTAGACACTGGACAGTGACTCATTGTGCCCTGGAAATATTATCACTGTAGTAATTTTCTTATGTGGCTCAGCTTAATGTTAGAGAAATGGCTAGTTACAAGTCCAGACACTATAAAGATTGGGCTAAATATTCTAAAAGTAGAATGTTTGGTTAACGTTTAGGAGTCAACAACTTTCCTCCAGCCACACACAGCGCAAGACGAAGAAATGGAATAAATGGCCTCATGTAGTTTTTGGTAGAGTCACGCTATAGGAGAGTACCCTGTCGATGCAAAGGGTTTGAGATAGGTTGGACCAGTCTTTCAGGGCTGTTGTGTGGTGTGAATCAATTTTTAATTGAAAAGATGAATATCTGGAAGGAAATGTCTTGCTTGTCATTAATAGATGGCAAAAAAGCTGACCAGGGAATTTGGTTTCAGTTATAGTAATATGAAAATATCAGAAAAACTGATGGGTTTTTGGCCACTGAAAATATTTTCCACTAGTTTGGGTATGAAAATAAGCAAGCTTGATAATTAAGAATGGATAAGAGGGAAATTTTTTTGTTAATTTTTTTTATTTGAATTAGAAACAAGGTTGTTTTACATGACAATCCCAGTCCCCTTGTCCCTCCTGTCCTCCCCTACCACCCTCCCCACTAAAACCCTACCTATCACATATCCTTTCTGCTTCCCCTAGATGGTGAGGCCTTCCATAGGGAGTCATCAGAGTCTATCGTATCCTTTGGTTTAGGGCCTAGGCCCACCCTTGTGTGTCTTGGCTCAGGGACTATTCCTCTATGTAGATTGGGCTCCCAAAGTCCCCACCTGTGCTAGGGATAAGTACTGAACAACTACAGGAGTTCCCGTAGATTTCTGAGGTTTCCTCACTGAAACCCATGTTCCTGGGGTCTGGTTCAGTCCCATGCTAGTATCCCAGCTATCAGTCTAGGGAGCAAGAGTTCCCTGATGTTCAGGTCAGCTGTTTCTGTGGGTTTCACTAGCCTGGTCTGGACCCTTTGCTCTTCACTCATCCTTCTCTGCATCTGGATTCAGTTCAGTTCAGTGATTAGTTAGTTGTGGGTGTCTGCTTCTACTTCCACCAGTTGCTGAATGCGGGCTATCGGGTGGCATAAAAGTCAGTCATCAATCTCATTATCAGGGGAGGGCATTTAAGGTAGCCTCTCCTCTGTTGCTTAGATTATTAGCTGGTGTCATCTTTGTAGATCTCCAGACATTTCCCTAGTGCCTGATTTCTCTGTAAACCTAAAATGTCTTCAAGAGGGAAATTTTTACCTCTATTACATTTGTTCCTTTTTTTAAACATTTAAAGAGAGATAGAAGTTGATAACCATTTATGTTACTCTAGGATTTTGCAGAGGAAGAAATCAGAAGATCAGGAAATTAAGGAATATCAAGGACCAAAATGGCCACATGGTAGCAAGAATTAATGAGTTCAATTTGGTAGATCTATTCCTTTTCATTCTTCTCTTTGTCCTGAGTCCAATATCATCTCTTCATTTTCATTATGCTGTTAGATTCAATTAAATACAAATTATAGTGGTTTGTATTGATCATCAACTGGATCTAGAACCACCTGGGATGAGAATCTTTGGGAATGCTGGCTAATGTCTTCCTGGTTAGGTTAACTGACATGGGAAGAACAGCCCGAAAAGTAAGAGGCCCTATTCACTGGCCTTGGTTCCTGAACAACATGAGAATGAGAGCTGAGTGCTAGTTGTCAACATTTCCTGATTAAAGCCAGCTGACACATGTTCCTACTGCTGAGACGTCCCTTCTGTGATGGACTGTACCCTGGAACTTTGAACCAAAACAAGGCATTTCTCCTCTAAGCTGTTTTAGTCATGCCATCTTATCAAAGCCACAAGAAAAGTAACAAAGACAAGTACCAGACTTGGGAATTCATCAACTTGGGATCACATCCCACTATAGGATGATATGGAAGTGATGTGCTGTATTGACAATTACTCTATGAGCCAGAGAATGAAATTCTCTGATATCTTCATTAGAAATAAAGGTAATTGTGAATTCCTCCGAAAGAAATCAAATTCCTTGAATACATATTTAGGTACAGTATTAGTAGCCTAGGAGTTTAGAATTGCAGCTTCAATTCTGTTTTTCAGTGTCTTGGAATCCCTAGCATACTACAGAACATATCTCAACTATTGCTCAGAACTACTCAGCATTTGTGCAAGATTTGGTGTTTCTTATCTGCCAGGTTGTGCTTGGACATGTGTGTGTGCACGAACATGAATTATACACACACACACATACACACACACACACACCCCAAAGAAACAAAACAGTTGGATTGTTTCCTTTAAGCAACTATAACTAATGCAAATAACAGTAACACATATAGTAAATAGTGCTAAGGTAGAGATAAAGTCTTTAATATTTTAGGAATATAGAATATTACTAACTTGTAATCTTTGAAAGATTTTCCTGAAAAACACAATATATCATTATCCAATATTGATTGAACAGTCATTTAACCGTAAGACAAGTGTTTATATTAAGAAAGAGAAATTAGATAATTCTCCCATTAGAATATTCACAGTTGGGACTGTCTAACTCTTTTACTGGCCTACTCCTCTGGAGGTGCTTAACCTTGCTACCACTAGATACGCCATGTTTTGTTGATATCCATGAGAACCCTGATGTTTCCTGAGGAGCTTGGATTGGAGGATGGGGATGGTAGAGGGATGGGGAGGAGAATCAGAGGAGAGGTGGGAGGGGAAACTGCAGCCGCGATGTAAAATAAATTTTAAAAAGAACATTTGTATTTATGAATAAATAGAGAAATTTCATTTCTTAATGGAATATCTGAAAATTACATTTCAAATTTGGAGTTCAGTAGGTCAGATTTCAGTAAAGGAAGAGTTTTTGAACAAATGGAGTTAACAATTGGGGAACTAAAACATACCTCCCTGACTGGCACGAGTAGAAGGTTCTAGTGAAAGAACTATGGAAACTTCATTCATGGATCCCACCTGACAGAAGACAATGTGTCAAGAAACTTTGACAAACATGAGCCTCTGAATGCAGAAATAACTTACGTTGGGAAGTATGGTAGTTTGAATGCAGTTGGTCCTCATAAGCTCACAGGAGGTGGCACTATTAGGTGTGGCTTTGTTGGGATAGGTATGGCCTTGATGGAGGAAGTGTGTCACTGTGGGGGTGGGTCCGAGGTCTCCTTTGCTCAAGTTCAGTGTGACACTCTGATTACATATTGTTGCCTGTGGATCAAGATGAAGGACTCTCAGCTCCTTCTGCAGCACCATGTCTGCCTGCATGCTGCCTTGATCCACTATGATGATAATGGACCAAACCTCTGAAAGGTAAGACACCCAATTAGATGTTTCCTTTATAAGAGTTACCATGGTCATGGTGTCTCTTCACAACAATAGATACCCTAACTAAAACAAGAAATGATACTCTTGAGGGTACTGGCTTCTCACTGTGACAAAGTATTCTCCTCAGTGCTGGCATACACCCTAACAGTTCAGTGTTCTTCCTGTGAGTGGTTTATTTTTTATCCCAAGTTTGTATTTTTTAAATATTGCTAAAATAGAACTTATAGTTGAGCATTGCAAAATACTATATCTGTGTGATGTGGAATTAAAATTTTCTTGGTTTTGTTATGAGAAAAGAATCATGAAGGAATAAGTTCCAATGTCACTGAAAATAACCACCTACTGAATATAACTAGGACTCAATCAAAGAAAAGATAGTTCTCTTGAACCTTATGTATCCATTCCAAAGTAACTATTGGTTGATGAGGTTTAAAATCTCCATGGAAACAATGCCTCTGGGCTTACCTGTGAGGAACTTTCTAGATCCCAAACTGTGGGCAGCAGTACTTCAACTGGCAAAAAGGACCCCGTGCCCCTAGTCCACTAACAAAATCTGTGCTATTTCCCCTTCCCAGGGAGATCCATGCATCTCTACTAGACCTCTCCCCTGTAGAAGAGTACAAATATACCCATATTCATTAACCCAAATCCAATTGGATCAAACACCTCAACACAACAGGAGACACCCTGAATTGGATAGAAGAGAAAGTAGGGAATTATTGCCTTGAACACATAGGCGCTGGACACAGTTTCCTAAACAACACCCATAGCACAGGCGCTAAGGTCAGCATTATAAATGGGACCTCACGAAACTGAAAAGCTTCGGTAATGCAAAGGACACTGTCAGTAGGACAAAACAGAAGACTACAGAATGAGACAAGATGTTCACTAACTCCACATCTGATACATAAAGGACTTAAGAAACTAGACATCAGCAAACAAATAATCCAACTAAATATTGGGGTACAGACCTCAACAGAGAACTCTCAACAGAGGAATCTGAAATGACTGAGAAACACTTAAAGAAATGTGCATTCATAGCAATCAGGGAAATACAAATCAAACCGACTTTGAGATTCCATCTTATACCTATCAGAATGGATAATATCCATAACACAGATGACAGCTCATGCTGGAGGATATGGAAGGAGGGGAACACTCCTCCATTACTGGTGTGAGTGCAGTCTTGTATAGCCACTGTAGAAGTCAATGTGGTGGATTCTCAGAAAATTGGGTATCTAAGTACCTTAAGATCTAGTGATATCACTCTTAGGTATACGCAAAGATGCGCTATCCTTTCACTAGGACACTTGCTCAACCATGTTCATGGCAGTTTTATTCATAATAGCCAGGAATTGGAAACAGCCTAGATGTCCCTCAACCAAACAATGGATAAAGAAAATGTGGTACATATACACAATAGACTATTCCTCAGCTGTTAGGGGAAAAAAAATGATATCATGAAATTTTCAGGCAAATGGATGGAACCGGAAAAACGTCATCCTGAGTCGGCTAACCCAGACCCAGAAAGACAAACATGACAGATACATACTCACTTAAATGGACATTAGCTGTAAAGGATAACCATACTACAATCCACAGACCCAGAAAAGTTAGACATAGCTTCTGTTACAAATACTTCAGAAAAAAAAAATTTACACACCCCTTTAGCCTTTACTTATTTGGCCAGCCTAGGCCTTCAGCAATTTTTTAATAACAGTTTTGAGAACAATGTGTATTCAGCAACTGTCCCTTTGACTTGTGGTTTTACCAGTGCAGCTCTTCAGTAGGAGCCAAGTGCCAAAAGCAGCTGTGACTTGGGGGCGTGGTTGCCTCCTTGCTAACATCCAGTGTGCCTCAGATGCTGTGTAATGGAAAGTACCTTTCTCACTTGTTCATGAGGAAATATTTGCAGAACAGTCCATTGGGAAGAAAATTGTTTATGCATTCTATTCCTGATAAGACTGTAAGTTTTGCCTTACCCTCAATATCGTTGGTCAGTTCTTTAAGAATATTTTAAAAAATAAAGACAATAGATTTTTAAAAAGGATTCACAAAGGGTACTTAAAATAATGTGCATCAGATTAATGAATGTAAACTCAGTAAATTTTATACGAAAATAAATGTTTGAAGCTATTCAGTCGAGGAACACAGTACCTTACCCCTTCACCATTGTATTTATCTCACGAGTTGCGTTTCAGCTTTCCTTAGTTTAAACAAAGAAATAAAACTAAAGTAGCCTAAGATGTCTATTGGCATTTATATTGTGTGTAGGCCCCATGTTAATGCAGAAAATTGTCTTTCTCAGTATTAGGTTTATTGCCCAAAAGGAATATTATGGCTGTGAAATGGCACTGTTGTTGGTCATTCATCTAAGTGTCTGGCTTTCCTCAGTTTCCCTTCCAGGCCATAAAACTATAAAATGTTTGCATTGCTCCTTTTCTCTTGGCCTCTGTTGGGTTTGGTTTTAGAGTGTTTATTTACATCACCAATATGTTATGGCTTTTAAGTTTTTTCAGTCTCAATTCAAATCTCTCCACTTCCTGGTGTTTGTATTTAACTTAGTCCTTATTCTCCCTGAATCTCACAAATAATGCCCTGTACCAATCTGAGTATGGATATCTATTAAACCAATACATCATGTTATTGTCTCACTTAATTCTTGTCCTGTGATGGGTCCTCAACTAATACTTCTTGTCCACTCACTGCTCTTATACAGCTGGGACTCCTGTTTCATATTGTTTACTTCTGGGCTCCCTGATGCCTCCATGTTGATGAGTCTGGTCCTGTCCCATGAATGATACTGCTTACCTTGGGACATCATCAGTAGTCCTCATACAGTGCTTATACGTGGTACCTAGCACAAATAAATAAGGGGTTTGATTTTCAGTCTATTAGTCAGGACCTCCCAGATTGGGAGATAGGACTTATGATGGATCTTTTAGTAATGACATTTGCCAGTAAGGACTATAAACAGAAACGAAGACTTCATTCACTTACTCCTTTTCTCTTGCCCACTTTGGGTTTGGTTTGATTTAGTGTGTTTACACCACAGGACATGGTCAGCAGTGATGCCCTTCCAAGCTTAAGAGGAACTTCTCCCTGCCTCTAAGCCCCATCCTCTCAGACTCTTTGGATACCTCTGGTGACAACAAAAGGGTTGTAGATTCGAGACAGGGAGCCATTCACATTAGCCCTGCTGCTTATGAGGACCACAGAGCAGACATCACAGCCATCCTGTCCACATGGGATTAACTGAGACCATCTGAGCTCTGAGTTTACCTCAAGCACATTCCTTCAAGAAAAGGGTCACTGCCGGTCATTTCCCTAAAATATCGTCGCTGTCCTGACCTGATCCTTCCCAGCTTCGCCTTGGATACACTAGCATACTTTCCACTCGTCAAAAAAAGTGTCACTGTTTTATAATTAAACAGGAGGTGGCACCAGGTGAGGGGACTATGTAATGCGGTCAGCACACAGAGCTTGTGGTCAAAGATAGGACTCCAGTTGTCATTTGGTATTTTGGAGTCTCAGTGTTTTGATTCGTAAGTCTGTTGTAATTATATCAGATCTTTTTTTCTTCTGCTTGTGCTAAGGCTCAAAAGTTAGATCACAAGAAAAGTCTCTGTAGACAATAACTTAGAAGATAAGTAGGAAAACATTCAACGATCCTTCCCCCATAGTCCTGTGCATTATAGTAGCATTTGGTTTAAGCACATGGTATGATAATGTTATAATAAACATGACTTAAGCATCTTTAGAACAATCTAGAGCTACTAGTATGGTTCTGCAGACTTTTCATGATTCTGCTTCATTCACATAGGTACGTCTAAGGCTTGGGAAAAATCCATTTGAATTCACAGAGAGTTACATGATGCTGAGTCAGGATAGGGAGTTCGATGCTGGTGAATGCTTCTGAGATCTTCCCTTCAAATAATACTCCCTTCCAAGTAGGGCCAGTCAGCTCATGTCAAGTCATCTCCTTTGGCCCATTGTAGCAATGTTTCCACCCGACACACTACCAGTGTTGCTTCTCTGTCTTGACTTCCCGTTCTTATTTGGTATTTGGGGAATGTCTCCATTTTGTGTAGACTTTGGTGCTCAAGGACTAAGAAGTTTCCATTTGGGGTGGATCTGGCCTGGAGGTTTATTTTTCCCTTTCTATTTTATTGGTGTCCAGCTTGGACCAGCATGTTGCTAGGCAGTACTGGTTTCTTGGCTCTTATAACCAAGCTAAGTTGCACATGTCAAAACAATTTTTTTTCTGCCTCTCTGCAAAGGTCTTCCCTTCTTTCTGGAATGCTTCGGAGAAGGAGAGAGTATATGCTCAATTCTAATTCTGGCAAACAAAGTGTTGGCTTACAAGATTTTTTTTATCATTTGTGTTATCTTCTCAAAATCTTATTGTCATTATCACTCTGAACTTAATAGGAAATGTTTGAACCAAGGCAATCCCACATTCAAAGGACATTTTAGTGCAATAAAACTCTGTATGCAAAAACTGATTTTATATTTCTCAAAACCCTCAATATATAATGCTCTGATAGTGCCAATCTTAGGATAATGCTAAACCCACATCACTGTTATAATATCGCTGCTATACTGTAACTACTTCAGGACAGTGTGTGAGAGTATGTGTGCGGTCCTTGTAGGACAGGTCTAGGACCATCGCCAGAGGGTCTTCCAGATGTGGCATCATGATTGTGGCTCTCTGGTTCAGTGTTTCTTTAGTTTCACCACTTAAAATGTAGCCTTTCAGCTTCCACAAAGACACAGGGCTCAACTCTACTGGTACCCAACGTCCCTGCAGTGAGGCTCAGGCTGCTGTAGAAAGTAATAAACATAGCTAAGATTGTGGTCTGGATGCAAACCATCTTTTCAGTACTGAGGTGAAAGCAAAACACTTAATATAATAATCGGTTGTCTGACATCCAGCTTTTCAGTCTTCAAGTAGATAATGGAGTTTCTACTTTATCAAGGCCTCTGGTTAGCCACTCAGAAATGGAGAAAGGGGAGGAGAAAGGAAAGCAGAAAGAGGAGGATATGGATTAAGATGAGACAAGACAGGAGAAACTCCTGAATAGAGTACGACTCCTGTCTTCAAATGTTCATAATGAAGAAATGGAGCCCAATGTAGAAAACATGGTTTCAATGCCAATTTTCCTAAGGACTTCGTGGCAATGAAACATATAGAAGACTTTGATGAAATGTTTCTGAAGGGTGTGACCTCAACCATATGTCGTATTCTTTCACTTTGCTTCCATCTTGCCCTACTACGTCGCTTAAGCTACTTAATACTTATATCTGTGTCTTTGTATGTTTTCCACCTCATGCTATGCTAAAAAATAGATTAGATTTCTCACTTGGTAGTATGGTATTTCTAGTCCTTCATCCATCCATTCAGTCATTATACAATAAATAATTATGCCTACATGAGAATGTGCTGTGACCTCAATGCAGATTTCAATTAGTAACATATAATCCATCAACAGAGGGGAAAGAAACAGCCAATAAAATGTTATGGATCTATAGTTGAGTTAAACAAATAGTGCTAAGTGACGATGATGTCATCATAATTTCAGTGCATACTGACAATGGTGCCTGTGAACTAGAATCTCATCTCTGTACCCTCTACTCAATGGGCGTTTACTATGCATTTATTCTGTCTTAATGTAAATAAGGACATACTGCCTCCTAACAACAGGAAGCATTGCTTTCTGATGCTGTGTGTTTCCCTGTGTTGGTAGAATTGTCCATGTTCCTGCCGTGGATGAAGGATGTGTATAATGGCTCTTAATGCCTGCCTTTCTGTTATACTCTCTTCTTATGGGTTTCAATGGACGTGTGCCTGATTTACTCATCAAGTGAGATGTTAAAAATCGGGATGCTTAAGTATTTTCAGAGGCCTTAAATGTTAATTGCAATTTATGATTAATCATTGGAAAAAGTGATACTTAGTGTTCTCACCTTATCTTGAGAATATTAGAAATAGGAGAATGGAGTCTGGGGCTATGTCTCAGCTGTAGTTTGCTTGTCTAGCTAGCATCTTCTGTACAATAATAATAACCATCATCATTGTCATTATCACCATCATCATCACCATCCAACAAATAATCTAAAACTCTCCATTGAGATTAGAAGACAGTGGTCCAGCCTATGACTGTGATTATAGACATGGCTCTACTGGAGTGTAGTCATTCTCCTTTTTTGATGGTTTGTCTGCAGTTGATCCTTGTACATTCAGAGTTGAGTAGCTGCAAAGGGTTAAACGGCCCACAACCTCTATAGTATTAACTGTTTATGTCTTTACTTCTAAATGTTTGCTGGTCTTTGACATCCAATACATACTTTGAAATAAATACTAATTAGTGGAAAGCAAGGAAAACTATGTTGTCAATAAATTTTCCAATCTGTACGACATGTAGTTCTGAATCTCTCGATAAAATTTAGAAAAATTACAAAAGAACAGAAGACACATATACACAATACCTTAGCTAAGAAATGATGAAAAAAGCATATACCATTCCCTTCTTCACCAATTTTTTTTTATACAGATATCCTATGCCTTGGTAATTCTGTAAGATGCAAGGATAGTGACACAAGGCAATGCAGTGTGTACATCTAGAAGTCCTCACCTCTAGTAAAGATGGACTGTACATCCAGGAATAGTGCTTCATCCAGTGCTAGGACAGGAAATAAAAGAACTAGAGGAGAGGCCGGGCACACAGTGGAATAACTGAGTTCTAGGAAAGATCTCACAGGAAAACTGGAATGAGCTTCTGTAGTTGGGCACCATTAAAAACAAGTGTTTTCTTTCAGGGTACTTCATGTTTATATTTAAATAATTTGACATGAAATAATAGATTCACGGCATATGAAGTACTGCTACAACTTTTATTTCTTTTGTCTTTTCTGTAGAGTTTTGTTATAACCATTGTTTCCATTTTATTAAGAAAAAGTCCTGTTCTTGGGAGCTATGTGATTTGCTCAAGGTTTCAATGCTTATAATTAGCAAAACTGGCCCAACACTACTTTTCCTACCAAAGCTATAGGGCTGTCTCTTTGATCAAACTTTCCTGGCCTCAGTCTACAAATAAACCCTTGACCATGTAATCAGTCTTCAGTCCAGGAGAGAAAGACCATTGACTTCAACTGCATTGGAATTAGCTGTCTAGTTTTAGATGTTGCCATGTTTTGTTTTATGTTGTCACCTGATGTTACCATACTTTCTGCTGGTTGAGTTGACACCATCCTGGATGCCATCAACTTCCCCTGCTTCCTTAACTGCCCTCATTAAATGTCATAAGACTCTTGTTATAACTGTCTTAGCTGATTTCTCTACTTCTTCTCTTTTCTTTGTTGTTATAGCAGCCATGGACCCTCATCAGCTGTTGTACCTCCTCCTTGCAGTTTTTCTTCCATAGCAGAACTTAGGTGAGAGGGGGAGAAGGTTTCAGTGTCAACATTTCCTAATATGGGAGCAAAGAGAAGAAACAGGGACCAAGGGCCACTACTCACGGAGTCCCACAGTTTGCAGTGCCAAGGCCCCAACCTTGCATGCTCATCATCCTTTTGCATACTGTCTAGTGTATTTATCACATAGCTGAGATGTCTTCTCTGTAGATCCCTAGCCCTAGATAAGGCTCTTTACCCTACCTCCAGTGCCTCTGTTTTGCCTTAGTTCTTCTCTATGATGGGACATAGAAACTTCCAATGGTGGTTTGTAAGTGAGCCTCCTTCCCTAACGCCGTTCCCACACCTAGAGGAACGATTGGTTGTGCACTGCCCATCAGCTTTCAGCACTGAATGTGGTCTAGAGAAAGTCAGGTGGGGCTGTCAGCTCTTTCTTTGTAAGGCATAGGATAACAGGTGTTGTGAGACGATGTCTTGTCAGAGTCTGCACTCAGGCCTCTGTTCATGTGCCTTTGCTCTTTTTGAACGTCGAGCACCTCCCCTAACCTCTGTGGGCAACAACTATGACAGGAATTATACATGGACTTTCCTCACTGGGCTGTTGGAAAGATTAAATGGGCACACATTCAAGCTCTTAGAACCATTTCTAACTGTAAATTTTCGTTATTATCATTATTATCATTTTCCTCTTGTGATTGAACTTGTCATACCATGTCTCTATTTTGGGTTCCAAAAACATGGTTAACATAATTATGGGTTTAATAGAATTTTTGGATTAGCTTGTGAACCCAACATTCAATTATAGTACTGTTTTTATGAGAGGATAAATTCCCAAATTCATTCCAGGCAGATGAGTTTTAAGGAATGTCTTGCCGATCGTCTAAGTTAATGAGAAGCCTTGAGGATGAAAGGGAACTGAATATCTGCCATATATTTTTAATTGATTCTTTGAT
This sequence comes from Cricetulus griseus, assembly GCF_003668045.3. Classification (NCBI taxonomy): domain Eukaryota; kingdom Metazoa; phylum Chordata; class Mammalia; order Rodentia; family Cricetidae; genus Cricetulus; species Cricetulus griseus. The sequence continues at coordinate 64,178,619 of NC_048597.1, read as the reverse complement.
TGTTTTATGTAATATGATATATTTTGATCTGTCTACCTCCTTAGCTCTCAACTTCATGTCCCCTTTATTTTTAATAACCTCACCCCACTCCAATTTATGTTGTCCATTTCCATCTAGGTTTGGGACCATCCATAGATCATGGTCCAATCAGGAGCCACACCCTTAAAGAAACCTGACTCTCCCTCCCCCATATGTCAACTGTTCATGGCTCCTCACTTAGGGTGGGGCTTGTGAAGCTCTCACCACTAGTGCCCAAGAGTTGACTGGCTTGATCTTATGCCGATTTTGTACAAGCAAGAAAATATGCCTGCATTCATGAGTGAAGTGGTCCTGTCATATCCAGAAGACACATATTCTGATAATATTTCATCCCTTTTGTGGTGCTAGGGATTGAACCTGGGGCCTTCATGCATGTTAGGCAAGTGTTGAACAATTAAGCTATGCCACCAGCCCCATTTGGATAGAAATTCATTTTAAGCCAGAGTTTGTATCCATAGGCATTTCTTCTGACCTGGGATGTGATTAGTCTATTTCAGTATGTAGTACAGGCTTACCTGGGATTACTAGCTATTAAGTCGGGATATCTTCAACCTTACAATGCTGCCTCAGAGCATTTGTAGGCTCATCTAATGAATCTGCCCCATGAAAACTATTGTACATAAGCTTCATTCACTTAATTTATGCTTTCAATTTATTTGCCTTGATTTTACTTTCTTGCTTTTGACCTTACCTGTTCATGAGTAAGACTGACCAATATTTAATTGGCTGTGTTATATCAGTGGTTGTCCTCCTTCCCCATTGCTTGGTTCTCTAAGAGGGATTACAGGTTTCATTGATCCTGGTGAGCTTGATTTTCGTGTAGCAGTTTCACTATTTGCTTGGCCCCAGTTTTCAACTTGTAAATAAAAGTCACGGGAAATTTTTCTGATGACTTCACCATACCTGGAACAAAAAAAATCCCCTGGTTTATGTAAAGGTAAATCCAAAATGTATTGGCACTGGTGTGCAACTCTGATTTCCAAATGGGCATAGAAAGCAGAGAGTACTAAGAATTGTAAAAAAAAGAACAATGCCCTTTAGGATCTGAAGGGCAGTGCTGCGGTTCAAGTCTTGCTTCCTGAACTTAGGCAGGAGTACTCCGAATTGTATTCAGAGGGCCCATTCATGAGACAGAGAGAAGAACAAGAAAAGACCAGAGTGGAGGAGTTCTGGAGATTTATTCTGTTTGTTTGTTAGAATGCCTTAAAGTGGTATATGTTGCTAATTTAGCCATATTTTACTTCAAGATTCCCACATACTTTCTGGTGGAAATCAACAAAACCCTTAAAATTCAGATGATTAAACTCTCTCTGGCTGAGTGGTGTCTATGTGTGTACACATATACCCCACACGTCTTCACAAATCAATGACAATGCCAAATGGAGCAATTTTCCACAATTTTCTTCAAATAACTGTGTGCTTCAGCACTTCACTCAGCAAGAAGATGAAGTCCATCAATAGTTCTTGGTCCTGCTGAGTTTCTACATCAAGGCCAGGAGGAGAGCCAGTTTCTTGTGGGATGTGTTGTTGGAGATTGTGGATCCTGCTTCTCCACATGTGTAGATCCCTTCAGGGATAACTTTTCTGGCATTGCAGCCTGTACTATGTAGTGAGTCAGGAATAAGGAGACAGCTCCAATTTGGTTATACCCAGCAGAGAGAAAACAGATCTAAGTGTTCTTTCTAGTCATGCTCAGAGATGAGACCAGGAAACTTAGTCTAACAATTACAAGAGATAGGTCAGCATGTGGAAGGCTATTTGCAATAATGATAATGATAATAATAATAATAATAATAATAATAATAATAATAATTTATGTAGAAAAAAACTTTACATCCATAGAAACAAAATGGTAATAATTGTTAATCACATAAATGCAGCTGTATCTTTGAGAAGCCAACTAACAGTGGAAGACAAATAACGTATAACTCATAGGCCCACTACTTCCTCTGAGTGAAGGCTCTGGTGGTCTGCTCCTTTAGTTAATGGGCCACACACATCTTCCATGACCCTGAATATCAGTGTGGGTCTCTAACAACCCCCATTCTCTTATTAGTTTCAGAATCCAGAGCTGCCTAGTGAAGAATGTCCCATACCTACCAACAGGTAGAAAATGTCCAGAATTTGCTTCATACATGCTGTGCATTTAAAGTGGGGGTAAAAGGGACCCAAAAAGTAGGGAATGGTCCTCGCTAGCTTTGAGGACTAAATGAAGCTTAAGACTCTTGGTTACACACACACACAGAGACACACAGGCACAGGCACAGGCACACGCACACGCGCGTGCGCGCGCACACACACACACACACACACACACACACACACACACACTCACACACACACACACACACACACACCAAAAAAGAATTTTAAAGCAAGAGGCTAAGAATTTGAGAGAGAATATGATGGTGGTGGTACATAGGAAGATTTGGAGGGAACCAAATGGGAAAGTGGTATAATTTTATTATAATTTCAAAAAACTAAAAACTTGTCTTAAAAATTGCACATAGTTTTGCAGATGGCTCCTAAGAATTGTGGTATACTGATGGCAGAGATAAAGTGCATGAAGAAGCTTAGCAGCAGCTAATAGGTAGGAGACTCAAGATTCACTTCTCCCAAAGACTCAATTGCTTTGAAAGCAGTGTGATCACTTTCCAGAAGAGGTTAGGACATTACAGTGAGGACTCCGTTATGAAATGAACTGTACCTGTTGGTGGAATGTTTCACTGTGAAGCCTTTCTCACCCTTCAAATTCTAAAATTTTCTCCAGATGGTAGTAGAGCACACCATTAATCCCAGTACTCAGGAGGCAGAGGCAGGCAGATTTCTGTGAGTTCAAGGACAGCCTGGGCCAGCCTGATCTACAGAGTGAGTGAGTTCTAGGACAGCCAAGGTTACACAGAGACAACCTGTCTCTCAAAAACAAAACAACAACAACAACAACAAAGCTATATAATGCATATAAATGTTTCTCAAAGGAGAGGTTATACCTATTGGATATTAAGGAGAATTAGTCTATCCACAGGTTTAGGTAATCCAATGTTTTAAATTTTTGGTAACATTACATCTGTTATATTAGTCTTCGAACAGCAGCTTTATCCTGGTACAAATAGCAAGCAATGAAAGTCTTCTATCTAGAGAACTCTTGGATTTTAAGAAGGCCTAGGCTTCAAAAGCTAAGTCCTACAGACAGGTCCACATACCTCCTATATTCTACCTTCAGATACTGACTGACCTGATGAGGTGACAGCCAATGATTTTATTCTGTAGAGTTCCAAGCCGTGCAGTAATTGCAAACTGAGATCCTCAAATCAGAGAGCAGGTTGTGTAGACACAGACAGGGAAAAGCAAACAATTAAATTTAAAAACACCGTACTGGAAATTAAAAACAGCAGCAACCATTTTGCCTACCTGCCAAGGCCGTGAAGCAAAGCTGTCAGTTTTGCCAAATTACAAGCAAATGACGCCAGGCAGTATTCTTAAACGGCTGACAGGGGAATTGTTTCTTATGACTAAATGTAGAGGGGCTCTGGAGCCCTCACTCTTGATGTGGCTTTCCCACTGTCTAGACCTATAATGCTGAGCAAATCAGCCTTGTTTACTCCATATGGAATGAAGAGTCTATGAAAGCTACCTGCTTGAGCAAATAACAGTGCATAACACCTCACAAGAGTACTATGCTTTCACGTGCAGTGTGCTACTGGGGTTTGCAACAGCTCAGGGAAACAGAAGAGGAAATGGGATCACAGGAAAGAGCTGCTGATCACAAGGCCAGGCAATTGTGAAGAAAGAATACAAATCCAAGCTTTCCAATACCGTGTGCTTTCTCTACCACATGATCCTGCTTCTTGCTAACCACTCACTCAGTAGTTCTTGAAAAGGGGATTATGCTTCAAGCTTTGAAGGTAATACTTGATCCCTCATTTCTCACAGGGCTTTCCAAATAAAGTATACACTGCCCCATTTTTTTCCATGAATATTTTGCAAGCCTTCTGGTATTTTGTTAACGCCTGAATTGTTTGAGGGATTTTAAATTGGCTGAGGCTATCATATCAAATAGTTCCTCTAGTCAAGCATTTCTCCCCCTTTCTCTTCCAGTGTATGTTCTTTCTAATATTGTAGCGATGGAAAAGTTCCCAAGAACTCTCAAAGTCTGGATATTCAGAAGCAGGGAGGGCAGGGTGTTTATCACAGCTGGTCTACTTAGACCTGGGTGAAAGGCAGAGAACTGTGTGATTGTCATGTCAGCTGTAGTCCGAGCTGTAGTCAGCTTTATATTGTCAAATATAATCTAGATACTTAATGCTTACCAGCAGCAGTATCTCAGATTACACGTGGATTTCCTTGCTGTTATAAATTATGGATCAGTGATGACTGTCAACTGACTTTACCACTGGTTTCTTTCATTTTATATTGTTTTCGTTTTGGTTTTGTCACTTGGCTATATCTGAGTTTATCTCTTAATAGCTTTCTTTGCCCATAGAATCAAGCCTCCCTTCTAGAGGGTGTGATCTCCTTTGTAGAATGTTCTCCCAAATACACTTTTACAGTTTGCAGAATTCAACCATTCCAACTGAAGAGCGTGTCTCTGTGACCTTTATCCCATTGTGTAATGCATTTCTTTCTGCTTCTAATAAATTGGTCCTCTGTAGAGGATGCCTTTAAAATTTTTTTAAGCTGACTAACCCAAAAATCCAATGTATAAATAAGCCTTCCCAAGACTCTTATAGGTGGAAAGGACAGTCCTAGACTCCTGTAAATGGAAATTAAGTGTCTGTCTTGCATGCCCACTGTACTCTGTTTTCCTGCCACTTTGGCATCATGGGAATGGTTCTTCAAGGGAGAAATAGCACAAGGCAAACCCAGATATATGCAGTCTCTTTATCCTTATTAACCTTGAAGGTCCCAGGGGTGTCTGAAGCATTTGTTAACCAGCACAGTGATAGTAGTGATGAATGAGGAACCAATGTTTTTGTCACTTAAATATCAGTAAGTGTTCTTTCTTTCTCCAGTTATTTCCTAATCAAAGTATTATGTGTTTTATCTCATAAGGCTAATAGAAATAAGTAGTACAGAGTAAATATTACCCCTTCAGTACCATTCCTGCTCCACTCAGCAAGTCCTAGTTCATGAGGGACACTGTTAGTTGCAAATCCCTGGATGTGCACAGCTCCATGTTCTGATAAACACTAAAAATGCATGTCTTTTGTCTTTGCATTCCTGAATTGGAAACATTATCTATAGATATAATAATATAAAGTTGTGGATTTGAGATCCATCTGAATCTTTGCCTGTTGAGAGCCACCGACCTTGGGGAACATTTAACCATCCCTCGCTGTATTAGTTACTCTTCTGTTACTGTCCTAAAAATACCATGACCAAAAGTGACTTGAAGAAAAATAGGTTTGTTTTGGCTTAGGTTTCCAGAGTGATAATGTTATTCAAAATAGGAATGGCATGGCACAGTGGCTGTAGTCACATTTGGTCAACACAAAAGAAACAGAGAGAGAAGACAAAAACCTACAGAGCTCCCTCCCCTCCCCCCAGCAAGGTACTTTCTTCATCTAGGAGCCTTCTCCTTAAGCTCAGTAACATCCTAAAGCAGCGCTACCATCCATGCTCCAAAGGGTACAAACACATGAACCTATGAAGGACCCCTGCACCCTCCTAACTCAGGAGAACCAGTAATCACCAGACATCAAGTTCTCACGATGCTGCAAGGACACTGTGACATTCTGTCCTTTCTGGTGCCTCTATTGCTGGTCTGCTGAACTAGTGATTGAGGTTACCTATGTTACCCTGAAGACAAAAGAGTTATTTGATAATCCCCTGGAGCCCCATTTTCACATAGCACTTAGGTTTGAAAGTTGCAAGAGGATTTAGTGAAATAATGATGGAGCAATTTGGAGATTTGTATTGTTCTTTCAGGAAATATGAGGTGTTCTTAGTAACCACAGAGCTGGCAGCTACCCTGCATTTCTGCTTTGTGTTTCCAAAAATAATGTAGAGGCTTGATGTTTACCAGCAACAGTATCTCCTGACAGACTGTTTATGATAGAAAATAATATATTGTTATTAGTCATACTTCATTCCATAGCATTGTATTGGTTCTATATGTCATATGTCTCTTTTTCATGGGGCTTCATGATCATGGAGTCCATTTGGAATATGCTATAGGGTGGAGCATATGATCACAGCCAGGAACCGTATAGCCAGAATGCTTTCTAGCAGGACAGCCTTCACACATTGTGACTGCTTTGAACACAGCCCTATGGGCCTTCCCTCCACTTCCCCTATATTCATGCAAATCCCTGTTCCCTCTCACAGCCTGGCAAGACTTCTCACAGAAACTCATTACACAGATCAATGTTTGACTGGTTTATTTCGTTGTCTTTTTATGTTGAGGGTTTTGTTTGTGGTTTGGGTCCTGTGCCACACAAGCACATTCTCCTGTGTCCAGCCACAGGACTGGAAAGCTGGAAGAGTCTTTTCACGCTTACATTGTTCAGTCCCCACACACCCATACCACCACCAGTCTTCATTGCTTCCCAATTATTTCTTCTCTTTTCCTATTATAGGAATAAGGTTATTATGGACTGTTTTTTAAAACATAAAGGGTTGAGGATAATGAAGTGAAAAGACACATCTGATGTCCCGGCATCTGTCTGCATGGTTGGTGTTCCTTTGTTTTGGATTCCCAACATCCTCACCTGCTCATGAAGGATGGTGCACAGTCCCCTGGTCAGGGTTAGCTTTTCTGACCCAGAGTATTTCCCCCAACAGCATATTTATTTGTTTTTCATTTGCATATGAAAAAGAGAGAAGCTGAGACACTTCTCACAGTTCCTTAAGAAACCTTCCAGTCCTGTCCAAATCAGTCATTCACATGCTAATGTATACATGCTTTCAAGTGTGTGGAACGTGTGTGTGTGTGTGTGTGTGTGTGTATGTGTGTGTGTGTGTGTGTGTGTGTGTGTTGTTGTTGTTGTTGTTTTGTTGTTGTTGTTGTCTAATTCTCTTGCTCACAAAACTCCCTTTAAATATTTAGTACTATTCTATAGATGTATGACTGTAGGAATTGTCAAACGGCTAAAGACTGTAGGAATTGTTTAAACAGCTGAAATTAAAGCAAAATAATCATATTCAAAATATCTACAAAATTTTTCTTTCAGTTGTTTCAGTTCACAGAATGTCCTTTCTGACATGAAATGGACTTCTCATGTGTGCATATGTGTACATGTTTTCCATTTACTCACCAAGAACACAACTGTTGGAACCTATGAGAGTGTGTGGTTGTTTTTTTGGTTATCTGCCTGACTTTATTCTAACGTGGCTGTACCACTGTGGGATACCACCTGCCATGGATGACAGTTTCCATTGTCTCTCTGACTCCTATCCTGATGAGCACATCATTTTGACTTGACCAAATATATGTTAATGATACATTGCTGCTGTTCTCAGTCGTGGTTCCCTCGTGGCCAATGACGCTGTTGTTGAGCATCCTTTTTAACACCCCTGGACAACTACATATTCTTCAGTGAACTATCTGCTTACTTCATGGTCACTTCTAAATGCATTTTCTCCTATTGTTCAAATTAACTGGCATATTTTAAATAACAGTTCCTTATTAGATTTATTGTTGCAAGTATTTCATACAAACATAGTGCTTATTGTCCCATTCTCTTGACAAAGCTATGGTTTTGGACAACTCTATTTGCCTCATTGACCCATTCCTCTGCTACAGAGTCTCCTCATACAACTTTAAAAGCTGAAGGCTTGGGCCAGCAAGATATTTCAAATGATAAAACATTTGTTGCACAAGCCTGAATTAAACTCCCAATTCCTGGATCCCATGGGAAGGTGGAGTTAGAGAACCAATCCACAAGGTTGTCTTCTCACCTCCACACTCAAGCTGTGTCGTGTGTACCTGGACACCTCTCACACAAATACAATAGTAGTATTTTCTAAAGTTGAGAGCAACTATTCTTGTTTGCAGGAGAGCATCCCATTCCTTTTCCAGGGGCTGGAGTGATAACTCAGTGGTTAGGGGCCCTTGCTACTCTTGGAGACAACCTAGATTTTGCTCTCAGCACCCACATTGTGGCTTTCAGCCATCCATAATTCTAGTTCCAAGGGAATTCAAGCCCTACAGGACCAGACTCTTATGAAGTGTGCTTACTCAACCAAAACACTCACTCATGCGCATAAATAAACATAACTAAAACTTTTAAAACTCGCTAACATTATTTATCCTGAAGTGACCCGACACTGGTGAGCTTCTTATCTTTACTTTAATGGGTTCAGTCTACACACACTGCAGTTTTTTTGGTTTCAGTTCTTTCAGAGCATGCACTTGGAGCCTTGCCCTGTTGGGGAGGCCACATGAATGACGGTGGTATGATTAATTAGTATTTGTTTCAGACATGTTTGTTTTCATTCTTCTCTGCTGCTCCTTTGAAAAATATCCTGCCTAATGAGATAACAAATAGAAGAAATTACTTTGAAAACTGCGCTTAACTATTTACATGTAAAGGTTAATACTATTGTAGTTGTTAATAACCACAAATATCTTATTATGAGCCTAAGTTTAATTGCATAAAGAGCACAAAATTTAAAGCTATTTAGGGATGTGTGAATCAGCATATTGCCTATATATGATTTATCTTCCTGCAATACACACTGTACTGACTGTCTCAAAGGCATGTGACTTCAAGAAATCTTTAAATATGTAAATAGTATTACAAGCCTCTGATGAATTGCAGATGAAATGTATTATTCTGATGTCTGAGTGATGCAACAAAAAGCTCCAATTCCCTGCTGGATTATTCCTGTCACATTTTACATTAATAAACATCAGTCAGCCTGCAAGAATGGTGTGTTACATGAATTTAATGAACTTCTGTACTGAATGGAATGCATCTAATTGACAAAGTGTCATCAAACAGAGGAGATGAGAGTACACATCTCCTAAAAACACAAAGGAAGTGACAAACAAGATAGCAGAAAAAGAAAAAAGAAAAAAAAGACAAGGTCCCATAGCTCACTGTACATGGCGGGGTTTTAGTACACAAGGAAATCACAAAAATGTCTCTATGTGGATGCCAGTGGTAGGCTCTTGCCAGGAGTCTTAGGTCTGAGTGACAGCTCTAAACTGTGGCCTTTCCTTTCATTGTAGATACGAACTCAAGACCAAACGGAAGGATGTGTCTTGTGAAAAATAATCCACAGTGAAGGTTGCAAGCATTTAGGGAAATGGCATATTTTACAGGCAGCTTTATTTTTGGCCTTTAAAAATCTTCTTGTATCCAATCAACTAAAGATAAACTCTTTTAAATGAGTTCCACTACCAGATTGTCTACCTCCCTTTTCTTTGGTCCTTGACACGCAGCATGACTTCCTACATTTGGTATGTATACACATACACAATTCATAGATTTTTTAGGAAGCACGGCGAACTCCATTTTCTGATACAGTAAGAAAAATAGCAAGTGGGAACTTGCAAAATATTGCCATTCATGTTGCTGTCAGGATATTTTCAAGACCACAATTGGGGGATATTGATTGTATAAGGAAACTGATAAAGCATTTGGCTAATTAGACCGTGGAATACATACTGAATTGTTACTAGGCCTGTATGCTGGGATGACAGGACAAAGCCAAAGGGGTGGTGGGCTCAGTTTGGTGTTAAGTGTTACTCATCTGTGAGCCTTTTCAGACCCTAGAGTATGATGATTGCTCCCTCTTGTCTTATGATTAACATAATGTGAATGGAAATCTTCTCCTTCATATTAATATGGTTGCATGTGTAAGCACCCCTTTTTATGATGGGACTCTGTGAGGTGTGGTTATTGCAGCCTTACTTTGTTTGGCATGCTGCTAAATGCGTTAAAACCTAGGTGGCCCGTGACCTTTAGAGAATGAAAAAACAGTCACATGTCCATTTTACCTGTCTTTTGTTGTTGTTGTTTCTTGGTTTTTTGTTTGATGAAGATAGTGTTGAACACATCTACATTTATTGAAACAACTGTAAATTTAAAAGTCTTATGGATTAACTCAGTGGTCTGATTTTTTTTTAAAGAAAACTAATAGTTATATTTATCATTTTACTGAATGTTGTCATTAGTCCTTAGACAGGGGGAAGAGAAAGGAGACAGTAAGGAAGGATGGGGGAAGTATGAGGAAGCATTGAGTCGTTGATTCAGTCTCTAGCTATGTGGAGCAATAAAAATGTTGAAACATTTCCGAGGCTGCCAGGATCTTGCTTTGGATTATGTACAAGTGATCTTTGTGTCAAAAGATTGCTTCTGGTCATTGGGTATAGAAATATTAACAGAGTTCAAAATAGAGAAAGCTGGTCAGTAAGTTTGATCTAGTCTGCTACTTTACAAGGTATGCTAAAACTACATACTTGGCCATCTCAAGCTAGAGTTCCTCACAGAGAGGATGCCCCATGCAGGTAGAGACTCATGCCTGGCTTCCACCTCTCCTTGCCAGTGCACCCCTAGCCTCCAATGCTTTAAGCTCAGGGAAGGAAAGGAGCCCTCAGTCCTACAGTCTTCTGGGAACCTGTGTGTACCTTTGTAGTAAACTGAGATGGATTGTAGGTGGGTCTTAGGTGCTACGTTTTTGGTGGCTTTTTGTCTGTTTTGAGTCAGTGGGCAGTTGCTTCATGTGTATTCTATGACCTTCTTCATTACTTTCATTTTATGTTGGAGTTGAGTGTCAGTGATTATTGTAATTTGTACAAGCCCTTTTCTGTGTCATAAAGGCCACAGACATTTAGTATTTCATGGTCCCCAAAACAGTGTAAAATTTCCAGACAATCTAAAAAGTGGGGTTTTAGCATATTAGATCAGATGAGTTCTGATAAATCACTCAATTCTATTGTTTTCCTGCAACCTTTGCTTTATTAGAAAATAATGGGTTTCTTGCTAAACATTAGCATCCTTTTGTTACTAAGTATATTTAAGAAGTCTTGAGTCCAATTTAACTTAATAACATGACCTAATTTTTTTAAGAAGTGGAAAATTATGAACTTTGCATTTTAGGGAAATTTTGCATGTAGAGCATAATTACATCATCTCCTGTAAATTCATTGGCAGGCCCTGTCCCAACTTAACAAAAATTAATGTTTTAGCAGAAATTCAGTCATTTGCATTTATCTTCCTCAAGAGTTCTTTATCATTTTATTCATCCATCTAGTCATTCTATCCCAAAATGCCAAACAGCCAGCCTCTATCAAGTATAAAGCCAATTCATTCATAACTATATAAGTGTGAGTGTGCTGGCTGAAGAAGCTTATAAATTTATCATAATGTTAGTAATTGTTAATATCCCTGTAATATCTTCTAATTTACTAAACAAATAGATTGTCTCTATCCCCTACTCTAAAGATTTAAGACCAAATTCTTACTTCTCTAACCTGACTATTTCACTCAGTTCAGTCACTGGTTGACTATTTTATTACATTGCCCCTTTCCTTTCAGGAGGGATTTTTTTTTTTCTTCCCTGATAGAGGTAAAAATCTTTTTTTTTTTATTAGTTCAAATTAGAAACAAGCCTGCTTCACATGTCAATCCTTTCTCCCTATCCCTCCTCCTCCCCCCCCCCCACTAACCCCCTCCCCCATTTCCCTCCCTCTGCTCCCCAGGGAGGGTAAGGCCCTCCATGGGGGATCCCCAATGTCTGTCATGTCAGTAGGAGGGAATCTTAAAGATCCAGAAAGTCTTACAGGACTTTGTTCATGATCGAATAAGGTGACATATCCCTCTGGACTTATAAGGTGCATTACAGCAGCATGGGTTAGTGGAGAATCCACTTGACATCACTGTTCTCTGGCTATGCAAGCTAAGCTAAGACACTGAATTCAAATCACAGTATTCCACACAGAATCAGAATGTAGAAAATAAATTAGTAAAAAGAAGTTTAAAAAAAAACCAAAAAACAGTGTTAACTTATTTGAGAAGTAAAGGGTGTTGCACAGGACGCTTTAGCATAGTGGCTTCTAAGCAACAAGGTGGGAAGGGTTGTGCTCAAATGGGCCTGTCATTAGGCACCAGTTGTTCTGCATATATTTTTGAGAGCCCCCCCCCCATGAACCAGTCTCTCCTCTAGAACCTGAGACCAAGGATTGAACAGTATAATAAATGTCCCTGCTCTCTGGATACTCAAGTGCTAATTGCACTATAGTGCCTGATATTAAAATGACATCTCCAAATGTGTCCAGTCCTCGTCTAACCCATCCCTCCATATTACAGAAGCCTTGTCTAAGTAGAAGCCATAAGAGTTATACCCCTTAGGTGTGGGTGTGTACACAGTGAAAGCATCCACACAAGTTGCCATCCCTTAAGCTTCCTTAATATTTCTGGGAAATTAATGTATATAGTGGCATCTTGCTTTGCCAGGAAACTTGTGGTGGGGTGTGGCTTCAGGTGTTCAGACATGGCCCCTTATAAGGTAGCAGAGGGGCTAGCTCACTCTTGGGTTTCGATGAGAGCATTGGAAGGGCAGAGACTGGGTCTTCTGGAGCAGGAATACTGCGGCATCTATTTACTATTATTTGTGTAAGTGCTTCCCTAACAATACTTATCATTTATCTTGGGTCTGGTGTACTCATTTAAACCCCACCTTCAAATGTACATGTTCATGTGAATGAACACAGAAAATTTTGCAGTGGTTATACAGCATTTACTTAAAGTCCAAAGTGTTCATCAAAATCAGAATTAAAAACTAAGCCCCCTCCATCTACATCAGCAAGCAGTGTGTGCTCTGGCATAAGAGGGAAAGGATGTAAATCCTGAAGTAACGCTTTAATAAATGTTTGCATGAACCCTTTCTTACACCTGCCGTGCCAACAATTCTAGTAGTTATTAGGAGGCATGTCTTCCAGATGTGGACCCAGTGACTCAAAGACTTAATGGAGCCAGTGAGCAGAACAGCTATGATTAGCAGCAGGAGTCTCACCCTCTCCACCTCCCACTTCTGGATTTTTAACTGCCAGCACACATACCATTTCTGACCTATTGACAGAGACTGAAGGAGTCCACTGTGCTAGCGAGAGATGCTTTGCCAGCTATTGTCTCCTCTCTTTGTTACTGGCCATGTAAAATCCGTGCACGACTCGGAAAAGAGGATCTTCAAAATTGGTACAGTTCCTGTTCCAAAGAAAAGAGAGACTTGTCTTGATGAAGTCTTGACGGCAGCAAATTGAGACGAACTGAAAGCAAAACAGCCTACTCAAGGTTAGACAGTGACTGGAGTCATTTCATGCACTTAAACAATATTTAGGATGACCCTATGTAAACTCATATTATCACTTAAAGCCGGTGTAAAAATATACCCCATCTGCTGTGCTAGGCCTGCTGTTGCTTGCCACATTTCTCTGACAAGCTGTTACCTCAGTATAGAGAGAGAGAGTATACATTTTGGAATCCGGAATTTGAGTTTGAAAAAAAAAATGGTATCTGGTACATATGGACTAGATTCTGTTCTTCCAAATGTGGATTTGTAACCTCATTTATTCTTGAAGATGATGTATTAAATTAGGGCTCTTTTCTTTCTTTTATTTTTCCCCCCAATTTCCTGGGTTGTTGGGTTTGATGTTTTATTTGAATTCTTTTTCTTTTCCCTTTACTCTGAAGACTGGAAGTCTCGTGGTTTTATGCCTGTGACATGAACATTGCGCTATAAGAGATTGTTTACTTTATTTCTATAACATGACATGCAGAATTGGTGTTGGGAGTTGTGCAGAACAAATAGCATAGCTGAGTTCCAAGCTGAGTTCCCCATGTAGTGTGGTGTCCTTAAATTTTCAGGTATTAAAGAAAGATTTAGGAAGTATAGTATGTATAATTGCTTCCGAACAAGTGCATTTGGAGCTTAAGGACTCTAATTCCAGGCTTTCTAGTGGCATGGAAGCAGCCAAAAGATAATCTGCTTTCCTAGTGGGTATTTGAGCATAAGAGGCAAGACTGGAGTTTAGATCCTCCCTTGTTCAGCCTTCCCTCTATGTTGTATGATCTGTGAATAGCATATTTAGCAGGGAGTTGCAGTCTGGCACAGCGGGCAGGGCAAGATCACTGAGCAATTTGCTATTGTTTCCAGGGGTCCGTCACTTCTTACTTTCCTGCTGAAATGCTGGAAACAACCAAAAGTAAAACAGAGAAGAAAATAGAAGAGTAGTGCATGGTCCTTCATAGTGTTAGTGCTTCTTCCAGATTTTTCTAGAATTCTTTGGTAAATGTAAAGTAGTAGCCTGCTCAGTCTGAAATTTTAGTTAGTATTGTATCCCACCATTATTAGATGACTACTGTTTTATAAAATTTGTGCAATAAATTCTGCAGAAATTCAAGCATGAGTCCAGCAGAACCTTCAAGTAGCTTGTACAGAGTCTATAGTGCAGTCCAAGGAAAAGCAAACAGCAGTATATGGAATAGCTGTCTTCTGGCTCTGGGCTGCAGCAATAGGATCATGGCACTGAGACTTTGCACATTCATGTCCATTCTGAGACTGAGAGCGAATCTCATTGACTCAGAGCAGGCAGAATGAAAAGTAGAGGTAAAGACAGAAGCCATGTTTTAAGTCTTCTAGGGTCAAAACGCCTCTTCTCAGACAGAGAAGATCAAATTCCGCATAGGGAAGGTTGCAGCTATGGTCTCAAGAATCTTCAAGCATTATTTAAGAAAATATTCCAGTTAAAGCCTAGGTCATGTATTTCTCCAGAAAGAGACATTTTATGCTCTTTTGCTTTCATATCACTGTTGCCCAAGGCTACTTGAGGCTGGTATTTGGGGTCTGAACCAATTCCAGATAAGGTCCTTTTTGAGCCAGGATCTCATGTTGACTACACTTGCCTCTGCATTGGCACACCCGCTGCTTCCTCCTGCCCTTTGTAATTTCACTACTGGATTTAACACGTGTGGTCAGGGCTACAGCTTTCAACCACAAGCATATGTGAAGATTTCACTTACTTTTAAATGTAGTTTACCAACCTAGATAACTAGGAATTTGGCGTACCAATATGTAGTTGAGACTATAAACTGCCTCATCTCCTGACAACAGCTTTTTGTCCTGGTCAGTGCCCTTATTTACACAGTCCCCATTGTTATCAGAAGTCTCTTATTTTCTTCCATTGCCTTTTTGGCCTTGGCTGTTATTGCCACCTCTTGGCAGTTGTGGGTTTCAAACCTAATGGGTCCATTGCAATTCCTCGCACATATTCAACATAAATTATGTTTTTTCCACATTGTTACTTATGCGATTTAGCTCTTTCTGGATTGTTTCCTCTATGCCTTAAGTCATTCCAGTTTTTCAGTGTTGGGTCAAGGTGCCACACAACCAAAGCAAGACTTGTGCCTTCTTCTTGGCACTACTGAGTTTTGCTTTGACCTCTGATCATATCTCAGCACTGTACATTGATAGCTTGGAAAGGCCATATTTACCTAGAAATTATCTCTTTTGCTTAATAAGTCTATAAGGAACAAGTTATTTTATCTTAATGTTTCTTATCCCTTAATAAGTTCCTGAGTATCTTGGCAATCACACTGAAATCTGTTAAAAAAGAAAAAAAGTTTACAATAAAAGAGTTGAGTATTGTCAGTGTTTCCTTCAATTTATAAGGTTTCAATATTTATTGACATTTTTATTATTTCATTTGTTTTGAGATTATAAGGTAATTATATCATTTCTCCCTTTCCTTTCCTCCCTCCAAATGCAGTCATACTGTCTATGAAAAACATAAATGCAATAAATTAATGCCTTCTGATCCTGCAACAGGAAATTTATATCTTGACATGATAAAGGAGCAACTTTTATTAATTTTAGAATCTGTCCCATTGCCCTACTTGCTTATAAAGTCATAGATACTGAGACATACATATTCTTTGGGGAAAGCCAACTTCTCGTCTACCCATTTCTCTTATTGTATTTTGAAATGTGACTGTTGTATAGTCATTGATTCATGTTACACGGATAGCCACAGGTCTTTTTTGATATATTGATGAGGTAGGCCCTACTGTTCGTGGAGGTATAGTAAGCCTCAAACCCGAATTGGCTGTAATACTTGGGGGGTAGCATTTGAACATAACACAGACTTACCATCTAATAGCAAATGACAGCTCTGAATGTTATACTGTTTTGCGTTGTTTACTGCATCTACTTAAGAAATAAATCTTCTTCAATGATCTTATTTAACACTGCCACAAGGGACTGAGAAGATATTCTTTACCAGTTGTTCAAATACATGTACTTGAAAAGCCTCTGTGAATCTTCATCTTTGCATTTTAAATGTTTTGCTGCTCATACTTTAGGTGTCAAGGGACTGAACCAGTCTGAACTATCTGTACAGAGATTTCACTAGGGACTGGGAGGAGTGGAAATGAGGACGCTATTTGCATTCCTGGAAGGCAGAATGCAGGTTTATAATCTTTCACGGTGCTAATAAGAGGCAGTTTTCCCAGTGCTATTCGTTGTATTACTTTCTCTAATTTTTCCATTGTTATTGATGTTATTACTTAAAATAACCAGATGGTGCATATAGAGAGAAACTGTAACCATGTCAATATCTACACTTACTCCTCAAGACTCAGCCTCCTGGGTTTGGTACATTGTCTTCTAGGCTCTAGGTTGATTTTAAGTATGCAATGATTTTACTAGTTTTCAAATTCTTGCTGCTGTTACCAGTTGACAGGATGTGGAATTAAAGAACCCAGGTAACGGTGCTTTTTATCTTTGGTCCTAGCGTGTGGAGGGAGCAGGGGGGGGGATTTTTATCTGAACCAGTTGCTCTTACTGGCAGCTCTCTCCAGCTCCCTGTCCCAGGCAGAGATGACCCCTACAGGCAGCAGCAGGTTATCTGTGCCTCTCACTGCCTCTGGGGAACACAGGGCTCTTGGATTGCTTCCTCTTTCCCGAAGTTTGTTCTCTGGAACTGTTGCTAAAAGAAAGAGTTTTCTTTTCTAGAGATCTGCATCTGGAAAGAATGGAGCCGTAGCAACTAAGTTACCATGATAGGAGTTGCTGCTTCCTGCTTCCTGATGGGAAATTACATTGTAGCTTCTATACTGTAGATAAAACTAAGTTCACGGGAGACCTGCCCTTTTCTGAACAGAAATGGAGAAGGAATGGATTGGGGTGGGAGAGAGTAGAAAGGAAATGCAGGGAGGGACTGGGAAGAGAGGAGGGAGGGGAAACTGCAGTCAGGATGTAAAATAAGTAATTTTTAAAGAACTAAGTTTATTTATTTAATTAATTGATATTTTGCTTCCCAACCATTCAGTGCTTCATTGCTAAGAATCCCTAATATGTGATATGATTGATACGACATGATATGGATACATATGGTAAAGGAAGTAACTTATTAATCACTTACCTATGAATGACGAACATGTTAACGAACTATCATGGGTTTTTGGTTTGTTTTTGTATTTGTTTTTCCAAATGGAAGGGTGCCAGGAGAAGTGCAGTATGGTCTGGGAAAATTCTGAAGCGTTTGTCTTTGTTTTATAACTGCAAGGCCCTATGTACCTTCAGTGGGTTACATAATCTTGTAAATGACTGAGGCTCTATATAATAGTGTGAGAGAAAGGTGAAGTCACTGTCCACCCACTCCAACGTTAGCTAAGCTACTGAATGGTTATAAAACTGCTCACTATTCTGCAGTTTTAATAATTGGCATACAACTTTATATTCCCCCTCTTAAACTTAAAATTAAAAATTAAAAATAATGAGACTTGTATTTACAGTCTTTCTGTGGTTTTGAAAACAATGTGGTGTTGGGGGCCATTTGACAGATTTCCTTGCCAGCTGCTATTTGAAACTGTGGATCGTGCTCCTTCTTTCTCTCTCTGAGTCTGTAGTTCTGCATTCTGTGGCCCGCCGTGGCCTGTTGGCAGAAGAAATAGGATGGTTGCTCTGCTTTGAGGATGAGAAGTGGAAGGCAAGGGTGCCTTTGCTGAAGCAGAAGCTGCCTGGAGCACAACCCATGACTCACATAGAGCACCATGAGCAAAGGCAGGGACTCTCCTTATCCGTTCGTTCATTCATTCATTCATTCATTCATAATCTTGCCCACCCTGAAGACTGAGTCATATTGTCTCACTAGAAGATGGTTAATAAAATGACCCCATGTATATTGTCTCTGTCTGTTGTAGAGAGGAGTATTTCATAGGAATGCCATAACAAACATAGTTGCTTCCCGGAATATATTAAGGTGCCCTTGACTTTCTGAATTTACCTCCAAGCTCATATACCAACTGTACGATCCCATGTGTGAGCAATGATCCTTGCTTAGTGTACCTATACTACCCTCTGGAACACTTAGAGGTGTAATTAGTTTACAAAGTACATCACCGAAAACTTTGTGCCCCCAGTTGTTGCCCAAAGGGTCCCCTGCCCTTGAGGCTCCTAATAATCTTTCCTCCCTTCTCAAACAGTGTTTCCCCACTGCATTTTTGTGGACACTTAAGGTAAGTTTTGGCTAATTATTTTTGCAATTATTGTTGCTATTTGATTTTTGAAGTGTTGGGGATCAAATGCAGGACCATTTACTCTCTGAGCCAAACATTTTACTTCTGAGCTACATCCCCAACCCCACATTCAGCATTTCATGAATAATTTTGGTTCCTTTTATCCTCTCACTTTTTATTCATAGAAAAAAAATGGCCTGGCTTTCCACCCTTGCTGCTTGCCTTGGGTATAGTCATACACTTACATCACTTAACATACCACAGTCTTCAGTATAATTTACTTCAGGAAGCTTTTCATTTCGAAACCTCAGTTGGTTTTGGTAAATGCTGAGGTACCCAAACTCCAGCTGAATTAACTAAATCTTGGGCTATTAGTAAAAATAAGAAGGAAAAGTAACAAAATGAGCTGCTGTTTCACATCTAATGCTGGGTAAGCTTTCTTCCTGTATAAATTCAGATTTATTCACTAAGTGGAGGGCCGTCTCGTTCTGTAATGCCAAATCTGAAACCAGAAATATTCAACACATGTGCCTGTGTGGGTAGCAAAACTAACCTTTGAACTCTGAGCATCATCGATTGCAACGTCTGTGTTCTTTTTCTTCGTGAGAAAGCCAAGCAGTGGGTCTTCCAGAGGCTGCCATGTGTTTATTACTTCAGACTCGTATATGTATGCTGTCTCAGAAATGGCAAGCCTGTGAGTGGAATAGTTACAGAAGGTGCTGACAAATGAGTGTTAGGTGCTCTCTGATGCTAATGGCTAGAGCTGTTATGCTTAGGGTCTTGCAAATGTAATCTGGAAGTATTGTAAAAGAGCGTCTCCTCATCACCCTGAAAGGCTTATATTCTCCTGTGCTTTCTGTTGCTGTGATGAACACCACGATCAAAAGCAACATGGAGAGGAAAAGGTTTATTTATCTTAAAAAATACAGCCCTCCATCAAGGGAAGAAAAGACAGGAGCTAAAACCAGAAGCCTCAGAGGACTGCTGCTATTGGCTTACTCCCAGGCTCACTTTCAGCTACCTTTCTTATGTAGCCTGTGCTCTCCTGCACTACTCTTGGCAATCCTATACCAATTAACAGTCAAGGAAATCCTCTTACACACAGGACAAACAGGTCAGTGTGATGGAGGCATTTCCCTAGCTTAGGGCCCCTCCTCCCATGTATGTCAAGGGTTAGGATCCTAGAAGAGTAAATTGTTTATCATGAAAGAAAAGGAATCACCCTGCTCTTTGTTAGTTTTTTTTTTTTTTAAAAAGAAAAATTGGGAAAAAAGCACTTCAGACAGCAGTACTGTTGTTGGCTGTGGTACAGGGAGCATGCCTTGCTGATGGGGTGGCATGAGTGGACTCGTGTGGACAGGAAGCCTGAATCTAGAGTTTCTGTCAGTCAACTTGCTTTTCTGCTTAAAAAGTAAACATAGAAAAATGAAGCCAGGCAGTGGTGACACACATCTTTAGCCTTTAATCCCAGCACTTGGGAGGCAGAGACAGGTGAATTTCCATGAGTTCAAGGCCAACCTGGTCTACAACGTGAGTTCCAGGAAAGCCAGGACTATTATACAGAGAAACCCTGTCTTGAAACACACACACACACACACACACACACACACACACACACACACACACACACAGAGAGAGAGAGAGAGAGAGAGAGAGAGAGAGAGAGGAGAGAGAGGGGGGAGAGAGAGAGAGGAGAGGAGAGAGAGGAGAGGAGAGAGAGGAGAAAGGAGAGAGAGAGGAGAGAAAGGAAGAAAGGGGAAGGAAAGTGAACCTGGCTGGGGGAGGAGGGGCAGAAGAAGACTTGGTGGGAAGGACTGGAGTTATGTAGACATAGTGTTTACCTATGAAGTTCTCAACAAAATGACTTAAAAAGAAGAAAAGTGAAGCCAGGAGGAGGGGAAAGAGTAAGAAAGACAAACTGACTCGGAATGGCCCCAGGACACTGTGGAAATGCTTTAAGTCTGTGTCCTGTATCCTCTATTCAGAGGTGCTGTGTTAAACTATGTCCAGCTTAGAAGCCAATATACATAAATGTAGTTCTGCTTCCACTACTGGTTTATTGTGCAGCAACATGCCCTTCTCAACTTGTAGGGATTGGACTGGTATTCTAGTTCCTCTATAGCATGTAAGGGTTCTAAGTTCTTTTTAAGCTTTGTCTCTTTGCACTCCATAAGAGTATGGTAGCCAAGAGGCACTGCAACAGGTGTCTTCTTTCTCATCAAGGTGTGGAAGCCTTGCCTTGTTGTATAAACTCCCTAGAATCATATATCTCAGTTCTGAGCCTCAGGTTTTCCTTCTCTGTCATTTTGTGTCCATTGCTACAGTGATCGCTCTATATTAATTGCCATCGGTTTTTGATCATGGAAGAAGAGTGCAAGGAGAAAGGTTTAGTAGCTTCTAGATTGGACTTTGTGTTACAAGGATGAATAGAAAATTGTTTTAAGGGAAAGGCATTAGAAAGGGCGAAAAATAGCCAGGTGTGGTGGCACAAGCCTTTAATACCAGCACTTGAGAGACAGAGGCAGGTAGGTCTCTGTGAGTTTGGAGCTGACATGGTCTATATAGAGAGAGTTTCAGGATAGCTGGAGCTACATAGAGAGACCCTGTCTCAAAACAGCAATAACAAAATATGGAGAAT
This sequence comes from Cricetulus griseus, assembly GCF_003668045.3. Taxonomy (NCBI): domain Eukaryota; kingdom Metazoa; phylum Chordata; class Mammalia; order Rodentia; family Cricetidae; genus Cricetulus; species Cricetulus griseus. Next base: position 64,157,478 of record NC_048597.1, on the reverse strand, counting down.
GTGTGGGAGCAAAGGTGGCAGTGGTTACCATATTCTGGTAGAATCCAGCTTTTAAAGATATCTGCTCAAAGACAGAATCCTGTTTTATAATTACTGGCAAGGAACTGCAAATTATTGAAACAGCTACATGTTATTTAGGTACCTCAGGACTCCCAAATGAGAGGAAGGTTATTGCAAACCTCAAGAATATTCTATTTCCTAGTGTTTGCTTCCATTTCTTAGGTAGTTTATGAAGTAGAAGGCACACAGAAATTAGTATTCGAGTTCATCAGGATTGAGTTTTCAAGGTGATTGGGCCAGAAAGGCGTCTTCCACCTCTTAGAAGTCTGGGCAAGATTCTGGGATGATGTATTATGAGACCCAGACATGTTTGGGGAATGGAGGAGTCCCCTGTGCTGTAACAAATTCTAACCACACTGTGAAATGTTCTCTTTCAAACACCTGGAACATGAAGAGCTACTTGAAAGATTGCCTAGCACATCTATTCATACTTTTCATTATAGTTTCACTATAGAATATATATATTTTTCTATATTTCAGATCCAGGATCAACACAGGCCATCTTCTTCCAAGCCTCAATTCCCACCACATGGTTGCCTGGCAATAACAGACTTCTTCCACTTTGAGTGAAGGAAGAATAGGAGGAGGAAGTGACTGAGATGGTTTATGCATTAGTAGAGCAAATGAATTTTCTCTTCCCTCTGGAAATTTAGTGTTTGGTCCAATATATGTGCTTAAGGTTTCTACGCTAGCATTTTCCTAACTATGTCTAAAACATTTTTGAATGGATCACCCAAAGAATGTGGGGAAATCAATTGGGATGTAACAACTAGTAAAATACTGATTATTGCATAGGCCCAGAGTGTGACACATAACGTCTGCCATAGTAATAAGCAGAGAACTTGAGAAAGTCTCAAAGATTGAGCCAAGGGCTCAGCCCAGAAATGCCAGGAAAGAAATGGGATCCCAGTGTCTATGGTTCTAAACTTCATTCTCTTTCCATTGCATATTATACATCTAGTTAGCTGCAGATAGGTTCTACGTACCACTGTGTCCTAACTGTTATGATAGGTATCATGAAGGACATGCCAACCAATAAGACCCGGAATCTCGCCTCATGGGGAAAAAGAGTAAGCTATATCCTTACTCTTATGGGGGGGGGAAGATATTTACAGGAAAACTAGAACAAAATAGAGAGGTTAATTTGTGAGCCTGCTGATGGAGGGATGTAACTTAACTTTTTCTCACAGGAAACATGGGGGCTAGTAATTTCTTGGTTTGGGAGAAAAGAATAGGAAAATGTGTCAAATGTGACTTCTAACATTAACCCAGAATTGTGTGTGTGTGTGTGTGTGTGTGTGTGTGTGTGTGTGTGTGTGTTTGTGTAATTTTGAAAATATTTAGCCACTCTGAGGAGCTGAATTTGCATACGACCGTAAATGTGTTGTATTGTACTCCATATGGTCAGTTTGTACCATGACGCTCAAGCTGTCTCCTCCATCAGACAACAAAATTAATAATAATAGGAACAACTCTGGATGATCCCCTTATGAACTGCATTGCATTCTCAACAGGGACATTCTGGACCTCTGAAACCCTTGCTAACTCAAGGTCATCACCATGACCATCTATTAATATGCTCCGTTGAAATTCATTCTTGTCTCATTTCCCCTCAGGCTGTCAGCTGCCATCTCTGCTGTGACTAAGCGGCCTCTTGCAGTCTTCCCCACCACCTTCAAATGTTTATTGGTTCCAATATCCTCTGGCATGAGAAAGAAATAACAAAATTGGCTTAGACTCTGGTGAATAGGAGCCAGTAAGCATGAAGGGAAGCCTGGCAGAGCATCCTTGGGAGAGGAAGGCTTGCTCTTGACTGTTTTACAAATAGAGCTGCTGAGGCTGTGTCCCTACTGCCTTCTTCTCTGTCTCCTCCCCCTTCTCCATCTTCATTTTCTCTTCCTTCTCTCTCCAGCTCACCAGCTGTCTGTGAATGTGTACTGTAACTGCACACTCTTGCCCTCAATCTGCTCAGCTTGTATTCGTCCATCATAACGATTAGCAGGCCTTCTGAACCAGATTCTTTGATCTTCCCTGTCCTCTGTGACTTGAAGAACAAACACACTGACATGGGGCTGCATACAGCTGTCAGCTTTCAGCCATTCATTTGGACTATCAAGCAAGAGTGCTCACAGTCTTTCTGATGAACGAAAACATCTTTATTTCCAGTTCACACCCTTCATAATAAGAAGGGTATTTGAAGTAAAGCCAAGAAGCATACTTCTTAAACTTCATATTTCAAATGCCTGTAGGAATTGGAGGACATTTCCTTACTTACCCCATCATAGCCCTAATTCTGCTGTAGAAAATGACAGTTATATACCCACAGTCCAGGAAAAAAAAACAAACAGATAATACTTTGGTTACTTTATAGGGATGGCTTCAGTTTTCCCAATATTCCATTTCTATGAAGTAGCTGGAGCAGATACTCAATGGAGGAAAGTCCTTTTTTTCCCCATTTTTACCTCCTTCTGTCTTTGAAAGAATCTCTATTGCTGTTGATAGCCTAACAGAAGCCTCTGTAACAATTACCAGAAACTTCTTTGAAATTGTAGAAAATATCTCCAAAAAACACATATCTTGTTCCATATTAATTAAGGCCAGAACTTGGGGGCTGGAGCATTCTGCATTGGCCAAGACTTCCTGCTGAAGTAAAAAAAAAAGCTGAACTGAGAACACAATGCCATCACTGGTATCTGCATTTCTCGTTGTACAGTAGGAACCACCCAGGGTCTCCATCCTCCTTCCTTCATGGCCAGGGCAGTCTTCCCTGCCCCCATTTCTGCACTTTCTCTTCAGAAGTCTCTTCTCTGTGTTGAAGTATGTCCATGCATTTGGATGTTCTGAGATGGCTTTTGTTGTATTTGTAGTATATCACAGGCAACGGGAATCTATTTAGTGCCTTGACTTTGTGCTGTCTGTAAACCTTCTGAAGGCTGGATCTGCTTCTGATTTATCTGCTTCACTTATGGGTCTGAACTCCAATGCAGTTTTCAAAAAAGTAACTAATATTTATAGAAAGGCAAAAGGGGGAGGGTGGGCTGCTACTAGGAAAAACTTATATTGTAAGCCCTAATGTAACAATATTAATAAACATTGTCACAGGATGTGATGTAGCCCAGGCTGGCCTTGAATTCATAGTTCTTGAACCTCTACCTCTAAAATCCTGAAAAAGAAGCCTTTCCTACTCTGTGGAGCTGCATAGACTCTTTTGACTTCAATGCTCTTTTGTTGTTTACAAAGTTCTTTTATGTGTGTTTCTGTGTCAATCCTGATTCTATGTTCATTAGTGTGTAGTGTATATATGGGTACGTGTCCATTTTGTGTCTTTGTTGAACAAACTCACACATTCATATACAAACTGAGCTCTGTAAGGGAGTTCTGCTCTGGTGGCAACTGCAGCCTCACTTCATGAGAGCACTTGGCAGGAAGGAAAATCTCAGTGAGGATTTATTAGCTGGTCAGTTAGCCACAGTCACCTCAAGTGCCTGAGGTGTCCATATTCTTTCTTCAGGTTGAAATACTGAGTTCTGGGGACCTGCTCAAGGTCATAAAGGTAGATACGGCCAAACAGAAACTTGAATTCCTGCTTTCTATTTCCATATTCTTTCTTTGCCGGCTTCTGGGAATTTTCTGTATTAGTAGCCAAGCATGAAATGTCTCACAAGGAAAAATTGCTTCCAAATTTAAATTCGTGATGCATACACAAGAAATGACTGACTTGTCAATCCAGTGGTAATGCCGTGTATGTGGTTTGGGGGGGGGGCTTTCTTTTCCTTTCTCTTGCCTTATGTCATATGTCAGGGCACATGCATGCACACTGTGCATCCCACACTTCGTAATTTTCCAGGCTCTTGTTAATTCCTACACAGGTCCTCCATGCTCTGACCTTCCAGGTATTTCTCACAGCTTCTGCTAGACCAAGTACCTTCCAAGGGACACACATCACATTTGTTATAGGGATGTCAGCAAGTACAGAGAGCTGAGGAAGAAGGAAAAGCTGTCCCTTCTAGTGTAGAACTAGGGCCAGCCAGGTGCTTGTAGAAGTTTGTAATTCATCCTAACTGGAGCTCATGCTGGCACACAGAGTAAACATCTATACTACTGACTAAGTTGAATCGAATATTCCAGCATGTCAATAATCACAGCGAGATCCCGAATGAATACCATGTTGATTGAAATGGAAGCCACAGTGCACTGGAGAAAGATATGGCATAAACAATGCAGCCAGGAAAGGGCAGCCTGTTAGCCCTGACACCTAGAACATACAAACTCTTAAGTTGATAGTGGCAACAGAAAAGAGGTGTTGGCACCACCACATTCTCTTCTCGATAAACTCTCTTGTTTTCCCTCACTTAAAGCATGGTTGTGAGTGGGCATAAGGTATACCATGCCCTGAGATCATAAAGTAAAACACAAGGGAACTGCAGTAGTGTGTGCATATTCCCATACTCAGACACACACTCATACACATAATCAAAAATCTTACAAAGGAATTCTGGGAGGTAAAAAAGGTGGCCCTGATGGCTCAGCAGTTAAGAGCCCACTGCTCTTGAAGAAGACCTGAGTTTGGTGCTTAGCACCCCGGTCTGTCGGCCCATAACTGCATTTCCCGGGGAAGCTGATGCCTGCTTCTGTATTCGGTGAGCGCCTGCATCATCTCCCTTCTGCTCCCCCTCCCCATTCTCCCCATCTCTCTCTGTCTCTCTGACTCTCATACAGAATTTTAAAACACAAGAAAATGCAAGAGAGAAGAAGCAGCATTAGCTTTTAATGTAAAGTGCATGTGGGTAGGGGTGAGTCACTGGGAAATGTACAAAAGGATCTTAAGTTCTGTAGGATGCTGCAGAGTCTGTGGCAGTGCCAGTGAGTAGCCCAGGAACTCTGTAAAGCCTATTTTTATACTCACTTAGACAGATGGTAATAAGGTAATGGGATGTCTAGTCTATGCAAATTCACAAGTCTGGTTCTGCATTTGACCATGAGTCAGGCCTTGGACGTGGTTTCTCCATGTAGACTTCTTTCCCTTTTTCTTTCTCATAAATGCCCCAAGAAGACTCACTGGAAGTTGTGTGTGCTTCTTTCCCTGGAATGATCATTTGAGGAAATGCTTGTTCTCTGGGGCTTACTGGTCTCTCTGCCACGAAACGTGCCCCTACTCTGATGTCACCTCCTGTACATGGTTTGCAAGGATGAATTGCTGGAGCTTCCCACCAATCCATGCTTCAATTTCCAGTCCCAAAGTCTGGCTGCCAGTTCCATATTTGGTTAAGATCCTGCGTCTGCCTGGTTTCCTAGGGAAACCGTTTATACAGGCTGCTGTGTCCATCTGCCTCGCCTGCCTGGGTTTTTGACTATATACCATGATTATTTCCTAATCAGGAAAAGAAGCACAGGGCTGCAAATGCAACCCTTGAAACGTGTTGAAAGTAAGTTTATGAAGATGAGCGAGCAGTTTCAGAGCCATGCATGAGAGTCTGGAACACGTCACATGTATGTGTGAATCTACTTGTCTATACGTTTATAGCCATGGGATAAAGCTAATGTAAGTTCATAGTTGGGATGTGTGTCAAGAAATCTGAATCTATACATCCAGAGGCATTACATTTATAGTGTAAACATGGACCTAGAAACCTTCCAGAGCAGCATTCCCAATCAGCTGTAACATTGCTGAAGGGACCTTGGCTTGGAGTTGTGAACCTACGGTGACTCATTTAACTTCAGACTGGATCTTCTCATCTACGAGAAGTCCATCCTCCCATTGCCTCAGGAATTTTGGTCCATTGTACTGAATTGTCTGTGACCAAACTGACATATTAGGTAATTATACATTTCATTTTCTAGCTTTTATAATCCCTGGTATATAGGTACTGAACCATCAGAGTTGCAGTGTGGGACATAGTGATGGATGTCTGTAATTCCAGACAGAAGATTCGAGAGGCAAAGACAAGCCTGAGCTACAAAACAAGACCACATACCCAAAAGCCAACAGTGTAGAGTAACCTAACCAATGTCCTATGCTGGTTTGATTTTTATATCAATGAACTATGTCCTCCCAGATAAATGTAGTTTTCAAATTCTTGAAAGATTGACATTGACTCCTTAATTTCACACTTAATATGGACAGCAGGTTAAAAAAAAAAAACTAATCTGTCTGGCTTATAAAATGTTGGTTCCTAGTTACTGAATTCACACTTGAACATTTTTGGAGGTCAAAGACTAGCAGAGAAGGAAAAGGAAGCATAGATTTTAACATAATGAACACACCAACCTTGCTAAGCTGACCGATACAGTGATAATAAGATTCTGTAATCCAGACATGGTTGCTGTTCCAGATGGATCTCTCACTGGAAGCTCATGAATAAAGAATGTTTAGAGGAAGAGAGAGCCTAGGTCTTATGTCAGTATATTGTCACATCCCTAGTGTTAGAGGTGGCGTCTTCAGCAAATAGAATCTGGTATTTCATTTAATTACTTTTCAAAATGCCATTACCAGAATTTCTTATGTAAATACATATTTTATTCCCCGAGGCATGTTAATATGAAATCAAAATTATATAACACTGAAAGCAAAACACAATTTCCCTTTCTCTTTACTAGTTGTCTTTAGTGTGCTGTTGGGAACATGCTATAGGATAATGAAGATGCTCAAACTTAGCTAAAGACTCCTTTTCAGGAATTCATCCTGCAGAATCATAGGAGTGCCATCATGCTGGTCATTAGCCAGCTCACAAAATGCAGCTCAACAGACTCTGGTTAGCAGAGGTCCTGGGCCTCCGTTGTAAGAAATGCAGGTACCCTTAGCAAAATAATCCTTCAAGTGCCTGCATAGTGTGCTAAAGGCACAGAACTGACTTATGGGCTAGTCAGTGATTGGTGCCTCAGAGATATACTTATTTCTTATTAGGTGTTTGCATGTGTCAAACACTGTTCATCTGTCTTATTACACACATCATCCCTAGAACAACCTTTGCATGTGTGACTGCTATAATTATCTCCATTTTTAGAGGAAGCTGAACCATAGAGTAGGTGAGTTATTTGTCCAAGGATATACAGTCAATAATAGTTGCCCAGAGAGTGAGTTCTGGGCTATGCCCTCTTATTCTACTCTCTGAAATCAAGATAAAAAAAATAAAACCTATATTGAGTTTGGTGGGTTAAGAGAGAAAACTTTCATAATAGAACCTGAAGACTAATGGACTAACCCTGCTGGGGGCAGATTTGGAATGCTGGCTCTTGGTATACATAATAATAGCTGTTATATGAGCAATGGGTGGCCTTGCGGTCAAAAATGTTCTCTGTGATGGTGTTGAGAGCATGAAGTGAGCTGGTGTGAAACAGGAAGGGTAGCTTATAAAGGAGATGGAAACAAAGCTTAGAGGTGGGGTGTGCGAGCATTTGAGAGTCAGGCCAACAAAGCCTCCATTCACTTCACCTTGTGCATCTCAGTGGCACCACTAGGCCATCAGCATAGCAGAAAGATTACGTCTTCTGTCCACAACAGAACTCGATTTGAGGTCAGAAAACAAGTGCTTAAAGATGCTGTCCCAACACATGGAGAAGGGCCTAGGCCTGGCCCAGGATAATGTGGTAGACTTTGGGGAACCCCTTTTGAGGGCCTTACCCTTCCTGGGGAGGGGGGGATGGCTAGGGGCAGATGGGATGTTGGGGGCAGGGGAGGAAGAGGGAGAAGGGATTGACATGTGAAGCAAGCTTGTTCCTAATTTGAACTAATAAAATAAAATAAAAATAAAAATAAAAGATGCTGTCCCAAGAGAACGCCCAGTGTGCAAACTCAAGTAAGCTAGACCATTTCTCCACCAGTCAGCTCTCTGCTTTAGCCTTGTATGCTTAAGTAGGCAGTGGCCTTAGGTGGCCTACATCCTCCATCCCCTCATAGGAACCTTTCTTGGCTTCTCTGTGAATAATTTCTGGCTTATCACTTCCTATAACCTTAAGTCTGTGCACCACTCTCTATGTGGTGATGATTTTAACATAGTTAGAGCAGTATGCCATACTCTGCTATGCCTAGGACTGGGTCAGATAGCCTTGAGCCTAAATGTTATCATAGCCAATCTCCTAGTCCATACTATGGGGACATAAACTGTATTTTTCCTCACAGGAAGTTTTTTGATTATTAAGTAAAATAATCTACTTAAAATATTTGCCCCTGTGGCCTGTAAAGAAGTGCCAATAAATATAGCCTTTATGATTATGGTTAATAGCATGAAGTGCTAATGATGAATCTTAACAAGGAACCTCTTATACTTCCTGTGCCTGGATTTCTATAGCTACCAGTGTCTACCAATGACAACAATAGAAGGCACAGAAAATTTTAGGCTCCCTTAAGGTGGAACACTGATTTATCACTATGCCTTATTTTGCAGGATAATATATGAAAGATATTTCTGGGAAGGAAGGTAATAAATACCATAGAGTATTCTGATACAGCCAATACAATATCCCCTCAGCCTAGTATGCCCAGGACTGGGGTTAGATAGCCTTGAACCAAAATGTCATTCATGACCTATGTAATGCTCAATTTCTTCATTGAACTCTCATGGGTGATATCCATGAAAATGGCAATCCATAATGAAAGGAAAGTTGATATAGCTCATGCCTTCTGGCATTTAAGTAGCAGCTGTCCTTGTCCCTAGTTACCCTTCAGAACTACCTAGGAAGCCTTGTAATACTGTTAATTTCTTGGGCTGCACCTAGAGACCGAGATAATTATCTTTGGAGAAGTGTTGCTGTGACTTCAGCCCCAAGTGATTCTGATGGGCAGGTAGCATATAGAAAAAACTTGCGGAGTAGGTTGATAAGGCTGGAGAGCGTGGGAAAGTGGTTATGGTGCACAGTCTTCATGTAGCAAGGACTGAAAGAAGGTGTAACTAGTTAAGTCTTGGCCTCTGTTGGGTTTCTTATCTATGTGGTATTTGCAGGAAGTTTGAAACAAAACAAAGGAAGGGGGAACCACAACCTCAAGGATGTGAAAGTTGCCTTATTCAAGCAGGTATTAGGCATCAAGACTTAAGCTAAGGGGGAAAACCAAAGGAAGCTGGCTTATGTGTGGTTAGGAGAAACACGGGTGCTGATTGACGAAACACAGCCTCCATGTCAGGCTCTCCAAAAAGCCCTCTCTTAGTTTTGTTTGTCTTTAATTGTATGACACACAACTGCTGAACCCACCGGGCCATGGGATAATTCCAAAGCCAGGGTCATACAGATAGCCCTAGTTCATCAGTGTGTCACCAAACAAAACAAGTAGACATACTGAGTTATGCTTCCCCTGTCTCCCTGTGCTTCCTGATAATTTCTAGTTTTCTAAGCTAGGGGAATGAATATTCTAGTTCCAGTCTACCTTGTCCATTTTGTAGATGAGTGAATCATAATGACAAGTACTCATCCCAGTGGAAACAATCTCCTGACTGTCTACAGCACCATAGCCTAAGGATGAGTTCAGAGATATAAGGAACAACTTTGGAATGTCCTCAGCTTTCTTACTGACCCTGTGAGTTTTCCAACAAAGCTTAGAATGACCCCATACCATCCCGGTTAACTTTTTTTGTTTTTGTTTTTATCTTCAAGAATAATTGATATGTCTCCTTCTCCTTTTTGTTGACAAAGCTCCTACCTTAACTGCCCCTGACACCACTGTAAAGGACCCATGACCTTGCTGAGAACTGCTGCATGCCAAAGAAGACTTAATTTCCTCTAAGTACTTGAGAGGAGAAAAACAATAATCTATATGATGGGCTTTTGGCTGAAACCCATATCCTCTAGAAGGTAGAATTTGGCATAACTCATACGCCAAAGAAAAATGTTTTGTTCTGATGTCATCTGCCTAATTAATGTAAAAGAGGATTGAATTTTTTTTCCTGTGCAATGTCATTTAGCCTTCGAGATTTTAGAGTTAAGTGGCCCAAATCAATCATTGTCTTCTTTGAGGCCTGACAGATGCCCTCAGCTGGATTGACCTGCCCCTGGCATTTATAAGGTCTTGTGTTCATGACTCAGATACACAGCGCAGGTGTGTCCTTTCTTACATTTGCTTGTCCATGCCATCATCTGTTGAGAAGCACCTATGTGCCATGATAAGGAGAAGGGGGATAGTATGCACAGCATGTGGAAAAGGGGACCGTGGAGGCCGGGTTGTCATGCACTTACCAAGTACTAGTCAGTGGGTTGTTAGAGGGGAGGAAGCTTGAGAAGATAAATTGTTCCTATGGCTCCTCTCTTCAGTAAGAACATATTGGAAGCCTGTTTTCATGGCAGACATCATGCTTAGTGAAGAGATCAGGAAGAATCAAGATGGTCCCTACCCTCAAGGAGCTCACAGTCTATTGAGTTGCCTTTCTGATTCTCCCACTAGATTGTGAGCTCCTGGAGGGCAGGCACTTGTATTCATCTGAAAAGGCATGTGCCATTGAGAATTTAGCTTGAATTTGCAATCCTTGCTCTGTTGCTTTTATTGGAATTGTTCCAGCCATGTGATCTCTTTTGGGGAATGCAATGTAGAAATACTGAATGAGAAAAGCAAGAGACGGGTTGACAAAGTTTTCTGCCTCTTACTGTTGGTGCTCAGTGATCTGCTACTACCTGGCTCATCCCTTGGTGCCTTAGGGTTGGGAGGAGTTACAACTGAGATCTCTCTGACACCTAGTTTTGGTTGGCAACAGATCCATTCTCTGCTTGGTCAACTCATATGCTCTAAGCGGTAAGCTAACAGTCAGGGCCAGGATTGGACTCTGGGCTCTCTGCTCTGGGCTCTAGGTTCTGAATCCCAGGCATGCACCTTGTAAAAGTCAGACACAAAGTCAACAGAAAATGATGAAATTCACTCTCTGGCCAAAATGCTATTATTTCACCAAGGACAACCAAGTTTCTTGGCACAGGAAGTTGATTTGATTGTGCTTATGCAATCAGTTGTATTTGCAAGTGACAGAGTCATTCTCACAAGTGTCTTAAAGGGGAGGTGTTGGCTACCTCTAGTCTGTGCCCCAAATTTTATTTTACAGAGCATTTTTACAATTCATTACTCACTCAATTCCAAATAAAGTCTCTGAAGTCTCTGTGGTAGGAGTTGTCACCCTTCATAATAGTCACTAGAACATGAGGCATGACTAAGGCCCAGAGAAGTTGATGATTAGCCTGAAGTTCTATAACTCATTGTGCTTCTACCTGTTCATGGATGCTCTGCTAATGGCTCAGAGAAACTGAAAGAAAGAGTACTACTAGTTTTTATCTGGCTAACACATTGGGAGCCCTGAGCTTCTATTTTGACTTATTGTTTAGAAAAGGCAGAACAGGTTGTTAAAGATTGCTTCTTCAGCTTATGAAATACTGTTGTCTATTCCTGTAACTGTGGTAAGGTAAACCTTGTCTATCATGAGCATTGTCTTCCATTCAGAGACTTGTCAATATTTCTGTTTAACAAGCTCTCAAGTAGTTACATAGTGCTCCCAGTGGCCAGTCATGTACAACCCTACTGTCTCCAAAACAGAACCAGAATAGTCCAGAATAGGATGGTGAAGTGTGGGGAGGTTAGAATGTTCCAGATTGGCAGCTTCACTTCCCACTTTCTGAGTGGAGATCTTAATCTCAAGACCTGATCTCCCTGCTGTCTGCTGTTTGTGAGTTAGAGCCTGGTAAAACAGAGTCTTAAGTTTGCCATAGTACCATGAAGTATCTGTTCATATGAAAAATAAATCACCCGTTATTCAAAGGATCTGCTCCATTTGTTTAAAGAAATTTATTAGCAGGGCTTACCTCTAATTTCTCAAAAAAAAATCTATTCAGTGTTTCTTCTATCTACAAATTGAAATAGAGAAGTTGGCCTAATTCTTCGTTCCCTTCTATCACAAGTAATAACACATTCTAAAGGATGATAAATAGCTTGTCGGAAGTGTAGATGGGTTCTATAAATATGTACCCAAATCTCAATAGTCGAAATCACGTACAGGAGAGGACTGCTCTGTGACCTTGCTTGCTGTATCTCCCGCACCCTCCAGACCTACTTTGCTTGTTAAGAACATGAAGGCCAGAGCCAGACAGACCTCAATGAGAGTCTTGTTCTTCCTGCATGACTAGTTAGACTTCAGCTAGCTGCTTGAGTGCCTCGGCCTCTGTTTCTTCATTTCAGTTCCATCTTTATCTCCATTTAAATCTCTTGAATCTACATATTTTCCTACTGAGAAACAGTATCAACTGTACCTTGATGTCAGTCTACACTGTTGAAGCAAGAATCTTCTGTAGCACTCCTTATTCTCACCTCTGCATTCAAGTGCTTTCCAGTGCAGTGTCTGCCACCAGTCTGCTCACTTCATGCAATTTGGACTAATGAAGTTTCTTCTTTAGTTATGAATGCAATATAACAACATGGCCTGAAGTTTGGAAATAGAGAAGAGAAAGAAGAGGTCAGCAATGGTGACACACTTAAAGTATTCCCCGTTGTGCTAAGGCCTGGGAATGGGGCTAGCCTTGGACTCTGTAGTAGCTAGAGTGCTCTGGAGATTTACACCTTGGTACCGTGCATTTCTATTGCTGAATGAGGGCAAAGGGGAAATACCTAAACAGGGAAAATGGGTGCATTGCCAAGTATTTAGAGCCAAGCTTGCCTTAGGCAATTTCAGCTGTTCTTACAGAGGACCTGAGTTCAGTTTCCAGCATCCACATGGTGGCTTACAACTATCCATAATCTAGAAACAGGAGAGCCAATGCCTTCTTTTGACACCCACAGGCACCAGGTGTGAACATGGTGCACATATATACATGCAGGCAAGACACTCATACATATACAGTAAATAAATCTTAAAACATTTAACTGTCATGTTGAAGGACGCTAGGGATTATCGTGCATCTTGTGTTTGCTTGATAGTGCTTATGCTCCACAGTTTGTTGCAAAAGAAAAAGAAATGTGTGTGAAGAGGATGAAGATTAAAAACAGTTAGGAAACCTGGACCTCAAGAGGAAAAATGAGTGTCTAATAGCACTCACAAGATTTACAGCAAAGAAGAATCAAACAGTCTTTCTGGCCAGGCTGCGGTGTCTTTACTTTCTGTATTTCTGTACTTTTCTTCTTGAAAACAACAAATCCCTGAATCCTGGTCACTACCTATAATTGTAGATCCAGTTGTAGAAGCGTTGACATTGAACCCCTTCAAACTGTCCTTTATGATGACAGTGTCAGTGTCATATAAAGGAAGGTCCCTCATCCACTGGAATGTGGGTGCCTAAGGGGTGGATTGGGGGGGGGGCAGCACTTCAGCTAAGCTCTTATGTAAAGTCAGCATATAAATACTTTTACAAATCTATGGAAACTGCCAAAGGAAAAAGATCTAAAAGCAACCCTGCTTCCGTTATTACTCTCTTTTTCTTATGTGGAAGCATGGCCATCTCAGTGAGGTCCCGGGCACTCAGATCTCTCCACCTCAGCCTTCCTCTGCATGCTGAGTTGTTGGTATCAGAAATCACCACAGCCTCTTTCGGGCTCATTTTCTCCAGCCTCTCATTAAAGTAATCACTTTTCAAAATCAGCAGCAAGAGCATGCATTTCAGTGAGTAATGTTTGGCCTTGTCTGGAACAGCTGGCCTGCTGTGCCACGGTCCTGAGGTGATCTGCAGACAGCTCGCTCAGCAGCCTCATGTGTGGGTTGACGCTACCAGCAGACGGTTTCCACCCCTTCGCTAAAATACGCTTCTATGTTCCTACTCAGCACAGACAATAAAGCAAATGAGGAACAGAGACCCTGAGGAGCCTGGCCCTGTGTTGACCTTAAAGGCAAGGTGCTGCCAGCTAGATGCACTCCTTCCTCCCCCTCACGTCCTCACCTACAACGCCATTTTTCTACATCTCTAGATGGCCACATTCTACCTCTATCCAAGACATAGTTTAAATGTTACATTCTCTTCATGAGTGTCTCTCCCTCACACCAACTGCAATCCCCCCACCTTTTTCTGTAGAAGAGGAGGATAGCATGTAGTTACAATATTTTTCTTTGCATCTGTAGACATTCCTCTATCGTTCCTCCCTTTCTTTCTTAAGGGAACATGCCTCATATCTCATTAGTTTCTTTAGGAAAACACCAATAGGCACACGGTTAATGCTCTTACAATGATTATGTGGTTTACAGTCTTCTCACTGTAATTAGAATTGTGCCTAGTTGAATCAATTTGATGTACATGCTTCATGCTTCATGCTCTCCTCCAAGAGCCTCCATGAATAGTCAGGAAGCACCAGAAGCCAGGACTCGACATGAAGCTTGCTCAGTAGGACTGAAAGACCTGGGTCAACTGAACTGTATTTGTAAGTCAGTACAATATAGTCTGTGATAACATGCTTTCTACCTATTACTCAGAATGGAATGATGAAGTTGGTAAAACATCCAGCGTTCTGTGATATTCTTGATTATGATTCAATACTGCATCTGTACTTGTGGGACTCAGTTGCATCAAATACATTTCATTCTGATCATACTGATGCTCTGGACCACCATCTCAGTCCCTGAAAGTGAAGATTCTGGAGTCAGTGTGCTTTATCATAAATCCTGTCTCCTCTTTACCCAGTTCTGCCATCTTCAACAGTTGGTTTAACTTCATTATTTCTGTTTCCTTATGGGAAATGGAAATGCATGGAGAAAGAAAGCAGAAGGGTAAAATAGCAACACTAATATTTTTGAGGAGACAAAGAGATGGCTCAGCAGTTGAGAATACATAATGCTTTTATAGAGAACCTGAGTTTGGTTCCCAGCACCCACAAATAACAGCTCACAACTGCCTGTAACTCTGGCTCTAGAGCAGATGTTCTCAAACTTCCTAATGTGGTGACCCTTTAATATAGCTCCTCATGTTGTGGTGACCCCAACCATAAAATTATTTCGTTGCCACTTCATAACTGTAATTTTGCTACTGTTATCAATCATATTGTAAAAGTCTGATATGTGATCCCAGGGGGGCATGACCCACAGGTTAAGAACCACTGCTCTATAGGGACCTCTGCTCTCCATAAGTACTTGCACCCACATGCATCCACACACATAAATAAATAAATAAATAAATAAATAAATAAATAAATAAATAAGGAAAAAAGGGAACCAGATGGAGGAAAGAAACCAATAAAGGTAAAATAGAATGATATATATTTGTGAAGATGCTGTAATATTTATTTGCGTACTAACTTAAAAACCTACTTCTTCAAAGCCACAAAAAGAAATATAAATAAAACCTCAAAAATATTTGCTTCACTACCTTATTTCAAAGATTAAAGGAAGAATTCATACTCAAAGGAATTCATACAAAAGTACTTGATTTTACAAATATGACAGTTGCAATTCCCAGGCATACAAGGTCCCACATGAAGAAAAGTCTTTCCATAAAACAGTTGTGTTTTTCTTAGAAAGTCAAGTCATTGGGAATCAGCAATGGAAACAGAAGAAGGCATTGGTGCTGGCTTATTAGGGTTTTAACCTCACCTTGGTGGCATTTCGCCCATTGGGTACATGGACTGAAGAGGAACGCCCCTCACTGATCCAGAAAAAGAAAACTGTACAGGGAATAGCATCAGCATAGCCAGACGTGGAATTCACTGTAGACCACATCTGTCTGTGCCAGCTGTTGCCGGTCTGTGAACACTCGCCAAGAATAACAGCAGTGATTTTCACTTTATAGCAACTTCCATCCCGGGATCTCAGAAGAGTGGGTGCATCAGTGTAGATTAGGGCTCCCAAGATTGATGCCAAGAATGGGCACGCTGTACATCCAGAGGGTGCCACTGTTCTGAGGGAGCCTTCTGGGGTGGAAAGAGAAATAAACTAGTTTTGAGTTGGACCTGCTTTTCTGATCTGAGTTTTCTTCTTCTCATTACTGCCCTATGTTTTTAGATAACCTTGAACACACAGCTTCTCTCCTCAGCTCTCCTTTAAATCAATCAATCAATTGGAGGACTCATCAACCAGCAGATGATCTCCTGTGTGCTTTGTTTCTGAAAAAGCACCAAGCATGCCAAATCTAGGGTTGTCTCTTTAATTTCAGAGAGGCTTTTCTTTTTATGGAGAGTAAGGTACTGCCATAGTATTTTATCCATCATTTGGCCAAAACAAGCAGGAAATCTTACCACATTGGTTGTTAGGAGAACATAAAAGACTTCTTAAGGTTTTGATTTTGTTCTTTTCTGAAATTTAACATTGACCCTTGTATCTGACACTGATAGAGGAAATGGCTTTTGACAAGCAGTTTGTTTGTGCTTGATTGTGAATGAAGACATTAAAACTGGGCATGTTTCTCAGAATTAGGTCGTTTCCTTCTGTATAGGACCTTCGTGGATGCATTTCTTCTCTTACCTGTCATCTTTGTGCAGAAAACGTAGTGTTTGTTCTTAAGAAAGTTTCCATTGAGATTACTTACTTTGTAATATATAACTAAATTCCTTAACAATGAAGGGTTCCTGGGGGTGGACATAGATGCGTTGGGCATTTGTTGTGGTAAGTTTCGGTTTCTAGGATGTCCACTCTGAATTAAATACCAGGTTCTTCACTTTTTCTATCAGGGTACTCATGCCTCAGTTTCCCCCCTTGGCAAATCAGTATGACTGCCTATAGAAGTTGCTTGGTGATTGAGTTATTTAATGTGAAATATTTTTTTACTTTATCTGGCACCTGCTAAATAACACACCTTAATTACATTCAGTCTTCCAAGTTATAAGTCAATAAACATGTAAATGAAACACTAATGCATGTCTACCTCCCAGAACTGATGAAAGCATTCCTTTGGTAGGACTGGGGTTGCATTGCCTAGCTAGTTAATCAGAAATGGCAGTGCCTCTTGCCTTTAGATTCAGGATCAGAGCGTGATCTTTATTCCTCTGCTACAGTGTTGATGAATGACACTAAGTCATTCATGTTCTCTTATCCACCTTCCTGCCACATTTGAAAGACATGCATAGCGCACTTTTGACAAGTTGTGAGAACATTTAACACAAATAATCATGAGCCACCGTTAAATAACACCATGTGCCATGTATCATCGGCGTACTACTCGTCATGGCTCTGGAATAGGGCAACTATTCCCTTTCTCAGCTTGCCCCTCATGCCATTTGTACGTGAAGAAGCCAGTGCCAAATTTAACCAAAAAAAAATTAAAAAAATAAAAGAAAACCTTGTAAAGTGTATAGAGTCAGTTGCATACTTGCTATTGTTCTGCCTCCAAAACCCACACTTTCTCCATTACACCACAATCAGTGTTTCTGAAAGTAAAAGGGGCCACATTAGTCTCCAACCTCTGGTATAATTAGCATCATGCTTTAATCAGCAAGGTTGACTGTCTTGATTAACCTTTATGATAGATCATGTAAGTTTCATATTTCTAAATGAATACATAAAGATAGCTGTAAATCAGTGGAAAAACACCGAGTGAAGAAGACAGGCTCATATTTAACTCCTGGCTCTGCCATTCAAGGGTGTGGTTCTATCTAAATCACTCCCCATAAGTCAGTTAACAAAACCACTGATTTATTTCTTCACAGTGAATAAAGGAAGGTGGGGGTAGCAAAGAGAATGGAAGGGAAAGGGAACCCTAGGCTCATCCTGTGACAGTAAAACTGGTGTTTGTGAGTGTTACACCAGGACACATGTAAAGTGTGAAGGAGCGAAGAAATCCAAAGGAAATTTAAACTTCCAGTGATTTATCGCCCCTGAATTCTATTGCTCCAATTCCTAATTTAAGCCCCTGGTCCTCTTGTGATGTCTTGGCCACAGGGACAGTTTCTGTAGTCTTGAATCCATATTGTCCAATGATGTTTTTGCATACCATTCACACAGCCTGGAAACGTTGAAAGTGACAGTCAGTTTGCAGCAACCACCGGATGCAATGGCTTATACGGCCCATTTTACTTCACTCAGAAGTTCTGTGGACACACATTTATATTTTAAGCAACGAGTACATACTTGATAAAAACACATGCCTTGCCCTGGATACCAATTGTTGGTTAGTAGGTATCTAGAGCGTCTAGAACCGATGGATGAAGCATCTCCGCCACACTGATTGTAACCAGCTTTTTGCTATGTTCTTTTGTTTTTCCTTCATATGCCTTGATTTCCTGACTGAATTATAAATTATTGATCTAGATGTGTCACAGCCATTTGGATGATTGCCATAATACTGATTAGTCACTAAAAATTGTGGGAAATTTAACACAGACTTAGAGGCTCAGGTTTCCTTTACTGCCTAGATACCCTAGAAATAGGACTTTTGACTCCTCCTCATTTTATTTTTTTTTATCCAGATATCTATCCCCTCAACATGATGAGCTTTTTTGATTTGCTTTTCATGGGTGAAACAAAAACAAACTTCCTGTTATTCACTCTTAAGCACCTTGCCTACCTCCCTGGAGTCCCAGATATCCAATGTGATAATCTATTGGGGGGGGTGCACTTGTTTGTAGAGGGTGGCATTGTCACAGAACAAAGCATTGGCCTTTCTTTGCCTCCCAGGTGCCTTGGGTTGCTGAGCAAGACACCCCTCTGACTCAGATGAAAACTGGCTTGTGTGAGGTGAAATGTGGGGAGTTAACCATTTGTTTGCTGGTTTGCATTTCCCACGAAAAACTCAAAAACAGAAATTTACCTCTGCCGTGGAAAGTGATGTGCCAAGCACCATATTTGCATATTAAAACTGAAAACGGATTTGCATGTTATTTCAGTGTCATGTGTGTCACGTTCAGGCATCTGTCAATCCCACTAGCTAGAAACAGCTTGTGCAGTGAGAAAGTGTTTCTGTGCATAGAAGACACAGAAACTCAGGCCTTTCATTTTTTCCAACCTGTCCGAATTCCCCCTGCTCTCCTGGTTTCATACTGAAAAATACTAAAGAAGAAACTAGAACCTCATGTTTTGAAAAGTATATTTGTTATTTTCTAAAGGTCATTCATTTTACCACATTCTATGTAGACACTTTAAAAGTATTTTTAAATAAACTACTTGCAATCCATCCTGCCAACTTTGCTGGACTTCATATAGTATCTTTTTTTTGCTTGTTTGTTTTATGTTCACAGTCATTTTGGCATCTATGTTATATGCTGTTTTAGTATGCTCTGAAAACTATAATAGTAAGAAACATGAGTAATCTAAGTTCTTTATAACAAATGACTGGGGAAACCTTGTTTTGAACAGTTAGTTAGAAACAGGGTCAAGGCTACAGACCAGGTAAGAGGCACACTATTAAAAGTGTGATTTCTTGCCAGGCCCAGTGGTGCACACCTTGAATGCCTGCACTTGGGAGATGGAGGGAGGAGGATGAGGAGTTCAAGGCCAGCCTCACTGCATGACAAGTTCAGTGCAACCTAGATCATATGTGACCCCTGTCTCCATAAATAAATAAATGGGTATACCTTCTCCTTCCCTACCCAACTACCCCACCCAATGGAACAACACATCATGAAACCTTTCTTACCAACAAAGGAGCAAATAGCTACTGCATTTTTCCAGGCAACTAAATTAAGATGAAATGTTTCTCTCTAGGAAGCCACTGCCACCTAGGTGAGGCATATAGTTTAATTTGAAAATACAACCAAAAACAGTTTGTTCCATCCATCAAACTTCCATGCCATCCATCTTTGTGAGGAAAAAACAAACAAAGGAAGGAGGTGTCCTGCATTTCTCTGCCTTTGTTAATGGCAAATCTGTTGTGCATAACATTCCTAAAGCATAAATGTAGGTCAGATATAGCAGATAGATTTTAGCCATCATAGTATTGTAGAAATAGCTTCCGTTAGCCTCCCATAGAGCAAATTAAGAGGCATCCTCTCACTCCGGGGTCGGCTTGCTTTCTCTTCAGGAATAGTCCTGGGAGGGCCAAGAAAGGGAGCAGTAAGATCCTTTGCAGGGCTGTGGCTTCACTCTCCCACTGCCAATTGAAGTGATTACTTGTTTTCCCCGGCTCTTGTCTACTGGGTGGTGTGGGCATCACTATTTGTGGCTCCTGTGTTTGGAATTAATCCAGGCAGAAAAGTGAGAGGAAGGGCTACTTCATTCTCCATCTAGCACGAGCCTTAGTCGCTGTTTTATGTTTCAGTGTCAGCAGTTTGGAGGACCAACAAAGCATACAGTTTTGGGAAACTTACAGTGAAAAGTACTCATGATTATTATGTAAGTTGCTAAAACAGTCTGTGAAAATCAGGACTGCCACAGTGATAGAAAGGTGGTGGGTTACTGGAAAGCCAGCAAACAAGCATTCCACTTCCTTAAGAACTTTACCCTTAAGCTCTACATTTCTTCCCCAGTAACTATAACAGCCATATTTAGTAGCATATAGGGCTTGCTTGTATGAATTAGATAAATTACTCTTCGGCTTTATACATGAGAAAATCAGTAATAGAAAAAGCAAAATCCTAGGGGAAGTTAAAAGATATCAGAACGCAAAGTTACTGAGCCTAGGCACTCTTGCTTGACATGGAGACTACCTGTGGGGAATGGGAGCCATGTTGGCTCTGTTAGAACTTCCTTGGTGTGTAGGTCCTTGTGGATGCCCAGCCTTTCTCTTGGTTGTGGTAGCTTTTCAACAAACCAATCTTGCTAAAACATGGGGTCTTCAGTCCTCTCCTATAAAGACTTTGGCTTAAGAACTGTGGTTTAGAGACAACAACACATGGCATGAGGACAAGAATGTGACAAAGCAGAGGTTATGGGTTCTCCCTGGGAATGGTCAGGCGGGTCTCCATTACCTGCCCCATGGCTTCCCCATGACCCATTGCTGTCAGCTGCTATAACCTAAAACAACACAGGTATCCCAGCATATCTTCTGCCCTTGGCCAGAGAAGGTACTTCATCACTTTACACAGTGAGGCATTAAGAGTCTGGTGGGACATTCAGTAAGAATCCAGAAGTAAAAGCAGCCACAGGAAATTGCAAAGTGCAAACTTGACACAGCTAAATGGTGATGGGGGGATGCTATCAGAAATATATATATTTTCCTGGCAGGCTTTCAGCTCTAAACTGGGACTAATTCTACCTTTTGAAAAGAAGATAATTTCAATGTTTCTTTTTACAAGAACACATAATTGAAGTCATTTTCCTTCTAAGAGAAGGAACCTCTTGTACATCATTACAAATGGACAAGAAAAATGAGCGTCTCTGCTACCCAAAATGATAGAGTATTCATTATCGTGGAATCTTTCAGAAGATTTTGGCTGCTTTTTCCCAGTGTTTTATTTCCCCAGGTAGTGCTTTTCCGGGAAGATTCAGACTCGCAGTAAGTTCAAGTAGGTGGCACTTTGCAGATAAGAAATCAACAGTGGGTAATGGCACAGGAGGAAAATGGCCCAAAGCAAGGTCGTTGTCAGTCATTTGAGAAGCTGATGCAATGAAAGTTATGGAGTGATCACTTTGCAACATGGATGCTTAGAGCATTGAGCGACATTGCCGGAAGGAAGCTTCACTGAAGGCAGTGGGCATTGGCCTGAGAACCTCCACTATCTGCATCTTAGTGAGGGCTCTTTATCACGCATCCACTTTCCTCAGAAAAGATACTGGGGCTGTGGTTACTCGTACCTGTAATCTACCACTTTTGAGGCCAAGGCAGGGAGGGCAGTGGTGTTGAGGTCAGTTTGGGCTGCATAGCAAGGTTCAGGCCAGTCTGTCCATATAGCAAACTCTGCCACTATCACCCTCCCCCCAAAAATGGGTGTTGGTGGAAACTTTCCTTCTCTACCCAAGGAAAGTGCATGGGGGATAAAGTGGTTAACTTTCATAGCTTCTTGATTTCGTAACCCAAGTGTAGTGAAAGTTCAGTAGGCTGCAGAAGCCCTGCTCGCCAGCCGCTGCTTACTCAGACTCAGAACCCTGAATGAAGTGCGGATGCTTCCGAGGGTGCTGACAAGTGGTTTGCGTCCTCCTATGATGGAAACCTCTGTGTTAATGAGGTTTCCACTGACTCAGTGTGCGTTTATTTTTTGCAGACTACAGAATATCTCTAAATACAGAGTAGGTGATTTCACTCTCAAAGATGACAGTGGCACATGCTATATTACGGTCACAAACTCATGGTGAAGTAAAATCAAGGAATCTTTGAGAATGTTATTTTACAGATAAAGAAACTGAGGCCCCAGAAATGAAAATAATTCCATAAAGGTAGGTCTTCAGTGGAGTTAAAGACGGAAAGATAGTAAAGAGGCTCCAAATAGTTTTTAAACCATGTAATAGCATACTTCTATCCTGTGTAAGGACATACAAAACACTCCAAGCATAATGAAATGTTACATGACTCTGCTGGGTGGAAGTTGCTGTTTGTCTTATTTTTAATATGGTGAAATTCCCGTGTTCAGCAAGGATTCTGTCCATTGGTATTTCCTTTGCAGAAGCCACCCCTAGTTAGTACATAGCACCACCCATGATACTAAGGAAAAAGTTAGACATTTGCCATCATATTCCATCTCTTCTAATGCCAGTTACATGGGCAACAGTTTACTAATATGGACCAGAACATGAAAATAGTTGGAAATTTTATCTGGGAAAAATATATTTCAATGGAAGGAAATACACAACTGCAAAAATAGAATAACACCACTCAGTTGCCCATGACTTTTAGCAGTGGTCATTGAAGGTATCACTTTCCATTTTCCCTCTTGTAATAGTGTATAGCGGCTCAGCCTGTGGGACAGAGGCCTCTGCTTTGTTCAATAACTAAGGACTAAGCCTCCACCCTCTTGTGCCTCTCATGGCAACTTCTAACTGAGAGGGGGAATCAACAGGGCTTCCTGTGTGCCCAGAGACAAAGAAATCAATAGTTAGCCACACAAGTAAACATCAGAGACCTTTAAAATTTGTATTAGTTACTAAATTGCCTAGAAATACTCTCATATCTGCATTTATTTTTAGTGTGTGTTTGTGTGCATGTGTGTGTATGTGTGTCTGTATGTGTGTCTGTGCATGTATGTGTGTGCTCATTCAAGTGTGTGTGTGCACAGGGGTGTAGAGACCAGAGTACAACCTTGAGTGTCCTTACTCAAGAGTTATACATCTTGTTTTGTATTTGTTCTTTTGTTGTTAGTATTATTACTAATACTAGTCACAGGACAGAGGACAACTAATGGGCATGAGTTCTCCCTTCCAACATGTGGTGTCAGGAATGTGCTCTGAGAGAGGAGCAGGCTTGGGAACAGGTACTTTTACCCCCAGAGCCACCTTGCTGGGCATTAGGTGGGTTTCATTTTGTTTTGTTTTACATTTATTTATTACATTTATTTATTTGGAGGAGGGTGCCATGGTCCTCATGTGGAGGTCAAAGGATAACTTGTGGTTGTCCTTTTTCTCCTACCAAGTGGATCTTGGGGCTGGAACTCATGGTGTCAAGATTTGTAGTAAGTCCCTTTACCTTCTGAACCCTTGGTTTTGTTTGTTTTCTGTTGTTGTTTTAATCTAGCCCACAACTTGCCAAGTAGGCCTGGCTGCTGTCTTCATTCTAGCTCTTTTCCCCACTAAATTTTGCCATTTATTCCATGTACATTATTCTTGTACTCCCTCCAGCTCTCCCTTACTTTCTATTTCTCTTATGAAATCCAATTTATCCTGCAAGAACAAAAGGTCATATCTCCCAGCAGCCTTCTGCTGGCATGCTAGAACACTGGAATCATACCTACATCTTACTGTTTACACGTTTTTGTGATTGTCTACTTTGGGTCTTTTCACCTACAACTCCTCAGTTGTCAGAGGTAGAAACTCTTAATTTTTCTGAGATGATATTTGCAGTCCTTGACAGTTTTGATTAAGTAAAGTTTGGAGCTGTCTAAAGTGTGACCCTTTGACAACTCACCTGTGTGGCTTTGGATGCCCTTATGCCTTCACTAAGTGATTCAGAACTTTCAAAGAACATATATACTAGTGATATATGTGACTCTTTAAAACAACATCCTTTTTTTCAGAAAAATATAGGCTTTCTTAAAATTTACTGAACAGTAATCTTTTACTCACATATGTAGAAATCTTGACTTATATAAGAATAAATAGATATAAATTTGAATAACTATTAAATAGTACATCTCCAAGGGCTTGAAGATACTAGTGGAGGACCGTGAGAGGCATTTCGGAGTAGGAATTACATGCCCAACTCAGTTCACCAGGGAGTCCACATTCTGCTGTCTCTCAGAAATGGTCCACCACAGGGCTGCTCACTTACCCACTTGAACTCCATTTTCTCATCCTTAAAGCAGGTTTGCACCATTGTACAGGGCCATCCTCTCAGATTGCTTATATGTAAAGAAGGCACCTTGGAAAGGGTCATGCAAATGAGTAATCATTGGAACATGGGGATTTCACCACAGATGTTCACACTTCAGAATGAAGAACCCAGATAACACTAGAAGTCCTCCCATCCCAGTGACCCTTCACACATTTTAAATTGTATGTCTTTACCCTACACTGCCATGAATTTCTCACTTTGAAATAAATAAATTAGACATAGTTTGTTCATTTTCCTTAAGATATCATGAGCCCTCATCTGTTTTGGAAGGGAGAAATTACAGGGATAATTGTCTGTCAGTGAATACAAAATTTCTTACAGTATTGAACTCAGTGTCTTAGGCTATCCTCCCTGAGGTGAAAAAAACAACCCTTATCTAAAGAATCTGTGGTTCCAGCATTTATTCCAGAGGTATTCCTCATTATACACTGGATGGGGTGTGGGTAGCAGTCATGTAGACAAAATTCAAAATACTCTGAAATCATCTAGGTCCTTCCTCATAAGACCTAGCTCTCAATTAACTGTGCAGATGTGGTCCCCAACTTAACTATGGTTCTACTTGTGATCTTTCAGTTTTATGTTTTGTGACAGTAATGTCCATTTCATAGAAATTACACAAATCTGAGGGTTTTTTTTTCCTCCCAAGCTAATGATATTTAGTAGGATATTCTCTCAGGATGCTGCACAGTGGCAATGGGCTACAGCTCCCATGTCACATGACAAACAGCCAATGCTTCTAGTGCATTATTGTGCTATGATGACCAGTATGTGAGGTGTATCAAGGGCTCCTTTGACTTACTATGTTTTCAATTTACAGTGAGTTTATAGGGACATATCAGCATGCTAAGTCTGATAACATCAAATACAAAATGGAATTTTAATGTAAAGAGCCCTTCTAAATTTGGCAAGCAAAACAGACAAGAATATTTGAAGACTGGAAAGGATGATTCTTTTAAAAAACATCTGTGAAATACTGACAGTACTTTGAAATTAGTC
Organism: Cricetulus griseus; assembly: GCF_003668045.3. NCBI lineage: Eukaryota > Metazoa > Chordata > Mammalia > Rodentia > Cricetidae > Cricetulus > Cricetulus griseus. Next base: position 64,132,200 of record NC_048597.1, on the reverse strand, counting down.
TTTTGGAAATGTAAGTGCTAAGGGTAGACAATTCTGCCTTAGTTTTGTGGGAAATGAATTTAGTTTCTTACCTCTTGCTTATTAAAATAAGGATACATATTCTGAGACAATAATAAAGTATGTCCATTGGAAGCAGAGATATCATGTGCTCTTTAGTGACTGTTGAGTAAATTAAAGCAGCTAGCATTTAGAGCCATTAGCAGTGATAGTCTCCGCTTTTCCAGTATCTCTCTGTTGGAAGCCATGTGCAATACATGCTTGGAGGAAAAGGTGTGTGGGTACAATTTGGGTTTAAATACCAGCATAACCTGTACTCCACCTCTCCTTTTATTGAACACCTGAAGGAAAGCAATTGCTCCTCTTCCCATATCCATTGTCTATTTTGCCACCTGAGGCATAGCCCCTTCTTCACAGTGCTCTGCAATTGTTCAATTTATCTCACTGTGCTTCTCATAATGACTGAGGAAATCTGAACTTATCCAAAGTTCATAGACTTGCCAAAGAATTCCAAATCATATTGGCTTTCTGTCACCATTTTTAGAATTATCCATAATCTCAACCATGGGCTTCTGACTAGTAGCAAAGCCTCAGGTATCTAATTATCATGAGACTGCAACCAGTTAAAAATTCCGTTCTATCTTCTTCACTCCAGATTTAAGCATGGGGTCATTTAATTTTTCCCCACTAACACAAAATTTCTTCTCAACTCTGACGTTTTCTACTCTTGGAATCCTCCACTTGGCATGGATTTATTTACAAACTTGTTCCAGGAGTTTAGAAGTAACCAGCATATCTTTGTCACTTGAAGTTACTGTGGTTGAAAAAAAAAGTCCCATTTCATGAATTTCAAAAGTAGCATTTACATAACATAAAATAAAGTCACCAGCTGTCTTACCCAGCTGTGAACTCTGAACTTCATTAATGAGTAGTGTGGCAAGATATGTCCGTGGGATAGTAGTGGCATTAATGTTGTTGGGCTAAGCACGTGCTTTCTTGTTGGATTTCAGGCCCTATGCACACTCCAAAGCAAGGGCCAGTACTATGCATCTATAGGATATAGGCTAATACATAAAATAACACTATAATTTTGCTCAATGGACATAGTATTAAACTTTCCTCTAAATCTACATCTCTCTACCCATAGATTACTACAGTTCTCAGACATGGTCAGTGACATTCCTTTCTGCAGTAGATAGTGGTTTACACAAAATTCATGGCTGGTCAAAGTGCAGAGAATAAATGACTATAGAGTAGTGAGTTGCTACTCCATTGGGGTTTGAATTACTGTTTCATAAGGTTCGCATATTAGATATCCTGCATATCAGATATTTACAATACAATTCACAGCAGTAGCAAAATTACAGTTATGAAGTAACAACAAAATAATTTTATGTTTGGGCTCATCACAGCATAAGGAACTGTTTTAAAGAGTCACAGCATTAGGAAGATTGAGACCACTACTATGGAATGTACAGCTGCAAACAGGACAACTATATTACTGGTTTTTTTTTTTTTTCTAAGGCTTGGGATCATTGTAAAAGAGGGGGCAGAAAAACTGTAAGTTCCAGAGGTCAGAATGGACTAGAGAAAATAATGCCTTCTGACTTGGCCGGATGACCACACTCATGAACTCAGTAGCTGTGGTTGCTGCACAAAATCAAGCCAGTCAACATTATAGCGTAGTATGGGATGGAGTTCATGAGCCCCACCTCCTAACTGAGGAGCTATGGACAACGTGGCTTCTGCAGAAGAAGATTCAGAGGTGTGGCTCCTGAACAGTCAACCACACACTCCAGTGGATGGAGTCACACCAATGACTATATGAACAGCTCACACCAAATTCATAGCCCCTAGATGAAAAACGGCTCCTCCTCCTCCTACTCTGCTAAATAGACATACTATTCAACCAACTCCTAATGACTTAGAGCTTTAGATTGGTGCTTCTCCCAGTTCTCATCAGAGAAACTTCTGTTTTCAGTAGATGACAGTTAACATGGAGATTCACAGTGGGCCAAAGTGCAGAAAACAGATTGCAGGACGTTCAGTCCTGAATGGGACATCTGTACCACACATCTCCTCCCAAGATTAAGAGCTCATTGAGGGAGATGGCAAGGAAAGAGTGTAAGAGTAAGAGGTGGTGGATGACCACAAAGAAACAGTGTCTCTTTTGTACAGCAGGATGGTTGTGTATGTGAACCCATGGTTTTAACAGTATACTTAAGATCTATGCAGCCTCAAGCAAGACAAAATTCCAGCAAGGAGAAGATAGCTGTACATGAAGGCCCACCCCTAAGCTAATAGCTGCTTGGAGTGGATGGGTCTGTTTTCTTTAACTGTGTAGCACCTGGTAGGACATCCACACTCGTGTGTAGACCATATCTAAGGTATATGGGCAGCACAAATTTACTTGATGGGTTTAATGAAAAGATTATACAAAGTTGGATGGGTGGGGAAGCAGAGATGAATCTGGGGGATTTGGAGTGGGGTAAATAGGATCAAAATATAATAAATTCTCAAATAACTAATAATTAGAAAAAAGAAGAGTTATTGGATAAACTAAAAAATATCTAATGATTGAATCATTTCTTTATTATTTATTTTAGCCTTTAGGGTAAAAGAATGTCTGCAGTTGAGAAGCCGCTCTAGTTGTAATGTTTAATGTTCACTGAATAAATGAATTCGTCTAGCATGGACTCCTGTCCTACTTCACCATAACTAGCTTTGTCCTGATCTTTTGGCATTTCATGTTCCCTGTCTCAAAGAGAAGATCATGCAGCTGGCAGAAGCCTGCCCATGTCTTTACCATATCTAATGCAAATATTCTAACAGGGAACAACATCCTAGAACAAGATTAATGGCCAACCAAAGTTTCTTGGGCTCTTTACTTTGAGCATGTTCCCTACTACACACTATGTATATTTCAAAACCTGGGGAAATAGTATAGATAAAAGACTAAACCACTATCAATGAAGTCTCATTAGTGTCAACAAGGCCTAGATTCTATGCTTTAGATGTCACTCAAGTCAAAGCCACATGAGGCATGATAACATCTGTAAAGGGAAGTATATGTTACAGGATGCTGTGTCTGATAACTCCTAGGGTAAAGTGAAGATGGTGGGAGAATGAATACCTAGCTTCCAGCTTTGTAGGATTTACATGTTAAAGATTCTGACAACTGAAACTCTCACCCAACTATTGCAAGAGTTGTAAACACCAAGCAAGCACACTATCTGTCCACCTCTCTTCCAGTTGACAGTGGCCAGTGCTGTTCTCATTTCTAAACTGTTCATAACAGCATTTTTTTTTTGTAATTTCCTGATTAAAGATATGGGGTGCTATTTACAAGGGAAAGTTGAAATGTGGGAAAGGAAAATCTAGTGAGCTAACTTTCCAGTATATAGCATGACGCTCCTTTGCCTCTACCATCTCACCTTCCTTTCTTTGCACACATTGGGACAATAATCGGCTGTCTCCAATACTTTCTTGCCTGATTTTTCCTTCTCTTACATGGCACTTCTGCAGTCTCACTGGACACTCATCCCCATTTGATGCCTGCTTGCTTACGGCTTTAGGGGAAAAAAAAAAAAAAACAACAACAACAAAAAAACAAGAAAACACTCGAGCACGCGCGTGCGCATACACACACACACACACACACACACACACACACACACACACACGCACGAAAACAACTTTGCTGAGCTTCCTTAACTGGAATAAAATCCCTTTGCTTTCTGGATACCAGAAACCAATCTGATTCACCTCATTTGCTATCTCAAACATTGTATTTAAACAGGAAAACACAATTGCTGGAAGCTTTTTATGGTACCTGAGGTCTTTCAGCTAGGTACAAAAAGAAGTCTTATTTACTTTTTCTCTGCAATCTCTTCTAGGGAGCTTCCTTTATCTACTTACAGTGCCCTCTCTCCAGAGGCTCTGTCTTCACTGATATGCCTGCAGAGTTTCCTCTAGCTTGTATAGCCTTTAGTGCTCATCTTCCTAAGTAATGCACTTTGCTCATCTGTTATTGAAAAATTATATTCCTACTATTGGAAACACAAATTCTAAAGTGTGATAGACTCATCTAGAGAAGGGAAGTGGATAGTGTGTTATATCAAAGGTCAGACACTGGATAAGTAATAAATCTTAGTGCACAACATGGGTGTACAAATGGATCGACCTGGGCTGCTTCCTCCTTGGTTAAGCAGACTGCTGTAGTGGATGTTTAGACTACAATTAAATGGTTATGTGTTTTCTTTCAGGGTGGACACCCTGGGCCTATGGGGCCTCCTTCTATCCCCGCATCATTCCGGCCAGAAGATGAGCTCGAGCACCTGACCAAGAAGATGCTGTATGACATGGAAAATCCCCCTGCTGATGACTACTTTGGTGAGTGGGGCCTGGAGCTGACTTTCGAACTAAATGCCTTGTTCCTTGTTCCCTACTGATGGATGGGGGTTATCATCAACTGCACTGGTGCAGTGTTTACATCCATTGCATGAGAGGTAATATGTACGCACACAGCACTGTGCTATTCTGAGTAGACCGCCATGAATAGGGTATACAGTAAGTTTATACTAAAACCTCTGTGGGTCTTAGAGTTATTTGATATGCAAAATCAAGACACACTTTGGACAATTTATTTTTTTGTATGAGGCAAAAGTAGTTCATATTGTGTCCATGTAGGTCTAAACATTTATGAGTAAAACTTGGAATCTGATACTGCTTAATTGTATTCTGGAGTCTCACCATCACTCCATTCAGGTGGAAGATAATATCTCTATTTGTCACTTCTTCCTTCTTCAAAACTATGAATAACTGTGAACAGCTGCTGTTTTCTTCCAAGTCTTTTAGTATAGGTTGGAGGGACGTGGCATTTGTGAGATGCTGTGGACACATCTTGTCAAGGGAGCTGTAATGCATAAGGGCTGAGGCAAACACATAAGTGATAATGAGTGCATAGAGGAAAAGGCAGGGGTCCTATGAACGCTCTGTGAACACTGTGAAGAACAGGAAGTCACCCTTGAATCTGAACCTTTAAACCAATCTTAAATGAGATTGTTTGCTGTCCAATCTCATGTTTAATGGTATTTTGTAGCATGTAAGTAAATCAATTCTAGGAAAATAAATTTAAAACTGCAGCATATTAACAACTGTGAAATAGAAAAGCAAGTTTTATCATTACATTTAAGAGATACTGAGCTACCCCATTTAAAGTGATATGATAGTTTCCAAACATTTTGTTCTCTCCTTTGTGTTAGTCTCATTGTGTGCTTTCTGAGTAGGAACTGGAAGGATGTGTAGAGAAATGTCACTTGGGTGGCAGTAATGAGTAAGGCTCCAAGGCAGAAAACCAAAGAGGCTTTTGCATCCTCAAATATTTCCTGTCTGTATGACTTCTCTTTAATATCCTATTCTGGATGCACAGTGAAAGGAAAACTGAGGCCACTGGCCCAAGCTGCGAGTGTATGGAGTAGATGTGACTGTGAAGCAAACACTTCCTGTACACAGATGTCACTGTAATTTAGCTAAAAGGATATGAGGTTAGGATAAAGAGCTCTGATTCTGGAGCCATGGAGCCAGGGAGTTGGCTCAGCTTGTGTTCTGGTTCGCTTTTCTCTTACTGTGCTAAGTGGCATGACCAAAAGCAACTTGGGGAGAAAATGCTTTATTTCATTTTTCAGGTTACAGTCCATCATTGAGGGAAGCCAGGGCAAAAACTCTAGGCAGAAAACATGGAGGAATGCTGCTTATTAGCTTTCTCCAAGAGTGCAGCCAGCTTTCACACACAACCCAAGCCCACCTGCATAGAGATGGGCAATAGTGGGCTAAGCCCTCCTATCTCAATTAGCAGTGAAGAAAATTACACACTGACACATTGACCACAGATTGGCACACGGGCCAATCTGATGGGGGAGACAATTCTTCAGTGGTGGCTCCTCCTTCACTGGCATGTCAGGTTGACAGTCAAGGTGACATCAGGTTCAGGGTATATGCCACCAAGCCTGGTAACCATTCAATCCCTAGAATTTACATAGTGGAACAGAACTGACTGCTCTAAGTTGTCCTCTGACCTCCTCCACCAGAATACTGTGGCTCACACATCTCCCAGGCCCATTCTTTGCACCTATGCATGCACTAAATAAGCAATTAACTGTTAAAAAATAATTTTTAAAAGAAATTTGATTCTGGTTCCTGCTGTTCTCCCTGAATAGCTAAGTGTTGCTAGCAGGTCCATCTATTCCCTGAGCCTAGTTTTCCACCTTGGTGACTCAAAGATTTGGAACAAATGTTCCTTAGCATTTCTCCCAACACTAGCAAGTTCACTGTAGAAACAGCCCCAATCCAATGAAATAAAATGGTGAGGCTAAACATAAGATTATGGAAATTGGCACAAATGCATGGAAAATACTAAGACAGAAACAAGCAAAGGTGTCTGTTTATATCAGAATATAGTAAAACTTTATTGCTCTCTCATTGTAATAGGAGGAGGGTGTTGTTAGAATTCATCTTAAACTGAAAAAAAGTTAATGATGAAAAGTAAGTCATCCATAGTGAAGATATATTAAAAGTAAAAAAGCTAAATTCTGAGTGTGTGCTTCAGATATTGTGCAACATTATCTGCAGTGATAAACTGAGCAACTGCAGCAACTGTATCAAAGGGTGAATGTTATTCAATCAGAAAACAGATAAAAAATGATCTTAGAACTATCCTACCTTTATAGCATACTAGCTTAGAAAACTGGAGCTATTCCCTAAGCCTTCTCTGGTGCTGTTTCATGTACAGCTTGCAAACAATAGCCATCTTATACTGTGATTGTGAGTAATGCATGAAAAATTTACAGAATGTATTCAGCCAAGTTCTTGGCATGTAGCAAATGTTCAATAATCAGAGTTCACCAAAGCTCCAGAGATGTGCAGCTTATTTAAGAAAATAAGATATCCCTATTAAAAATCCATCAATAACACTTGATTTAAATTTAAGTTCTAGCAACAGCAAAAGGTGTGTCACCAACAGTCAAAGTAATCATTGCCAAGTGGAGGTTGCTAACCAGGAGAGAGAACGGGGAAGGTCTTAGTTTTACTGAGTGTTTATGAGATGGTGGTACTATTTTATGAACTTCAGAAATTAACTTATTTCGTCCTTATGGAAGAATGTAATCCTGTGATGTAGATGTCACTATCCTGTTCCCATTAGAAAATTAGGGTCCAGGAATGTTAAGTGCCTTGCCCAATATCAACAAATAATGGGCTGCAGAACTGGGTTTAAATCTGTGCACCAAGCCTATATCCTTGAACACCATGCCCTTGGATGGAGGGAATTAGATCGTAAATTCAGGGAGGTTTTAGGGTGAGATAGCCTTTGGAAAGATGGGCAGTGAAGGATGAGGAGTCTCTTTAAAATAGATAAACAAATTGTAAGTGGTGCCAAGATTGTTGAAAGATAATGTACTTTATGTGGAAAACCTGGACGTGGCTCTGTGCAGGCCAGTTTGGCGGTGTTTGCCATAGGCATGGGTTTTCCCTTTGAAAATGCTTATGTCCCAGAGGGGCCTGTAAAAAAATTACCGTGTGTCATTGCAACAAGAACAGGAAGTGATGTGTGGTTTAATCCACATTCAGCCACCATTCTGAGAAATTGCAGGTAAAGAAGCAATATCTGGAGGCAGCAATAGAAAGCTAATTAAGGAGTCATTAAGCTTTGGGTGAGTCTTCACAGTTAGTTTAATTAAACTTTGAAACTAGAAAGATACTAGAGGAGTGGAACAATTTTGGTGAAGAAACTTGTGACATAATAGGAGGAAATGGTGGAATAGAAGTGACAATTACTAGGCATCGGATTGGAGGTTTCAGTTGAGATAAGTCTTTAAAGGGTCTCTCTAAGCCCTGGCAGCCTTTGGACTTCGCCTTCTCTAATGAGATGCCTGTTGAGATCTAATACCGTAGGGATTGGTCCATGGAAAGTGCTCACAAGCATAGTCTCAGAGCATAGTTCAAATAACATTTTGGCTTGCGTTGCTTAGCAACATAAAGTAAGAAGCGAAAGTACTTGTTGCAAACCTGCCTTGACCATCCCACTCTTTAGACATATCCCATCGCCTCCTCTGCTGCAGAGAAGCAGTGCTGTCAATGGGCACAGACAGGAGAAGCCCAGGAATTTCAGTACAGATGTCAGCACAATGATACTATGGAGGTGAAAGCCGATAGGGTCTATCTATCTGCCTGGAGATGGAAGAGGAAAGGTGAAATAGCATTGTTTGGCCAACAGAGGTAGATAAAATTCTCTCTTGCTCACTATCCAGAAAGAGTTGAGACACCAGAAGGAATTTGGAGATTGAAGAAAATTCAGTTAACCATCTTATTAGCCACAAAGATAAAAGCTTTGGCTCAACATCGTCTCCCTTGGAGTTATCTGTCTTGGTGGAAAAGTAGAAGGGGGTGTTTACATTTTCAGCGAGCCTTAGCTCCAGTGTTGGATGCTTAGAGTGACCAAGGGGTAAAGTAGTAGAAATCTTTCTAACATGAAGAATTTCAAACTTAGAGAGCTTTAAAATTAGGTACAAAATGACAGAGGTCGAATTAGTAGAAAACTGAGCAACTAGCATGACTACTGAGCAGCTCGGGGCTTACACTTTATGAGTCATTATCAAGGAAAATGTAAAGGAAAGGTTGAGCTACAGACAATTTTAGAATGGCTCTTGGAAGTTATCTGAGAGTTTTCTATGTTGACTGAGATCACAGACTCCAAGATTTCTGAAATACAACACCTGTGAGACAATTCATGAGGGAGAGAGAGCAGGGGAGGGAAAGAGTGAAGGAGAGAGAGAGAGAGAGAGAGAGAGAGAGAGAGAGAGAGAGAGAGAGAGAGAGAGAGAGAGAGAGAGAGAGAGAGAGAGAGAATGTGATTGTAGCACCATTCCAAATGACAGTTTTCTGACTGACCTTCTCCTAGGACTGAAGAGAAAACTGTTGGATGCAGCCTCTCTAAAAAGTAGATATCTGAGAGTGGACTGAAAATATCTGAATGTGTATTTTTAAGTATGCAATATAATTATTCTGGTATTGTTTATATGATGTTGTCTTAAAAAAAAACCTGATGTGTGTGAATTTCAAAATTGTTTCCTAGGCTATTTGAAGAATCACAAGGTAAAATCTTATCCAAGAGAATTTTGTACTTAACTCTGAGGATTGTTTGTGGAAGATATTGAGAGGTTTTCCATAAAATGGGATTTTGATTGGAACTAGGCTTTACTTTCCTTCCAAAGGATGCTTGGACAGAAGTGGAAGACATGAGGCAGCAGCCATTTGAGGCCCATGTTAACCTCCCAAGGAAGAATGATAGGAATGTAGTGATGTCACCTGCTCATCACACTTAGTGATAAACATCTTCTCAACTGAGATCAGATTGGAGGTCCAATGATAATCATGAACCAAAACAGTTCTAGAACAAGGTTCAGTTCCTCCCTGTGCTAGTTGGGTCCCTCAGTAAGTGAGCATATCCACAAATTTGCCTGAGATGCTTAGGACACTGGGAAAATGGTTGAGGTACATTTGAAATTTTGGAGGAAAGAAAACCTCAGCCCCAGCCTGATAACCTGTGAAATGGACATGACCAATCATAACACAGACATATGGGGTGTTGGAAAGGAAATCCTTGAGAAAGGTGAAAAATCATCTGTGATATTGAAGCTGGCTATACACACATGTGCTGATGGTGACTACATCTTTCATCCAGTGTCCAACTCTGACATTATGTGACTTAGTTATCTAAAGTCACCCTGAGTAGATGAACCTTCCAAATAAGTCCATTGCATCTAGTTTAAACCCCAGCATTTGGGAGGCAGAGGGAGGCAGATCTCTGAGTTCGAGGTCAGCCTGGTCTACAGAGTGAGTTCCATGACAGCAGGACTACACAGTGAAACTCCATCTCAGGAAAAAAAAAAGTGTGTGTGTGTGTGTGTGAGAGAGAGAGAGAGAGAGAGAGAGAGAGAGAGAGAGAGAGGGAGAGAGAGAGAGAGGAGAGAGAGAGAGGAGAGAGAGAAATAAAGAGGGGTTAAAGAGACAGAGACTCATTAAATTGAAGTTTTTAATGGTAATTGTAAAACACTTCCATGCATTTTCTATCATCGGAGCTGGACAGCAGCCCACGTAAGGGGGCAGTAAGTTCATTTCTATCCATAAATGAAAAAAAACAAAACAAAACAAAACAAAAAAACAGGAACCAGGTGATAATGAGCCTTCCTGCTCTCCAGGATGCTATGCTGCCCTCACTAGTCAGAGAGCCGACAGGAGCAGAATGGCTTTGGCTGAGACCTTCCGACTCCAGAGTCTCTTCTTTGTACTTCTTTGTGCTCTCTCACCACATTGCTGAGTTAGTCGTGGACCGTTTAGATTAGGTAACATGCCATGTCTGAGCTCTCACATCTGTACCTAGAGCCGTATGATTGCTTTGGAAATTGTTTAGCAGGTTTTAACTAAAGTGCTGGGTCATTTGAACTAGATTGTCTTTATTGTTGTGTGACAAGAAAATTATTTCCAAAGAGTTCCTGTTGGTTACAAAATGAGGACTGACTCCCAGTGGGCAGCTTCCCTTAGTGGAGATGGAACCTCAGCCCTCGGGCATCATGTTTTCACACACAAGTAACCTAATTGAGTAAAAACCCCAAAACCACAGCATCGGAGAAAAAGTAGAAAATGGGTGGCTTAGAGAAAAGGTGGTATTGATTAGAGGGGAAAGTTGGGTTTTCAAGGTAGCCCTGTGTCATGAGAGTACAGTGTGTTTTAGATATGTTAGGTGTGTTTTCTTTATGTTGGTAACTTGCTCAAAGCAGTATTGTTTACAGTACTAAGAAAATCACCCCAAGTACTTTGTCTTACATCTTAGCACATGTCATTTTTTAGTAAATTCAACCAGTGTGCTGTTAAACATTGATTTGAAATCCAAGATTTATAGTTTTACAAAGAATGTGGTCATAGAAGTCATAAAAGATAATTTTTCATTTTCTAGAAAATTAAAGCCCAAACGAATCATTCAAGGTCATACAACTGAGAGTGTTGCAAACTGTAGATATAATTTGTTTTTTGAATAAAGAGTAGAAATGAAGGCTAGAGAGACGTCGTGGGTGGTACTGGTGCCTGCTGGGTAAATGTGAGGATCTACATTTGGATCCCCGGCATTCATGTAAAATTCTGGTCATGGCTACAAACACATGCCGATAACCGAAGTGCTGGTGAGTATATGAAGGGAGAGATGGGAGAATTGCTGTGGCTGCCATCCTCCAGCAACCCCAAAATAGCAAGTTCCAGGTTCAGTGAAAGACCCTATTCCAAAGGAGTAAGAGAGAGATAAAGGAAGTCACTTAACATCCTCTTCTAGCCTTCATGTATGTACCTGCACATTCATGTGCACACAAAGTAAATAAATAAATAAATAAATAAATATTTTTTTTTAATTTGATGGTGGAAAGGGGAATGGAACTGTTACAAAGGTAAAGAAGTAATCTGGACTTGATAATTTTACAAACTAAGACCTGGATACACCTTTGCTATACTTAGGTGAGAACGCATTTGCCCTTAAAAATTATATATACATATATAATATTTATAATATATTATAAAATATACATTGTATATTATATATAACATGATTATTATATATAATATAATATAAAATATAATACATTTATAATATGCACATATATACATATTATAAATTCCTGAGCACCTTAATTTTCAAATGCTAAAAAAAATTTCTTATTAACTCTATTTAAATACACATTCCTTTAAGTGTTTTGTCCATCTTCCTCACTAGTGTGTACATATGAAGGACAGTGTGCTTAGTTCATGATGATGCCCCCATCTCTGCTCCTATGCTTAAAGGATCAGCAGCTAATAAATTAAAGTGATAACCAACAGTCACTACAGATTGCAAATATTTCATCACTTATTTATGTGTCACCTTTAGAACCATAAAATGTTAGCCATGGAAGGGATCTAAGCCTAGGGACCCGCCTCATTTGGGGAGAAGATGAAATTGGTTCCCCAGGGTCACAAGCCACTTAGTGAAGAAGCCATGAATTATAACCCCGATTTTCTAATTTCTTCCTTTTTAATCACACAAGGACACTGGAGAATATACGAGTAGAGTAAGATGTGGTTGCTACATTCGATGAGCTTAAAAGTGGACTGACACTCTTGGACTTGATCTTGTTTCCATATGTCTTCTGTGAAAGACGGGGGCAAATTGGTAGATGGAAAGGTTACATAGTTGAGATTTTATTTTTAAAATACTCTATCATATTTTACTTTATACTGTGTTTCCTCTGTTACCCTTGGTTCCCAGGAGACATTCTTGCCTCTGTGATTTCTTCTGTTCTAAAAGAATTGGGTCAGAAGACAGGCTATCAGATTGAAAGAAATATCATGTACCCATGTGTACATAAGCTCTGTAGCACCTGTTCTAGAAAGGTCATCCTTAACATAGTCGCCACCAGTGCCATAAACCACCATCCACAAGGGCTATTTTAGATGAACTTGCTCCAAACAGCAGGCACCTACTCTTGTGATTACTGCTTCCGGCATCCACTTTATCAGAAATGTGAAAAAAAAGTAGAAAAGATACTCCTACTTCATAGTTCAACATCCCTTGACCATAATCTGCAGAAGCAAACTTGAACTTCAGAGAGAAAGCACTAGTGGGCCACACATTGTACATAGATAAGAAAGTCTTGCTTCCTACATCATCCACAGATTTGTATTGAGATGGGTGTACAGCTGAGTGCTGGAGGCACAAATAATAATTATGCATTTTCTGACCTAACTCCCAGCCATGCTTTGCTAAGAACACATCTGTCTTTCCCCTGCACTCTGCCCTTCCTCCCTGTAACCTAAACTTCCCCTTGACTTTCTCTAAAAACACACAGATGATTATCTCCTTGCAGATTTGGAAGTGACATCAGCATTATTGGATGACATAATTAATTTACCATCAGCAAAGCCATTGTTTAAACATCTGTAGAGTTATGCTTAGAAGGCATGTGTTGTGCTTTTAATTGAGCAGGTTCATTCATCTACAAATATTTATTGAGTGCCTACCAAATACCAATCATTGTGCTGTGTACCATGGGAGATAATGAAAATTAGGAACATAAGTGACCAAAAAGGAAAGCCATTTGTTGAATCCTCTGCTGCCAAAGCCTTTGATGTAGAACAAAGTTTACAACTACCTGGGGAAAAGCCTCTCTTTCCCACCAAATTCATGAAATTTTGCTGCAGCACTGAATAACCATGGTACATAAAACTCTAAAGAAATGCATGGGAAGACATACTTATTCCCAGGATAAAAAATGGTGTGCTGGTGTGTAATGTGTTGGCAGAATTTGCAGAAAACTAAGTTGAATGCCTATCAAGAACAAGCAGACAGTACCCAATGCCCCATTAGACACGGAGTCACGTAGACAGGTCTAAGTTGATGGCATTGTCTCAATTCTGTCCCTAATGCTGACTGATGGGAGCCATGTTGCATTGAATTGTTCTACAGTTACTTCATACTGCACAGCACTGACCTCAGCCTTCATCTGGGTCTCTGTCAAGCCTTTCATTTATATGCACCCTGTTCCTGACTCCACTCTTACCTGACACTCTTACCTCACTTCAGTACAAGCTAAGAGAAGCATTGTCTAGGAATGTCTTGCTGAAGGAGACGATGAAGATGCAGTAGGCAGAAATCATGGCAACAGGTTTTATGCCTCTGCCGGTTAGCCTTCTGATCTTGGCAAAAGTAGACTGGAGCCCAGAAAGCATATAGATTGTGAACTTCCTATTATTCATTCTGTATAGGGTATGTTCATAATTGTTGTTATATTTATAAACTATCCATTGCCGTGTGTTTTTACTTATATCAATTAACTTATAATCTGCTTTGTTATTCATGTATGTTAATAATATCCATAACTGACCTTATCTCAATAGTGTTCCAAATTCTGGCTATTAGCAGCCATGATGCCTTAAACTCTTTGAAGTTTACTTCAGTACCATACAGCTCTAATCTCAGTCCTCATTTGTTTCTCTGACTCTCCAACTTTAAGTAAAGTTTGATATAAATCTTTTTGAAAATGAAGACAAACCCTTTATCGTTATTAGAGGCAGCAGAATGTGGCACTGGTCCTGGTATTCAGTGTTTTGAATGTTTTTGGGACCTCAAGCTGTCCTACTGTTTAGCTGATCCACAACATGTTAGGCCAATTTCTTTTCTATAGGTTTTTACTTGCAGTGTTAAGAGGTTAAGCCACATGATCTGCTGACATCTTTAGAACTTCATGATTCCTTTGCTTCAAATACTTTTCCAAGTTTGTTCTCTGTACACTACCAAAATGCAGATGGCTTAGAAAGTGGCCATTCTGTATAAAGTTACAACAGTGCTTGTTTCATAGTCTCAGTAAACACAAGTCAATTTCCAAGGCCATTTATGCTCTGTTTGGTGCTAACCCAATACCCTGGGGTTTATGAGGAAGTTCTCTGCACTGAAAGTTCAAGTGCCAAGCAATCAGATTAAAATAGGACTGTAGACTATGACAAAGCATAGCGCTGATGCCATACACTTACTCTACTTCAGGGTTTCTGGGGCCAGTGTTACTAATGGTCCTTGGCATAAATAAGAGATACTAATATTGCTGACCATCAATGTGACATTGGTATTTAATGTAGATGATACAGCACAGTCATAAAAATGAACAAGTCATCATTTGATGGATGGCACAGTGGAATGAACGCTTGGGTTGGAGTTAAGAAATTCAGCCTGAGTCTGTGTCTTTTTCTCTGTGGCACGGCTGCCATTTGACTTTGGTGCTATTCTTAGAACATTCTCTTACATGTCACTGAGAACCATTGTGTTAGCAGTCTTCAGATTAGTTATTTTGCCAGAGAAACTAGCTCATCTAAGGGCAGATGGAGAGATGTAGCTAGGCCTGGGGGTGCGGCTAATGGTAGGATATATTGCCTAGGATACTGAGGCTCTGGGCTCAGTCCCCAAATAAAAACAGAGAGTGGGAGAATTAAAGAGTGGTGGGGTGCTCTGTCATAAGATTTTAATTTTTTTCCTGAACTTCAGTTATTTCATCCATTTAAATTGAGATCATTACCTCTAATCTATTCTGTGTGCTTATTTCCAGAATCAAATTAAATAAGTAAATGTGTTCTAAACCATTAGTAGAAGACTCAAAAACTCAAGAGATGTTAACATTGCCTCCCAATGCTGCATCTGGCTTGATGTATGTCATTTGTGATTAGCATATGATAATCTCTGTGATATTTTCATGAATTAATGCTTTGTGATTCTGTATGGTGTTATCTTGTTATTGGAATATCATTAGAGGATCTAAGACATGGAGGTTAGTCATTCTGTGTGAGAAAGCAACACCCTGAGATACACCATGACACTCTCATTCGCTGAGCAAACTACTCTTGCTTTTTAATGTGGAGGGCAGAAAACTAATTGAACAAAAAGACAAAATGAATTTTGACTCAGATGGTGCAGGATGAATCATAACCTCCTTTCTTATCTAAGATGTAAAGAAAAAATTAAAGCAAATGCAGTACCACATGGCTTTACTGCCTGTGTCAGCATAATCAATATAGCCTGTTTTTCTACAGAACAGAGAGTACATTTCTACCAAGCTGAGAATTGCAGGTAGCACAAAAACCTAGTTAACTTTTTGTCTTTGTCAATACTCTGATGAAAAGCTCTTTTATGTCCTTGGTTCAAGCATGCCAACCATAGGGTTCTGTTCCCATCACAAGTGTTGCCTAAACCATTCAGAAACCCACCTTTAATCTCAACTGAGCAATTAAGGGACTGAGAGCTGACTGTGTACTCAATGTATGGTCCCCATGTCAGCTTACCAGGTTGTCAGGACAGGGAGTAGATCATCAGGACCTGCTTGCTGAGGCATAGCTTCCTTAGGCTTATTGAGGAAAGTATTCAAAGTAAAACACAGATTTTGTCCTTCTGGATCCTAGGATTCAGATTGTTCTAATTGTCCTTTTTTCATTTACATTTGTTGTGGGTGTCATCAGAGGTGTGTGTGTGTGTGTGTGTGTGTGTGTGTGTGTGTCTGTCTGTCTGTCTGTCTGTCTGTCTGTCTGTCTGTCTGTCTGTCTGTTTTTATGCCTGTGTGTGCTACCTACTATATTGTAAGATTCCCTGGTAAAGATGGAAACATCCTTATGTTTCTGTTTCTTCTTCAAAGAGCAAAATGAGGCCTGGAACTGTGGTTTTAGGGTTTGTTTTTGTTTTAAGAAGTCCCTATACCACTCTGTTAGGTCTTTGGCTTACAGTTCAGGTTCGATGGAGTGGTTTGATTCTAAAAATTCTCACTATTGGTTCTGGTTAAAATGTGACTAGCATACAGTGGAGCACTTACTCTATTCAGCAACTTTGTACGTTGTGTTCATGTACCTTTACTGTGATTCTTTGATGCTCTTCTTTATAGATGATAAAATGGAGGCATAAGAAAATTAAAGAAGTTTCCTAAGGCATATCCATTACAGGTGCAATTTGAGCCCACAGCCTTGCTTTTGACCCCCACATATACTGAGACTATGACCACAGCTGGCAGGAGGGAGACAAGCCATTGTAAACCACAGTGTCTATGCTAAAAACCCTTTCTTCTGGAGGATATTTCTTAGAATGCTTTGGCCTCCTCTTGTTGAATCGTCCCACTAGTGACCAAGCAGTAGGTGGGAATCCAGATTTGCCATTACTCTGTTTGTACTATACCAAACGTCTGCAGAGACAGGAGTTAGCTCTCCTATAACAATGCCCAGCTGGACTACAGAAACACCAAATAAATATTCAGTGTTAGGATTCTCCTTGTGAATGGCACCTGAGATGAGTTGTGTATATACATTCCTTTTCTCACATTAGGCTTGACTGAATCTGCTTATTTGTGGTTTTGGCAGTTTCCTTTGTCCAAAAACTCCACATTCTATCTCAGTCCAGAGCTATCCTCTTTTAAAAATGGCCATAAATTTTGGATTTTTAGCAGTCTAACACAGTGATATTGTCTGGGCTAGGGAGCCTTAGAAAAGCTAGTCCATTTGACTGCCAAACTGGAGAAGAGAGAAGAAGGGAAAGGAATTCATCTTGAAAATAAGGTTACCTTGTTGACATGTCCTTAGGCAAAGGAGTGCAGTGCAATAGCTAGCAATTGGCTCGCTCAGTCGGAAGTTGATGCTATTTTAGGTCATCAGCAGGAGTGTCAATGTATCTGTGAATTTTGGCATTTTGTTTCATTAAGGTGGTTCAGGAAGCCAGACACTGATTAACTGATTATTCAACTTGGTTCCCACTCCTAATTTTGGATGTGTGGTGTCTTCAGGCAGCTGTTGTGACACTCTGCTTCTAAAGAAAACTTTCCTTGTGCCTCTGAAGCAATTCTGGGAACAGTTTACCCCACATCCTACTCTCCTGGATTCTCTGCCTCTCTGGTGGCAGATGCCATGGGGATACTGTTGCTTCTGGATCCTGGCATTTCTAGGAAGTACCAGGTATGTACTGACAGTGGCCACTCAAACTGTCTGTGTTCTCACTGGTGCACTGGGATCAAGGTGGACTTTCTGTTGGATATTGTATAAAAAGATGCCCATGACAGAAATGACCTCAGCACTGAAGCAATTTTGAAGGGAAAGAAACCCTATACAGGACCACAGTATGTGTATGGGTAAGACTAGGGAATTTCTAGACTCTGCTGGTAAGAAATTGGAATGTGATTTTATTTATGATGTCTAGTTCAGGGCCTAAGCGTTCTTTGTCCATTTATTTATTCATTGAATGGTTATTGTAGGTCTTCCATGTGCCAAGCATTTTCACTAACCATTGGTCTAAAAATTGAGGACAGAAATGCCTACCCCCCAAAAAAAAAGAAAGAAAAGAAAAGAAAAAGAAAAAAAAAACTTGTGTGACAAACAGCTTTACTAGAGTTTGCTGATACTATGGGAAGAAAAACTGTTTACTGGAATTGAAAGAACAGGAAAGATTTAGCTGATCTAGATCATGTTTGAACTACATAATAATTGAATTTTCCAGGTAGCCCATGAATTCAAGGACATCCCGAACAATTCAGTAGGAAGAAAGGAAGAGGACCAACAGAGAATTACAGAAAGTACAGTGTGAATAGAGAAAGGTGCCTGGAAAAAAAGAAATGAGACTAAAAGACTGACTGATATCTAGATCAAAAGGCCTTTTGTTTGTTTGTTCCCTGCTACCATTACAGTCCTGAGCACCACTGAAGGGTTTAAATAGGGCAAGGGCGGGATATTAATTAGGGATCATTCTGGATCCTGTTGTGGGGAGAGCTGTCAAGCATGAGACAAGGGAAGCTTGGCAATGGGACTGTGCTTATTTGTACTAATCTAAAGGAAACAAGAGTCACATCTTAACAATTTTGAGGGACCAGAGAGGGCATCTGGGCAAGGAGAAGACACAGGCTAAGGTTTATTCCCAAGCTTCTATCTTGGGTGGGAAGTGATGTCATTAAGTAAGGTGAGAAAACAGAAGTTTAGAGTGGTCCTGCCACGAGCCCACTGACATCCTCCCTATTGAGAAATAGTGTGATTTCATCTGTACTCATTGGGCACCATCTGTATGCACTCACACATTGATACAACAGCAAGGAGTAAAGCAGACAGAATCTTTCTGCTAATGTGGGGAGAAAGACAGTGCATAAATAAGCAAGCACTGAGAATGACAGACTGGAGAGCAATGGTTGTCAACCTTCCTGATGCTGTGACCCTTTAATACAGTTCCTCATGTTGTGGGGACCACCCCCACAATAAAATTGTTTTCCTTGTTACTTCATAACTGTAATTTTGCTACTGCTGTGAGTTGTAATGTAAATGTCAGTGTTTTCTAATGGTCTTGGGCAACACCTGTGAGAGACAGGGGTCATGACCCACAGGTTGAGAATCACTGCTGTAGAGTTATTCACAGAAAACAAACTGGAAAAAGATAATAGCATACAAAACAGATGAGGGTGAATCGGGGGTGGGAGCAATGTGGTGGCTGGTAAAACAGCTGTAACCTTGAGGTATCTATGGTGAGATGTGACACGGCTAAGAGTTGTTTCTGGGGTTTTTTGTTTTTGTTTTTGTTTTTGTTTTTTTGTTATCTTACAGACTGTTTACAAACATAATGTATGCCAGGAAAACAAACAAAAAGAGAAGGGGAAGAAAATTCCTAACACATTATCCTTGTTATTTTAATAACTAGAGTTTTAATTAGAAAGTCACACAAATAAACCCTAGATTTAATCCAGATCATTCTGAGAGGTTCGCATTTGACATGACCAAGTGACATTGTATTGGGCTGCTTCTGTAGCTCCTCTCTCTCTCTCTCTCTCTCTCTCTCTCTCTCTCTCTCTCTCTCTCTCTCTCTCTCTGTGTGTGTGTGTGTGTGTGTGTGTGTAGCCAGGGGGCACAGTTGATAGTAGACTGACAGAGAAACCTGGGAACATTGAGGATGTCCTTCTTTCTAATATGGAGGCTTTGTATGGGGTCTCATGCACCATATCAGAGAATTCCAAATCTCAGGATCTGGTCAAGGCCTGAGCCTCCTCTGCCACAGCGACCTTGAACACACTAACTTCTACCTCACACCACTGTGCTTTGTGGGAGGCTGTTTCTATAAGGAATATAAAACCAAGAGTATTGAATGGGAAACACCCTAAGTCTTTTGGCTCCAA
Organism: Cricetulus griseus; assembly: GCF_003668045.3. Classification (NCBI taxonomy): domain Eukaryota; kingdom Metazoa; phylum Chordata; class Mammalia; order Rodentia; family Cricetidae; genus Cricetulus; species Cricetulus griseus. The sequence goes on along the minus strand of NC_048597.1, from coordinate 64,112,461 downwards.
GTATGAAGACCAAGAGTCACCCAAGGGAACAACTTTTCTATGGGACAAAACTGTGTGTATATACGTCTTTAGACCCATACCCACTGACCAAATTTAACTAACTATGGCATATTCTTATGTATAATGGAATTAAAACTAGGTTGAGAATTACTGATTGGGTTTTGTGTTGTCACGTCATAGACCTAAAAACAGAAACACGTTGGTGATGGCTTTCAGAAGGTCCTCTGTGACACATGTGCATGAGGAACCCTGGTCCTCCAACTTTCACCAATTGTTGATTTCCATGCTTATTTCACAAAACTGTATTTCTGCTGTGCATTATGTCCTGCCTCATGCTTGCGGCGGAGCATAAGCCAGCAGGCAGGGGTGTTCAGTTTGCCTGGGATCCCATGACAGATCAGTTGGTAAGGGAGGATGTGCTCCCTGTTTTATGCTGATACTCACCTGCACACCAGCCACAGTTTATCAGCACATTCTCATAGTGGTAGGTCTGTGGGCTGCAAGGCTTTCTGGTGTCTGTTTTCAATTTCTGTTCCTTTGATAACTGAACAAATAGCAGAGACGGTGAAACCTAGCAGAATTAATCTCCAAGATTGTCATTTCTCTTTCTTAGTGAGTCAGTATGTTTGGTAATGACACAGGAGATTAGAAGGTTACGTGGTGTGCTTCAGTGGGTGTTTGTGGAAAAAACTACTGTTTGCCCATCACAGTTTATGTGGAGTGAATTAGAGTTACTACCCAGAGTATCTAGAGTGAAGATAAATTTACAAGTCTTTGCCCTCAAGAAACTTAGACTATCACAAGTTAGACAACAAAAACTTGTAATAGTTCTTCCCTTGTGAGATAGATAAACATGATAAAGTAACTATACATATGGCTAAAGAATGTTTTGGGACACGGAAAATATTGGTAGGCTGTAGGATGATAAATAAAAGATCCAGAGACAGATATTGGGGTTCAAGTTTCAAGCTGAAGATCAGAAAAGCAAATCAGCCGGCCACTAGCTCTTACCTCTACCTCAGACTGAAAGACAATCCTGGCTGCACCAAATCTCAGACTGCATGTAACCCCAGACTGCTGCTATGCTCTCCTCAATGTGGCTGGAGAATCCTGCAACTGACTAATAAAGACCCTGCTCCTATCTTTTATACCTCTCTAGTGCTGGGATTAAAGGCATGAGCTCTGTTACTCTTTTAGACTGATTCAATCTCATGTAGCCCTGGGTGGCCTTGAACTCAGAGAAATCCATCTGCCTCTGTCTGAGTCCTGGGATTAAAGGTGTGTACCATCACTGCCTGATCTCTATAACTTGGGGCTGACTTTGCTTTATGAATCCTCAGGCAAGCTTTATTAAATCATAAATAATATATCACCACAGTAGGTTAAAAGATGATATCCGAGCTAATTAAGAAAATACGAATCCCCTCCCCAGTAGAAAGATGAAGAAAGGCATGACATAATGAAGAACTCAGTAGAGAGACAGGGAAAGCACAGGAAGTGAGGAACGGTGTCACCATGTCCCAGTGATGATGGCAGAATGTCCCTGGCACTAATACAGTGGTAGGGGCATGAAAGGAAAGACAGTCTAGGTCCAGTGATGAGACAGTCGGTGCCACTAGATCAGGGGTTGATAAAGGAGGGAACAACCATTTCTATTGCCACATGGTACTTCCATGGTGATTTTATGAAGGCACCTCCTGGGGGAGAGTAGAGACTTACCAGGTGACAAGATGGTAATGCTGTTGTCTTCTCATACCTCAAAACAGGAAGTGACTAGGTAGCAGCATTTCAAATCAAGTCAGCCATGCTTTACCTGCCCTTGGGTATTTGCATCTCAGCAGCACTTTAGGGATATCACTGTGTGAAGAGTCCACCAAATTCAACCGGAGGATCACCCAATCATTAGAAGTGTGTATGTGTATACATCTAGATTTGATTGTTACTTCCAAGATGCAACAAATAGGCAAGCTGTCAGAACACCCTTCCATGTGTTTTCTTACTTCTTATGTTCTTGTGGCTGGCTTTGTTTCAGTCCTGCTGCCTAACTAAAGAGTTTGTCTGTGTTTACAAATGAAAAGACCTTGGAAGCCATCTCCAAGTGTTTTTGTTGTTGTTTGCTTGTTTGTTTGTTTGTTTTAAATACAATAATACTAAAGAGAAGTAATAGCTGCAGCTACAGCCACAGCTAAAATTTGATCATTTCATGTGGAATCCTTGCTTCCTTTTTTGTTTTGCTTATTTATCAAGTGTTTAGTGGTCATGATTGAGTAAATTATTCCAAGAGATACCGTGATATCAAAATACCCACTTATTAACAGTTTTATTTAATACAGTCTCAGTTACCTAGAACATACTGTGGCCTACATATAGGAAAAGGAATATTCTAGAAATAAACAAACATAAGTTTTGAATTACGTGTCATTCAGGGGAGTGTGGAGAAGCCTGGTGCTGTCCTTCTTTATCACAATGGGGACATGAACCCTCCCTTGGGCCTTTGTCCCACACCTCATAGGACACCTGTTGCTTAGGCACTTGGTAGTATGTTTGACACCAGACAGACTGTTACACTGTTAAAGATAGTATGTTCAATAATCCTTACTCCATTTAGTAGTGGCCCCTGGAAAAGAACAGAGGTGCCACTAATTCAGACATGCCATACAGACTGACAGGTGCTTCCTTTGGGTGCAGGGTGAAACTGCTCTTGTTAATGAGGAAAAGGGAAAAACCCAAATGCTGATGCTGCTACACTCTGCAGAAAAACAAATCTTAGTATCCATGAGAATGTGAAGAAAAGATGTCATGCTAGTTTTTCTATCTTAGGTTAAACTGCAACAGTTAGGATTACAGTGAGTAATAACCCAGTAAATTATATGGTCTGCGTCACCTGTGGCTAGGCGTATCCAGTGGGACACAAGAATATTTTTGCCAAGGTGAAAAGCGGCATGTACTAGAGAAACATGAAAGATGATAACTACATAATTGATAAGAACAAGTGATTGATTTATCATCTGTAACCTTGGTTATCCCCCGCTTCTTTTTTTAAAACTTTCCTCTTTATTTTTAAGAATTCCATACATGTATACAATGCAACGTGATCATTTCTCCCCCACCCCATTTTCCTCCTCCAAATCCTTGTATACAACCCCAGTCCCCTAATAGGCCACCCCCCACCTCTCTCTCCATCCCCACCCGGACCCTGGCAACTATCTTGCCAAATGCCAGTAGCTCCTGGGTGTGGCATGGGGCCCCGATAAAGATGGACTAGCTGATTCTGGTCATAGGGAATTGAAGGGGAGTGCATCACAGTAGCATATCTTAGGCCTTCTCCCTTCTCCAATTGGCTTGATAAAATGGAAGAGGAAGACAATAGATGATGAGGATTGTATCCATGTTGGTTTATGGTACATTAGTTTCCTATGGATTCAGCAAATTACTACAGCTGCAGGGCCTAGAGCAACATATATTTGTTGGCTTACTATTCTGTGGGTCGGAATTCAAGGTAATATTAATAAGGCTGCATTGCTTTCTTCAGCCTACAGGAAGGAGGGTAGATCCTCACAGCCCACAGCATGGCGTTTCTGATCATTTTTCCTTAGTCACAATACCCACTGAGGACATGTTGGGAAGACTGCATTTTTTTTTTTTAAAGATGTGGAATTAGATTGGGTCCACCTGGACCACCTCTGCTTCTCTCCTTATGGTCATCATTGCACCTGCCTAATCCCTGGGAACACAACCTAGGGGTCAAAAGCATTAAGACCAGGTCATCTTTACGGGGTGATTTATGCTTCTGCTGTAGCCTTCCAGTAAATACCTCATTGACCTAGAGATGGCATGGCCAGCTTGGTCTTTGGAGACTTGCAAAAAGTCCCAGTAAGTGTTGTTTGTTAAAAGGCTGAATCATTGCTGTAAACACTAATTTTGAAATAAAGGAAAGCTTCAAATTTGATGACAAGTCTAAATGGTGCTTCAGCTGTGGAAAACAACATTCTAACTTGACAAGAAGGCCCTGACATAGTTAGAACAAATTGATGCTTCCAAGCAAATCAGATCTTTTTAATAGAGCATTGGAAATGATAAAACCTGTGATAGAAGCCTTGCCATGTTTTCTCCTCAGCATTTCTCATCCTCCTCCAGTTCCCGACTAAATGGTCCAGGGTTCCTCTTCCTTTCTTCTGTTCCTACATTATCATCATTACCCCCACACCCCAACCACCGTTCTTTATTAACAAAGAAGTGCTGGATGTGGGGAAGAACTGGGGGAATAAAGCTGTGGAGAAGGTAAACGTAAAGTGTAAACTGGTGATGAAGAGCAGTCAGGGGGCAAGGTTGCCCACCTACCCCGGTCTTGTCTTATCAGACAATTTTTTTTTCTGAGAACCTGTAAATTGGCTTCTAGAATTGAGCAGTAGAAAGCTCTAGTCTTGTGGAAGACTAGAGGGATTTCAGGGATGTATGAGTGTTACACGTGTGTCACAGCACAGTTTCTCTCACACGAGAAAACAAACATGGCTCCCTGATTGAAATCTTTCTCTCCATCAATGGGAACCGGGTCAGATGAAGTTCAGAAATGAATAAAGTTGTTTGAAGATCTAGAAAGGGGATAAGCCAGGAGTGCGTCATGCGTAAAGATGAGCTTGAATTTACATTTCAGAAGCCACTCTCCCATGAGCCACAATGATCCATTACCATTTTAACGCCAATCAACTATGGCATTATATAGAACAAGACTCGTCATTAACAACATCCTAAGGGAGAAAAAACTGAACTTTTCTAAGATGCCTGAATCAGATTACATAGTCAGAAAGTAGAGAGGCAGTGCGTCTTCAAGAATGTGGGTGCACCTGTCAAGCTGAAGAATATAAGTTAAAATACTCTTTAAGTTCAACTCCCAGCATTGTGGGTACTCTACATTCCGGTCCTGGTCCTTTTCACTTTGTATTTTGCCTTGAAGATAAGATTTTCCCCTTATTTGGGTGAGAGAAGAGCTAGGCGAGCAGCACTTTGGTAATGGGTTGGAAGTGGCTGGCTCTGACTTCTTGGCCACCAAATGTTGCACTTTGGCTGATTTCCTGGACAGTCTCCCAACTCTACATCTCAAAGCTCATTTGTGACACTGAGTGGACATGATTTATGAGGGACCACTCCTGTGTTGATGTGTTGGAAAACAGGTTTGGAGTCAAGAGTCCATAGCCCCTGAAATCAATTTTCAAATAAACCTTGCTGTCTTTAAATACCATTTCTTCCTTTCTTTGAATTCATAATTTTTATTATTTTTTTACTTTTTTGATAATTTGATTGCTGTTGTACAGTCTACATCTGTTTCCGTTCCTCAGTGATCATTGCTGGTGTGGCAGGATTAACCATGACCTCGAGTGCTCCTGCATTCAGACACCTACTGAACTATATCAATGACCAACTTTCTGATGTATTCACTTATTATTAGAGTATTGGAAGCTTTAAGTTTTGCTGTGTTATTTGGAGGGGGCTTGTTTTAATTATATACTTTATTAAGGTTTTCAACTGCATTAGCGTGATGACTGATATTGGCATGTTTGCCCTTTACAATTTTAAAATCTTTATTATCTATGTGGCTGATTTGCTTTGATGGCTTTTCCATTTGCCTTCTGAGTTAAATTTTCATAAGGTGTGTGTGTGTGTGTGTGTCTACACCCGCTCATGTACATGTGTGCATATATGTGTTTACAAAGTGATAGTTTTCCAGCTCATAACTTTTAATATTAGTCTTAATTCTTGCAACTTACTACTTTGATTTAATTCGTCATTCGGTTTTGCAACATCATAGTCTGGGATTTAGTTTCATTGTTTTAGTTTAATTACATTTAAATTAGAGCACACCCTTCTGTCTTTATATGTGGCCCATGGGTTTTAGTGTTATTTTACTAATTAAAGTGTTTTATGATTCATTTTTTCATCTGAAATTTATTTAGAAATTTGTTTCTAAGTTATTTTTAACTTTTCAGTTATGGTTTATATGTATTTTTAAATCTTTTAAAGGTACCACTTGAAATTTATTATCAACATACAAATTCTTGACAGGGCATTAGGAAAAATTGGTCTAGTTCATTGCTGACTTTGGTATTTTGTAAGCTAGGAACACTGAATACCTCTACTTAACTGGGTATTTTTAAAGCTCAGAGCAGCCTCGGGGTTCCTGTATACTTTGGCAGTTGCCCCATGACTAATTTGGACAACTTCTAGTTCCTTAGGGAGAGGCAAAGAGTTGCCTCTTTGTTGCCTGTGATTCTTGGGAGTCAGTCCTGGGGATGACTCGGAGATGAAGATGTTAATTATTGTGAGAACCTCTGGAAACTCCTTCCCTGGATAATTTCTCTCAAAACAGCAAAGAACCATTTGTCTAGGACCATTTTAGTAGGAAGTTTGCTTGAAGGCAGATGCTGCATGGATTAGGTGACTAGTAATGATGTCAGTGTGAAGGATACCTTTGCAATGGTTGAAGAGAGATCTGAAGAAACATCAAGTTTAGGTGGAGTATATGTTCACGAGCCTGACAATATTGAGCCCTCCTTGAAATTGCATCATCTTAGTGTCACCTGATAGCCTGAATTCCAGATTACTTTGTACCCAGGGGTCAACTATACAATATTGAAAATTATATGCACATGTCACTCAAATTGGAGTAGGAGTTCAAATCTTTTGCTAATCATATACTGAATTATCTTGTAACAGATAGTTTGCCTGACTCATGCCTAAAAAACATTGAAACAGAGTGAGCTTGCTTCTTTCCCACCACGATAGACTGTATCCTCTCAGACTGTAAGAGCAGAAGATGACACTGTATTTCTACATAGCCCTGGCTGTCCTGAAACAGGACACAGATCTGCTTGCTGCTGCCTCCCAAATGCTGATATGAAAGGTGTGTGCCACCATGCCCAGCAGAATTGCCTGGCTGCTTTGCTGAAGCTTTTTTGTGTGGTGCCACTCCACGGTTGATTTTTCACTTCCAGCTCTGAACTTTGGGAACCTTATCCAAAACCCCCTTGCCCACACCTACATCCTGAAGGGCTTCTCTGTGCTTTCTTCTGGTAGCTTCATAGTTTGAGGCCTTATATTTAAGTCCTTAATCCCACCCAGTTGACTTTTGTAACTAATGAGACAGGTTTCTGCTGTCATTCATACAAATGTGGTTGTGCAATTTCTCAGCAAAATTTACTGAAAAATCTGTCCTTTTTGTAATGGTTAATTCTCAGTACCCTCAGGGAAGATGGCTGTGTGGGCTTCCTTCTAGACCTTTCTAATATGTCCTTCTGCCCTCTCTGTTTCAATGTCACTGGTATGATTTTTTTTTCCTAAGACTTCGTGAACAGCATGTAGAATCTTCTCTTTCTTCTTCTTCTCAAGATTGCTTTGTAACTTGGATTGTTTATGTGGTTCCATGAAAAGTTAGGGCTACTTTATTTTCACTATGATGTATCAATAGGGAGTGCACTGAATGCATAGCATGGACAAAATGGAAAGTATGATTCTTTAATCAATGAACATGGGATGTGCTTCCATTTCTTAGAGAAGATCTCCCAAGAAAGGGGAAGTAGAATAGAGTGTTATGAAGAGATAAAGGAGAAACTAGAATAGGAGGATTAAGGAAGGGGATAGGTAACAATGGTAAAAGAGGGAATATGAGGACGGGCAACTAAGACTAAAGGTCACTTATAAAAGTATATGAAAACTTGCTGCTATAGAAGCTTCCTAAAATACATACATATATGTATGGAATCTATACTTGATTTTCTTAAGATTTATTTTTGTTTATTCATAAGCATGTATGTGTCAGAGAGAGAGAGAGAGAGAGAGAGAGAGAGAGACCAAGAGGAAGAGAGAGAGAGAGAAAGAGAGAGAGAGAGAGAGAGAGAGAGAGAGACCAAGAGAAGGCATCAGATAATCTGAGGCTGAACTTACAGGCAGTTATGAGTTGTCTGGTATGGGTGGTGGGAACCAAACTACAGTTGTCTAAAAGAGCAATAAAACACCCTTAACCAGTGAGCCATCTTTTCAGTCCCCATATTTGGGGATTTTTCTTATCAAGGTGTATTTATTTTTTTCCTTCCCCTGACATCAGCAAGGCTTATTTCCTACAAGTCAAGAAATAACGCACCTTTCAACTCTTGCTATTGAAAACATTAACTGGTAGAAATGTCAAACTCCTTTCTAAAAAATTTGTCTTGTTATTTTTAAATACCTTTCAGAAATGATGACTTTCCCCCATGCATATTGATTTGAATTCTCTGTGATACTGGCATTGACTGAGATCCCCATGAAGTACATGAGTAAATGAGTAGTTTGTATTGTAAGCTTAACTCCAAAGCTAGTGGTTGGTGTTAGACAACTACATGATTATCTTTAGCACACACTGAATTAACTTGATTGCCTGCTAAAATGTCTACAGTAATAAAATGAAGGGAGAAGTTATATGTGCTTTGGAAATAGGAAGAAGGGCTTCATGAACAACCCAATAAAAAAAGGACCAAAACTGTAAAAAGATGTCCTGCTTTGCTTTCTGTTGCTATTATAAAGACCATGACCATGACCATGACCAAAAGAAACATGGGGAGGGAATGATTTGTTTAATCTTACAGTTCTGGATAATAATAGCACATCACTGAAGAATGTCAGGGCAGGAACTCAAGCAGGACAAGAGCCTGGAGGCAGGAACCAAAATAGAGGCCATGGAAGAATGGTGCCTGCTGGCCTAATCCTGTGATGTGCTCAGCCCCGCTTTCTTATACAACTCAAGACCACCTGTGCATGGAAGGTACCACCTACAGAAGGCTGGGCCCTCCCACATCAGTCATTAATCAAGAAAATGTCCCACAGAGTTGAATGCAGGTGAAGGTAATGGAGGCATTTTTTCAGTTGAGAATCCCTCCTCCCATATGACCCTGGCTTAATGTCAAATTGACAAAAAAAAAAAAAAAACCCACTCACCATGACAACTGACAATTTATAGAAGGGAAATATTACAATAAAATACTATTATAATATTTTAATTAAGGTATTATAATTAAAATATTATAATTGTTAGGAAAAGAAAAGGGGGAAAGGGAAGTATGGGGTGAGAGAAGAAGGGAAGGAAAATAGGGATTGGTTACAAGGCAACATTTAAGACACATTTAAGACACATGGTCTTAATGTAGCCTGTGAGTGGTGAGGTTAGATTACAGGGTGTCAAGAATTTTGAAATAACTAATATATGGAATTTGGGAAAACTGGGCAGATGAATCAAGTCCAGAGACCTTACTCATCTGTAGGTCATGTTTTATGTTTCTTAACTTGAAGGGGGTGCATATTTCAAAAGGTAAACCAATGTTGAATACTCAGAAGATGAAATCCTGAAGAAACTGATGAGAAGGATTCTGGTCATTGCGATGGGGACTTTGTTTAAAGGGCACAGTAGATCTGCTCTTCCTGTGGAGAAATGCTATTTGTGGACAGGATTCGCCATGGCCCCTTCAGTTGTAGTCAACCCACCTTTGTTCCCTGCAAAAGAATAGGATTAGAATGCTTATGTGGCAGTAAGAAAATGTTACTGACAGCATTTTCAATTTACAGTCATCTCAGAAAGCACCCTGACACTTAAACAACAAATGTTTAAGTACTATGACTAGCATTGACTGGCCATTGTTGATTTTAGTTTGTGGGTATTAAAAGTTTTTAATCTCTCTTGCTTTTCAAGATGAAAATATATAGAAATCAGTAATCATATTATTCCTTGGCTCCATGGCCACACTTCAGCCTTATTTATACTAGACTCTATAAGGTAGAAGAAACCAGAGTATATGAACTAATGTAAACACTAACAGGCATCATCAAGTAGTCGTGCCTAGGACTCTCATTCACTGTTGCTTCTCAGTAAGGGCTGTATTGCCTAATGGGCTCTACACTTTAATTTGTTCATAATAATAATGAGTAAATGAACCCACATGTGGACTTCAAGTGTTCTCCCCTGCAGTATATGCCTACAAGAAAATACTATATCTTATCTACATTCATATTTTTCATTGAAATGTAATTCAAGTCAAATAGCTTATATCAGCTTTTTAAAAATACATTTAATTGTGTGTCTATTCTTCCACATTAATCCACTATGAATGTTTTATTTCACTGTGTATTTCCTGTTAATGAAGAACATCATTACAAAAAGAGTGCTTATAGTTTAGGACCACTTAACTTACTTAAAATATTTTAAGTAAGTAAGGTACAATTAATGATAAGAATGAAAAGTAAGCCTGAGCTCATATGATAGGAACCATTTCAAGTCTTTTGTGTTCTAGTTGATATCAGACATTTAAGCTTGCACAATATACTCAGCAGGATATGGTATCCATAGCTTTCTGTGTGACCCAGGAAAGATGATATCATCAAAACAAAATGTTTCTCAGTTTCAGTGAATGTAAGTTGTTTTCCCACCACTATGTAAATAGTATGGTATTGCTGAACATACCTATTTAGGTCATTGAACAGGCAGATACCAAGGTGATATTCAACCTGAAGCTTTACCCCTCTTGACTAGTGTTCATGGTGCTGAAAGGTACCTTCCATGCTACCAGAAGAGAAACACTCATCAATATCACCCAACTACAAACCCTGTGACATCCACCAATGAACTTCCTGCAGCATATAAAGTGGAGTAGCAGCACAAATGTTTTAGGAGTAACCACCAACTTTCTGATTGAATTGAAGCCCACTCTTCGAGGTGTAGTACCCGACACTGCCAAAGTTACCAAGAACCTGAGACTAAATAGGTCATGGGCCCTGGGCAATGACCTACAACTATATTCTGCTAAAGAAACAAAGCAGTAAAGTGACTTCTGATTACATTTTGCTGTATCCATGGATCAGTGCAGCACTCAGTCTTGATCAGAGAACTTTCCTCTTGCAACAAATTAATTAGCATACGGACCAACAACTTGACAGTGTGTAGAAGTGAGAGAATTTTTCAATCATTCAGTCCTAAATGGGATGTCTTTATCAAACCCTTCTCCTCAAGTCACAGGGATGTATGCAGGAGAGGAGGCAGAAAGATCTTTAAAGCCAGAGGCAGTGGCCAACTTTAGGAAGCAGAATTTCCTGGGCACAAGAGGCCTGATGCACATATGAACTCTCAGAGACCATGGCAGCACACACAAGACTTGCAGAAGTTCAAGCCAGACAACAGAGAACAGAAGGTGGCCACACAGTCTCACCTCTAACCAAGAAACTATTTGCAATTGATAGCCACTAAGAAAGGAAAGTCAGTCCAATTGAGCACCACTGGGTATATCCACCACTATCCAAGGTACAACCCATGCTCAGGAATAGTTGGCCAACACAAAATTGATTCCATATTTTTTGTGTGCTTTTTTGTTTTGACTTGGTTTGGTAAATTGGGTGGGTAGGGCCATAGGGAGGATCTCGAAACAGTTGGGAAGAGAGTAATATGATCAAAATATATTGTGTGAAAACAAGCCAATAAATAGAAAAGCAAAAGAAACTAGTGTGGGGCTTTTAATGTTTGTTTAATATTAAAATGAAGCACTAATTCTTATCTACTGTTAAAATATAAAATCTGTTGCTGATCCTATGCCTAGTCTGTTTTCATGACCATACACAATTATATTTAGGAAATAAACAGATTTGAGAAAAAAAACATTACTCTCATAAAAGATACACAGATGCCCTTCTGGAGAGAATTATCATGTAATTAAATTTGAAACTTTTACTAAAGATTTATTTTATACTATTTATGTGTGCATATATATATATATATGTATATACATGCATACATATATATATATATATATATATATGTATGTATGTATGTATGTTTGTATCGTGTGTACCTAGTGCCTACAGAGGCCAGAAGAGAGCATTGGATCTCCTGTAACTGAAGTTGCAAACAGTTGTGCTGCCATATATGTACTAGGAATGAACACAGGTCCTCTTGGAAGAGCAGCAAGCACGATTAGCTCCTGAGACATCTCTCCAGCCCCAGTTTGTTTTGTTGGTTTTCATCTATTTGAGACAGGATCTCACTGTTTTGTACCTTTGTCGACATGGATCTCATTTTGAAGGTCAGGCTGGCCTCGAACTCATAGGGTACACCTGCCTTTGCCTCCCAAGTGCTGGGATTAAAGGCATTTTGTCACCAATACCTGCCAAGTTTGTAACATTTACCTGTTTGTGTGTTTGAGTCAATACCCCTGCCTCAGTTGTCTGTGTCTTCCAGGAAATCTTGATTTCAGACAGTTTACACGTACTAACAAGCTGAATGTGATGGTACATGTCTCAGCTATTTTTGAGGCTAAGGCAACATTAGAAGTTCAATACCAGCGTGAGAAACATAGCATCTCCTTGTCCTAGTTTCCTGTTAGTGGAGATAGAAGCTGAGAACAAAACATCCTCCGACTTGGTTAGTCTTCTCAAAATTGGATGGACTGTTTGTACCCTTTGGACTCTAGAAGTGACTTGTCAATTTATATCAATAAAGCCCATTGGATTATTCCTATAAATGAGAAGAATTGATATCTTAAAAGGACTTCCAAACCATAAACAAGATGTATCTATCCCCTGATTTGTATTCTTTTATCTTGCTCGGTGATGTTTTTTGCTTTAAATAATAAAAGTCTTACATATATTTTGGATCAAAACCTAGATATAAAAACCCAAATTACAAAATTTTGATGAAATAAAAACTCCCAGAAAGTTCTTATGAATTCAGGGCAGTAAAATACTTAATGTATGATATTCTAAAAAGTCTATAAGAGAAAAGGGATAAATTCCATTTCATCAACATTCTAAAAAATAGCCATGGTGCTTTAAACCTGTAGTTTTCGGGCATGGGAGGCTGAGACAAGAGAACCAAAAATTGCATCCCTGTCAGCCATGGCTGTCCTCAAAAATGGAAAAGCAGAAAATTCTAAAGTCTGTTTTCCACATGAAACTAAAATGCGAAGCCATGAATCTAGATACACATGCATGCCTCTAAAAATGTATGTATCCAAACTATAGAAAGTGTTTTTATGACTCGATAAAAACAAAGGGTCACAATGTAAAAATGGACAAAAGGTTTTAAACAGTGACTTTTCTGAAAAAAATAATAATGGAAAAAATAATTTTCATACTTAACTGAAAATATGCTCATATCTGTGGTCTTAGAGAACAAATTCCTACAAAGTCCCTGTACATTTGTTAGGACAATGGAGGAGCTATGAAGCACTGACAATCCCAAGTGTGAACTAAGACACACAAACAGCTGTGATTCCCATGCACTGCTGGGGAGGGCATAGTACAATGGATTCTTTAAAAATATCTCTGTAGTATCTTTAAAATTTAAACATGCTTTCCATATGACCCAGATTTTCTCCTAAGCATTGCCCTAAAGCAAACCAAAACCCCTTTTCACACAGACTTGCACACAACAGTTGATAGCAGCTTTGTTTGTAATAGACAAAAAGTGGCAGTTGAGTGTCCTTTCACCTACAACTCCATCTGTAGGTGGAAGGACAAACTGCACCATATTTACACAACAAAATAGGATGCATCTCTTTTGGGAAATGAGATGACAATATGAAAAGAACAGTGGCTTGCTGAGGGTAGGAACAATGCCAGTAGAAAACCTTAAGGTCATAGAAGTGTTCTGACTTGGGAATGGTGATAGCTATAGCCTATACACTTATTAAAAATTAACCAATATGCTCACTTAAAATGGGCTCAGTTATTGCATGTATATTATATTCAAAAGTATACCATGGCTCAACAATTAAGAAGACTTTCTACTCTTACAGAGGACCCAGATATGGTTCCTAACTCACACACTGAGTTGTTCACAGCCTCCTAATTGCAGTTCCAGGAGATCTAATGCCCTCTTCTGGATTCTGGGGACACCGGCATGCACATAATACACACACATACAAGCAGGCACGCACACACACACACACACACACACACACACACACACACACACACACACACACACAAAATAAATCTTTGGTTTATTTAAATAAACAGCATGAAGTATATCTTTCCAGTGTGTTTTGCAGAAGGCAGAAGCATACTTAAGTGACAGTTACCAGTTCTGTGTCAGTGTGAACCATACTGCATGATTTCTTCATGGACACACACCTTTGGGGCCTTCGTTGGAGAAGAACAAGAACTTAAAGACATTTCTGAAGACATTATGAGCATGGCCAACTTTGAGATGTGTATGCTTTTCCCTCTAGTACTTTAACGTTTACTTGCACAAACCTAATTGAACAGTTTGCCTTGGTTACCTAAGTGGAATATCTTGATGAAAATATTCCAGTCCATTCATTGTAGATTTTAAGAACCTGGCATATCCTCACTCTTTTTTTTTTCCTCCCAGGGCTTGGGATTGAGACCCTTACTCCTGCTGAGTTATCTCTTTTCATCAAAATTGCAATAGTAACTTAAACTGTCATGAACAAATTTGGGATCAAATGCAGTGACTCCAGTGGCTCTCAGAGCAGGAATGAGGCCATGGCTGTTGGTTGGATATGCCCTGTAAAAGGTCTTGGAGTGGAAATGGAGCCCGTGTTCTACTTTTCATGGTGTTTAAGTTGCTTTGATTGAGTCTGTGAAGGGGAAAGCCTGCAGGTGTATTAGACGGTGGAGTATTGGCCCACCACCTAGTCTATCGGTCACAGGGCAATTTACTAGGTAAAAGGCACAGTGCACCTCACCTGAGAATCAGCCAGTAACACGCAGTAGGAGAGGCTGGTCATGGAAATCCCAAAGTTTGAAGAGACTCTGAATTAAATGGGATTTCCTATAGCTTCCCTTGAGGCAGCATCCTACCTGTAACATTCCCAACCACTCTGCTCAGCATCTCCAAAGGCCTGTATATCCTTTGCTCTGAAGAAAGGACAAAAGTTAGCCAGTCATAGATGGGAATGCATTGAATAGATGAATTTAAGTGACCAGTTTCCCATTATGATTGTAGCCTCCTTTGGGTACCTAAGCTGTTTTGAGGACCAGATTTCTCTTTGAATCTGGTCAGGTCATTCTTTTGTTTGGTTTGCATTGTGTGTGCATGTGCGTGTGCGTGAGCCACAAAGCTATGTCCACAGTGGGAATGTGGAAGCTGTCCCTCACTTTTCCTTCTTTGCCCATTCAGTCTGTTCCCATGCCCTGTATATCTTGAAACACTTTTTAAATTACTCCCTCTTCCCCAACCACACTGCCAGCTGCTGGTATCAGACTATACAATGAGGCATAATAGGCAGCATAATTTTTTAACAGTGAGTAACTAATAAGCAAGTGTTGGCCCTGCTTGTGGTGGTTGTGTGTTAGTAAATGAGATTTAACTTTTCGGGGCCTCTTTGACTTAGTCTGCAGATTAAAGAAGATAAGGGTTAGCTGGAGGGTAGGCAGATAAAAGGCAGAAAAGCATTGTTTCTCTTCTACTCCTGTTTCCTTCTTTTGCAGAAATATCACAGTGGCTTTAAAACTCATTCTCAACCTTCTCCTCCTCTGTAGTCCTCCCTCCACTTTACATCTAGAGATGTTATTAAAATGTGTATATAGTCAAGTATATAAAACCACTGATTTCTACTTGGCTACATGGTAATTTTGTATTAGTTAGTCTTCTGTAGAAAACCCTCCTGGGCCTGCCTTGGGTCCATGGCTGCAGCCCAGTCCCTCCCTTCTCCCACGCCAGTAGGTCCAGACTGCTAGGAGCTCTAACTCACTGCCTGATTTGTTAGTGCTTTGTGCCTTCTATCTTTTCCCCTTCTAAATTTCCCACTTAATTGTCAAAGCCACAATCCACTCTCTCCCTTCTAAGCTTTATCTGGTTGGTTCCATATGTTATATTATAAATGTGTGTGTCCAGGTGTTCTAGGGAAGGCAGATGCCAGGCCCCATTCATCTTCATCTTCCTAGTGACTTCTGGTGACTGATCTCTATGGTAATCACCTGACATTTGTTCATTTGAGTGTTTATATTCCATGTCATCTATCCTGTCTACATATCTTTAAGGGTGGTTGCTGTATGCCCAATAACCGTTCTATTAAAATACTTTCACTCTTACTGGAAATTGAATGAGTATTCCTTTATTCTTTACAGTTTTAGCAATCCTGTGTTCAAAGTTGTATTATGAATGCAGTTTCTAGGAGGGTAGAGATACGGAACATGGGGGACATTATTAGGGAGCCACATAAAAGACGACAATAGTCAGGTGAGAATAAAATTCTCTCGGAAAGTGGGCTTGGGTTGGACACAGAATGCTTATCAGATAATGTTTAGCAGGGAGACAGTGGACTTAGGCTTTGAAAACTAAGTGGGAAACTCAGTATACGTGGAAAATGAGGAAAACATCTTACTTTTCTAAGCCGTGTGAGGAGGTTACTGCTGTCTCTGCTAGCTTGCCACAAATAGGTCAATAAATCACACAAATATAACTTCAGTAGCTATTCTAAATAGTATAGAATCTTTTTAATAAGAATACTTAAATTGCATTGTTTAAACTTTTTAACTCAGGACATCTCTTATACAAACTTTTAGAGTTGGTAATTTCCTCCAAAATTATCCTAAGGAAGGTATAAACAGAATAGAAGAAGAGGCTTACCGCTCTCTCTCATGCTTTCTATCCTTGTTTCTTGACCAGATGGTAGGACCTCCCAGTCCTAGGGATTCATCATTTTACTAACATTGGAGAACCTCTAACTCTTCCTTGGTCACATACTAACTTACTGAAGCGAGACTTTGGCTCCTGGTCGCCAAATACTCACCTTTCTATGGATGATAGAGCCAAGCCTTGTCTTCTGATTCCCATCACATTGCTCTTGTAGCTGCTTTTCATGTTTCAATTTCCCACATGTCATGGATGGCATCTGAAGCTCTTAAAGTTTCTGTAATAAACATCATCTCTCTCCTCTGAGACACCATCT
The DNA here is from genome assembly GCF_003668045.3 of Cricetulus griseus. Lineage (NCBI taxonomy): Eukaryota > Metazoa > Chordata > Mammalia > Rodentia > Cricetidae > Cricetulus > Cricetulus griseus. Next base: position 64,095,536 of record NC_048597.1, on the reverse strand, counting down.
CTCCTAATCGTACCACCTGCGGCAAGCTAAATTATTCCTCGGTGTTTACACCTTTCGAATATTTATAGGCAGTCATCATGGCACTCCTTAGTCATCCTCCAGCCTCCTTGTGTTACATATATAGCGCTTTTAATCTTTCTACAAAGTCAGACTCTTCAGTCTCTTAATCATTTGTACCATTCTCTCTCTGGTGCCTATAAGAGAACAGTTTGAATATATTCCCAGATGGCAAAAAAATAACCCCAACATGTTGTAACTAGGGGGAGAATAACACACTGAGGAGATGAAAGGAACAATCTACAGGTTAATTAGTAGTATGGCCACAAATATGCGCACAGTTTGTTTCAGAAATAAAGCAAGCTGTATTTGTTGTAACTATCTCCACTTTGAACTCAGTAGAATGTTGACAATGCCAAGCTGTGTTGATGTTCCAAACAGTCACTAAAGACCTTCAACTTTGCACTCCCTGTGTATAACTCTTACCCAAGTTGAACTTCAAAAAATATCACATAGTGATACAAGAAACCATGACTAGTGTCTCAGTGTAGTTTTAAGCATTCACATAGTTTCTGAGATTTATGTAAGCTCAATAAGGGAGGACCTTTGATTTGGCTCTCCAGTTATTAGGCACAAGGGTATTAGTCATCTTGTAAAATTAGCTGTGTTTACTGAACATGATAGCCTAAATATGGGAACAATGCTAGCAGAGGAGGGATCGCTCAGAAGCACTTCACAAACATCAGCAGAACATGGCCATTTCCAGCTTTTCCTGTTTGTTTGTTTGTTTGTTTGTTTGTTTAGTTTCATAAGTTCCATACTGTTTGGAAAATGTGGAGTCTTGAAAGGCTATGCAAAAATTGCCACTGAGTGATTTTTCTCTGTACCTTGAGTCAGCCTTGATTTAATTCTGCTTATGTGCTTATCTTATAAAATGTATCTTGGAAGGAAAAGCTGAAGTAGGAAGAAGTCCTTAAAAAAATAAAACCTATTGATTCATATGTATTTATTTGTCAGTGATGGGGGTTCTTTAGAGGTAATTGCTTACTGTGAGGTGTACCATCATTTAGGCAAGTGGGCCAGGGCTTCCTAAGAAAGGTAGCTGGCTTGGGTATGGTAGTGCATGCCTTTAATCACAGTACAAAGGAAGCATAAGCCAGCAGATCCCTGTTAATCCCAGCGTTGTCTACATTATGAGTTCCAAGCCAGCTAGGACTACATAGTAAGGCCCTTCTAAAGAAAGAAAACAAAAACTGGCAACTTCTAGTTTGTTTCTCTGTTGCTGACCAAAACCAAGCCAACTTGGGGGAGGATATGCTTATTTGCCTTACAGGTTACAGTCCATCATTGAGAAAAGTCCAGCAAGGCGCTTGAAGCAAAACCATGGAGGAATGCTACTTACTGGCCTGCTGTGCTGCTGGTTTGCTCAGTTACCTTTCTTAGACAGCCAAGGTCCACCTGGCACTGCACAAGGGATGGCACTGCCCACCATGTGTTGGGCCCTCTAGTGTCAATCATTACTCAAGAAAATGCCCATGGAGGTAGTTCCTCAACGGGATTTCCTCTTCTCAGATATGTATGTGTAGGTTTGTGTCGCAGTGATAGAAACTATTACAGAAAGGTAGTTGGGGATGAGCCTGAAGCCAGTAAGTTGTGTTCTTCTCTAGTTTCTGCTTTAAGCTCCTGTCTTGAGTTTGTGCCCTGGCTTTCTTTGATGATGCACTGTGAACTCTAAGGTGAAGTAAGCCCCTTTCCTCCCCAAATTCCTCTTGGTCACATTGTGTACCACAGCAACAGAAAGCCGGACAGAGCGGATGTTATTAGCCCAGATCTATGACTCCTACAAATGTTCATTTTCCTAAGGTCTCACATGGATCCAAAAAGCATTCCTTCTGGCCCAACCAAGTCCTTCCTATAGAATTTCTATGCCTTTCTCCTGCAGGTCTCTGGTGTTCTTTCAGGTGGATCTGGCCAGTTCTTTCAGTTTCAGATCTTCTATAAAGCAGATGCTCATATACAGCTTCATATACAGCTCAGAAAATATGAGTACCAGCAGAGTTCATTAGAAGATTTTTCAACTTTTATATTTACAACCAAGTAATTCTGCCAGTCTGAAGGTGGCAAAGAAGGACAACTATTTTCTCTCACATACACAGCAGGATTGTGAAGGGACTTATTCTCTGAATGAAAGAGAGGGGGGAAGTAGAAACCTTCTCATGTTTTATTCAAATGTTAACAAAGAAATTGAGAAGTGAGTTTCCTTAAAATTGACACCATTTTTATCGCAAATGTTCCGGTGAGTGATAGCGCGTAAAGGCGAGCAGTAGCGGCAGGGGGAGCATTTTACAGGAGCTCAGCCCCGGTGGGAAGTATTACCTCCAAGTAATACACTAATCACTTTGGATCCTGCATATTTTCACATACTGTGTGCATACATATGGATATTAATAACTGTTCCCTAGACGTCACTTCAGCACTTGGAGAGCTCAGTGTTGCTAAGCAAAGCAAGTGCCGGAGATGGAATCAGATACAGATGGCAATTTAGCAAAGAGGATTTTACAGAGATGCCTGAATGGAAAGGCCTGGGGTCCCGAGACTCTATGCCCACGGGTCCCTGAGTTCAAACACGGTCATCTTAGGTCACCTCTGTGTGGCATTCTTTTACCCACTCCACTGAGAACACAAATGACATTTCTGGTGTTTCTGAGGCACTGACCTCAGTGTCTGTCTGCTCGCATCATCCCTACATCTCACTCAATGGTTTTTGCATAAGGATTCCTTACAGTGTGGAAGGAATTGGGAATTCCTTCCTAATGGAAGCCATATATATTTTATAAATAAATAATATGTTTCATCGCTGTATTTACAACAGTATATCTAATAGGAATTTATATTTTATAATGCACGTAATTGTGTGTGTGTGTGTGTGTGTGTGTGTGTGTGTTATATAGGAAGAAAAAGAGAGGGAGAGGGAGTAGACTCTGCTCCATACCAACTTCAGGTGATTGAGTTTGATAATCATCTATTATATAGGACTTCACTAGGTGAAGTAGCTTGCCTAAGGTTATAGGTCATATATGTGGTACATCTAGACGAAAACCCAATTTTTCTGCCCAAAAACTTACAATTACTCCTTGTACTTTATGTTCATTTAAAAGAAAGCACAAAATGGGACCCCTTCCATAAAGTGCATTTTTAATGACATTGTGTAAAATAGTGTGTCACACCAGGTGTGGCCAAATGGCCTGGAGCCTTGTGTTCCCATCTCAGATCTCCCCCCATCCTGCCACAGTAGAGCAGACAAGGCTGCAGCCTTCCAAACTGTTTCTGAGAAAAATGAAATGAATCGTGCTGGCTCAGATGGTGCAAGAGCTTAACTTGTTCTGGAATCATACTTGTAGAGTTAGCAGTGTCCCAGGCAATATTTCAAAGAAGTGTTTCATCATAGAGAGGGAGAAAATACGTGTGCTTGGGAAATTGCACCCGATAGTACAAAGGCACTAATACAGGATGTAGCATATCTGGGATAGAGTGTACACAGCATGAAAGAGCACCCAAGGGCCAAGATTTCAATCCTGGTTCTATCATTGATTGCTGTAAGTTCTTATTCAAGACACAAACTCTCTCTTAACCTTTGTTCTAGATTATTAATAAGAATGTTTGTAGTGATATATTGTTTATGACTTATTAAAGCTTGCCTGAAGATTCAGAAAACAAAGTCAACCACCTTTAATCCCAGCAGCCAGAAGCTAGGAGGTGGTGGCACACACCTTTAATCCTAGGACTTAGGATTAAGGGGTAGACAGAACTCTGTGAGCCAAGGACACCCAGATCTACACAAGAGTAAATCAGTCTAAAAGAGAACTATAGCTTACACCTTTAATCCCAGCATTAGGGAAGTATATAACACAGAAGTAAGGTCTCAGAGAGGCATTCATTCTCCAGCCAAGCCGGGGAGAGGTTACAACCGAGGCTTGGTGACAGCTCATGGAGACAAGATCAGCCCATTCAGCCTGAGCTAGAGGTAAGAAGCTAGTGGCCAGCTGTTTTGCTTTTCTGATATTCAGTTTGAAGTTTGAACCCCAATATCAGTCTCTGGGTCATTTATTTATTCGTGTTACAAAAGTTAGATAAGATAATCAATGCTCTACACATTCTGGGCCTATCTGAGTCCACTATGTAGCACACTCTGGGTATTTGTCCTCTAAATTGACAAGAAGACTAATTGACTTCCTGCAGAGATAGTACCAACTGAGAGTGTCACCTGCCACTGGTCCTGTCCTTGTATGTCAGGGTCATATTAACTGACTCATAGGTCACTGTTTGATCACTCACGGGTCGGCTTTGCTATATACTTCTCAACTCATTCATAGGGTTATTCCTGTGCTCACTGATTTGATCAAAGGGGAGATTGTCTTTTTTAAAATTCCACATGAATCAGAAATTCAAAGACTTTACTTAAAACTTGCATTTTCATCTTTTAATGATTTCAATTTGTATCTCCCTTGGAGCAGGTACTATAAGGCATAAATCTTTTAGTAGCCACATATTGTTATAGTCTGTTTTATGCTACTATGACATAATCACTGAGACTATATAATTGGTAAAGAACAGAGATTTCTTTCTAGATCTAGTGTTGGGGTTTCCCACATCAAGATACTGCCAAGGGTCTGTTGACCTGTCAAGGCCCTGGTGCCCTTCCAGGGTGGTACCTTATCAGTGTGTCATCACCCAGAGGCATGCTGCATGAGACTTCCTTAGAAAGTCCTTCCCAGATTCTGGAGGGAGATGCCCTTGTGACCTTAGCATCTCTTCCAGGCCCTACCTTTTAGTATTGATCACATTGGCTAAACCTGAGTTTTGGCAAGGACACAGTCAATAAATAATAAAATATGTCTACGATAAAAAAGGGTAATATAGAAAGCAACTTTGAAGGAAATCAACCAGTAAGCTTATTTGACAACGTGTGCTTGGGTGTGTGTGTGTGTGTGTGTGTGTGCGCGCGCGCGCGCGCGCGCGCGCGCGCGCACACACACACACACGCGCGCGCGCGCGCGCATACAGGCATGCTTCTTTGTGTGAAGTGGAATGTTAAAAGGACATTTGAGAAAACCTGATTCCCTTAACAAGATGAGTCCCGTTTCACGTCAATGTGTTTATGATAGGTCACATACACAGATTCCTCCTCGTCTGTAGTATATTATTTTGGTTGCACTGATTTTGAGAAGTGAGTTCAAATAGTCTTTTGTCCCACACTGAACACTTAGCTGGCTCCATTGGTCACTAAACTTTCTGGCATTTCAACTCATTGTTGCCATGAGGGTGACTCTTGGTATTATGCCTAAAGATTATTGAAAGTTCTGCCGCATCAATGTGTATGAAAGTTTCTGAAGGCTGCAAGGCACTATAATAATGTAAGGAACACTTGTTGATGTCCTGAGCATCTCATGCTACAAGGCGTTGACACACACTGCCTGCAAAGACACATCCCCATAGGTCACCTCAGTGTTTGGCTTGTCCTGGAATAACCAGAATAAACTAGAATATTTCTACCACAAAATCTGAAAATATTTGGCAGATTTAACCTTTGAATGGAACTAACAGTAATATAGATTTTAATGGTAGAAACCAGGGAATAAATTCAACCATACCTCAAAAATAAATGTTCTATTAGTGGTTGCTACTATACTTTTTACTGTCATGTTTTTTCTGTTAACAGATCAACCATGATGTTAATGCTAGAGAAGATGGCTTCCGAATTAAAAGTGGGACTACACAGTACCTATATGTAGAAATTAACGTGAGAAGGAACTTGCATTGGCCAAAAGTCAGGCTAATATTTTTTATTAAGTGTGTTCTGTGTTTCATGAAAATTCTATCAGGTGTTTAGGGATTTATATTTCCAAAGTTATTAGGTGGGTGGAATCTAAAGCTTGACCACCTAGACTTGGATTGAAATTTCAGTGCTGATCTCTCAGGCAATCTGTCTATACCACTTTTTCTTCAATATAATGATAGAGCTATACATCTGACAGAGGATTATTATCTAGAATATACAGGCGTCTCAAAAAGCTTAACAATAAGAAATCAAATGACACAACCAATAAATAGGCTAATGCAGTGAGCAGACAGTTCTCAAAAATTAAACAGAAATATGCAATTAATGTGGAAAATGCTCAACTTCACAAGTCATTATGGAAATTCAAATTAAATCTCCATTGAGATTCCATTTTGCCTCCATCACAATGGCAGTCATTAAGAAAACATGTAACCATGAGTGCTAGAGAAGATGCAAACAAGGAAATGCCATACAGTGCTACTGAAAATGTGACCTAGTTCAGCCATTTTGAAAATGAGGACCAAAATTTCTCAGATGAAAATAGGTCTAACATATGACCCAGCTCTCCCACTTGTGGGTACTTGCCTCAAAAACTGTGCACATCTCAGAGATGCCTAGATATTGATGGTTAGAGTAGTGCTATTCACTGTTTACCTCCAGGGCTGAAAAGCAGCATGTCGCATGCCTATTGGTGGATTTGGTAGCACTGTTCACAATAGTGAGTTTATGTTATGAACCTAGGTGTCTGTCAATAGAGGAAGAATAAATTTGGAGCTGGAGAGATGACTCTGGGATTAAGAGCAGTGACTGCTCTTTCAAATGACCCAGGTGTGATTTCCAACACCCACATGGTGACTCAAAACTGCCTGTAGTTCCTGTTCTAGAGGATTCACCCTCTTCTTGGTCTCCTCAGACATCAGGCACACCACATGGTGCACAGAATCCATGCAGACTAATCAACTGTATACATAAAAAATAAATGAATTAAAAAAACAAATAAGACTTGAACAATGACTATCAATAGAATTGCTAATGCAAAGGGGTAAAGAATCTCACTCTCACAGACCCCACCACCACACAAGGAACTGTAGGCTACTAATGAATGCTGATAGTGGGGGGACCAACCAGCATCTCCCAGGATTGGCCCCTGATTGGTTATCCAATGCAAAGTGGTCAGCCCTGAAACCTCATGCACACAAACAAAAATGGACACAAGATGATGTTTGAGAGTGGGCTGGGCATGGAAGGCACTGGCGTCAGGAAAGGAATGGGGAAATGGGGTAATTATAGTTTAATTAAGATGTAAAAATTAATTAATAAATTAATGTTTTTAAAAATGAAAAAGAAAACAGGCTATGGGGAGCAAGCTAGTAAGCAGCATTCCTCCATGGCCTGTGTTTTACAAAAAACAAAACAAACAAACAAAAAATAAAAACCAGAAGAACAAAGTAATGTCATTTTTAGGAAAATGGAAAATCAATACAACTGAAGATAATTTTATCAAGCTTTGGTCCTGGCCAAAGTCCTTATACACTTTCTAGAAAATGCCTTTTGTATGCAGTGATTATTAGGAAAGTATTGTTAAATAAAATTCTGTTTGCTGGTTATAAAGTAAACATGAACTCCAAGCATGGGAATAATTCTGAAAGTTCATAACCTGCACTTGTTTAACCTGTTCGTTTTCCAAGACTGTCACTCTCTACTACATCTTTCATATTATCCATTTGAAATTCAGTCTGACTGTCCAGGTTTAGCTCAGTTATTAAGACTCCCATAAGACCTTTCCCGTTTGTCATAGTAAGACACTCACGGGTTTCAAAATAATGAGGAAGCCCTTGTAGTGTCCCAGGAGAAGACCTGATTTACATAGTTAGTTTCATCAACATTAAGGAAGACACTCCACATGGGAAAGAGGAGCCTGCATGGGACCCAAAGCTGGCCACAGGCAGTAAGAATACATAACAGTCTTTTGGTATGTGTGTAGGCTCTCTGGTCCTCTGCCCTTGGTTCATTTGATTTGCTAAGCATTGCTTAGAAGCTCTGCGTGCTGGCCCTGTGTCAGAGCTCTTGCTTCCTGTTGCCTAGTCAACTGTGCTGCCTTCATGCCCTGATGCCTTGAAGCCTGTCAACATTCCTCTGGCCTTACCTATTTAAAGCACTGAAGATTTTGTCTAAAAGATAGGCATGAAGGTCATGTGTGCTTTTGCTGATGTATAGCGGAAGTCCCGCTAGAGGCAAGGATACCCTCTGCTTGAGTTCCTCGCCTTGCATTCTGAAAAGCCTCTCCAAGGAACAGTTTGTACATTTCTGTTCATGTAAAGGGGGAGCTTTTGGGCACCTTTTCTCTGTTGCTGGTTTGTAGAGCTATTTTTAACTTTTGTTCTTTGCTGTATTTTTTTCTGTGCCTGTGAATCGTAAGGTGCCAGACTGGCTGCCCTTGAGCCTGGTGTCCCTAATTTATCCCAAGAACAGGAAAAATACAGGGGGTAACAGAACTGGTCATGTCTGGGTCCAGCACATTAGCCTGACCTACTCTGGAAGAATATTCCCCAGACATAAAGAGGGAATTGTTTCTGGGAATGCAGGCCATCTGCTTTTGTGGCGAGCAGACAAAACCTTGTGCCATCACCAGGCAATACAGTGTTTTGCATCCAGTAAGCAACAGACATTCATCCTTTCTTTGGAAAAAAAAAAAAAAAAAAAAAAAAAAAAAAACCTGCAGTGTTTTTCTGCCTTCCACCTCTACCTGTCAACATTCCGTTCTCTAAGGTCAAATTCAATTGCCTATTTCCTCAGGAAATTCTTACAGAGCATTCTGGGATGTGATTTTCCCTTGCATATTTTAATATCACTTTTTCTTCCAGCGTGAAGCACATGTTGTCATGGCCTGTTGGACTTAGGACATTTCATAATCACTGTAGGAAGCACTAATGATGACTAGTCTACTTCTTTGTGTCACACAAAAGTAGACTGTAATACTGGACAAAGACCAGACCCTTGGAGTGTCTGCTAAGT